>NC_136852.1:28666445-29184638 GCF_951799975.1 Gobius niger | reverse complement strand
AATACATTTAATACCTCAAACCTGGAAGTGATCTACGTAAACCCGGATCACTGTTCTCCAGTTCAAGCTTTAGTTTTCTTTTATAAAGATAATGTGGCAGATTATTTGAAGCATATGTTTGGACATCCACCGTTATATGAAATCTGTTTGGTATGAATGTGTCCAGCAAATCAAATAGTTCTTCAGAGGTAATAAAGCCTCTTTGAACTGATTATGACCATGATGCATGTCAGAAACAGAAAGCACCAACATCTACAGAAAAGGACTCACTTTTGATTATGGGTTAAAATGGGAAAAGTCTAAAAACATTGAAAATAAGATATCGGACAAACATTATAATCGAGTAAAAATAAAAGATTTAAGAGCAACAATTGTTGACACTGAACCCATAATGCCAGTCACTGCAAGTGGCTAAAAACATTTGTTGTGACGTTTCACTTCTCTTGGGAAGGAGCACCCTTTTGGAAATGGAAATCCAGGCTGATGTTTGGCCCCGTTCTTTTTTTTTCAAAGCATTTCAACAGTGACATGGTAAACAGCAGCCAACAACAGTAAAAGACACTCACCTGAATCAAACTCGTCTGGTATCTGTAAAAAATAGAAGAAATTGAAATTACATAAAAGTTTTACAATCATTTCAGTGGCTTTGTGGCGTATTTATCATCTGTCAAATACCAATCAAATTGAAATAAGAATTCTAATGGTCGGAATATGAAATATTGCTGTCATTTAAGTCGTCAAATGTCCAACTGGAAGAAAAAAATCTCACTCTAAGCATTTATCAAGAATATAACGGCTCATTTCAGTCTTCTTTCCAATGCTCCAGTGCATCTGCTATTTCCATGTGTGTGTGGGGCTCCCCCTGGTGGCCTCGCAGAAAAGGATAACATTTCATTGCACAAAAACTATGTGATAACTGTTTGTAAAGCTCTAAAAGCAGAAGAAGAACGAGAAAAAGTGAGATCAAAATGCACTAAACCCCGTAATGACATGATGGTTTTCTCGGAGCTCAGCTGGTCGTGTTTTTCTGTGGAGTGTGAAGTCGGTCGTTAGCCCCGTGTTCACACCTCCAACAAGACGCCACTGTCTGAGACTGACAGAAGTGCAGGTTCCCACAGTCCGCAGACCCTGACCAACTTTTAGAGGAGGGAGACGGACTCTGCCGTCGCAAAAAGTCTTTTATGACCACAGCAACGGTATCGCACCAAAACCAAGTGATATTCATCCATTATGAAACACTCACACTCATCAAAACACTCATATTGTGTGTTGATATCCACTGTCCTGTGGTCTGGTGCAGACATGTGACCCATCATGTCCCGCCTGTCCACACAGGAGTTCAATATTGACTATATTAACTGCATTGCTCGGGTCAAGTTTAACATTTTGTTTTCATCTCTGAGGCAGGGTTAATTTGACAACATATTTTTATTTAATTTTAGTCTATAATCTAATTTTAGTCGAAAAATTCTCTTCAATTTAGTCTAGTTTTAGTCGACTAAAATTGCATGTCAATTTAGTCGACTTTTCCTTTATAATATTTATTATAATCATAATTAATCAAGGTCCTCAGCTTTATGAAACTTCTCCCACATGAACAAAGCTCAGAGCTTTTCCTTTGGCCATGAATTTAAATGATATGAGGCTCTTTAGAACTGTCAGTGGAAGTTTGGATGATTTAAGTCTCTTCATTTCATTTTTTTGTCTTATTTTAGTCGATAAAAATATCTGGACATTTTAGTCATAGTTCAAGTTTCATGAAAAACTTAAGTTAGAATTTAGTTTTAGTCCAATAAAAATATTACTTTGACTAAAATTATGACTAAGTGTTTTAGTCGACAAAATTTACACTGTAAGAGTTAATGTTAGGTAAGATTTGAACAAGTAAAAATAATTAGCTCAATATTTTTGGGGACTTCCTCAATAACAATAAAACAAAGTACATGTACTTGAGTAACTTTTTGAAGTAATTGTACTTAATTGTACGTAGCTTTTTGGCCAGATGGTGCTTGAATAATATTCTAATGAATTATCTTAATCTTTTACCTTTCTTAAAATATTTCTGTATTTAACTCGGCCAACACATTTTTATCATCCTAGTACCCAGACGAGCCCAAATAATTTAAGTGTGGAAATCTTTAGATATGTCATTATGTGAACTATATTCCTTGAGTGTTTTCAATGGCATCGAAGTCGGGGGTACGCGACAGTTTGAGAACCACTGCTCTAGGTGTCAGTTTGCACAGCTCTCATTAGTGTGGGTTATGTCTGGTCCTGGATCCACAGATTCCCGGGGAAATAGGGGCCGTTGGCGTCTTTCATGTCTCAGTTTGTCTTCACGCGAAGGCGTTAAGTGTGCCGTTCTCATTCAGAGGCGGAGATTCTAGCGGGAAACAGATCTGTGCAGCTGAAGCATTTGCCTTACAGTCATGGGAAAGTTAGTTCAACATTTCTGTTCATTTGACAGCATAGTGCTTGTATTGTTCACAAGCGTGGATAAAAAGTGCAAATACTGCTAATGATGATGAAAGAGAATATATGAACAAAATGAAAAATTGTAAAGCTAAGAGAGCGTTTTAACATGGTCTGTTGCCAGCAAATCCACGTAACTTCTGCAAAGGCAAAAATGTTTTAAAGAAATTCTGAATAAAGAGAAAGCCCACAGAACTGAGACTACGACAGGTGAGATAAGTGTGCTGCTTCCTTTCCCGCGGTGGTTACAAGTCACACTAACCTGTGAAGTGTGTCCCAAAATGCTAACGGGAGCTAACACTTCGCTAACAAGAGCCAAAACGTCATTAACACGAGCTTAAAGGAACCAGCATGTGAGCAGGAAGTGTGCCACAACGTCAATGGTCCAATATCCAAATGTGAGAACAAAGACTGAGTCTGAGTCCTCTCTGATGTCGGGATGTCGGGTGCAACACACGGCAGTTTATGGAATGTTTCAAATTTAAAAAGTCCAGAATTAATCGGGTGATGTGACACGATCGAAAGCATTATCAGCCCCTAGTTTGTCAAGGCTCTCAGTCGTCCAGGAATTAGTTATTGTAGTGAATTAAGGCAGTCAACAATATTTAAAGATGACAGATCATACAAAATGGACTTTTAAACCATGTTATGTTTTTCTCTCCTCAAAAACATATATCTGGAGTAGCACACTACAATATTCCTGTTTAATCCAAATGTGTCTTCAACGGTGTCAGCATATCTTTCTGTACTTCTGCTCTGATAGTGTCCTCCACAATATCAAAGCTCTTCATTCAATTTATATTGGTTCTCGAGCCGTTCAGCGCTCAAAGTGTGTTCATCACGTCATGCTGAAGCTGCTAATCAGCAATTCAAATTATTCCCACATCTGCCAGTAGGAGGAGCTCAAGCGCCTGTATTACATCTGTTTGATTTCATTCTTATAAAAAGGACATCATTTCAAATTATTAAATGTAAAATACCAATAATGAGGCACCCAAAATAAAGTCTATTTGAACCATACAGGTGAAACTAGATATCGTGAAGAGGTTCGCTAGTTTCACATTTTAAGTTGTATTACAGAAATAAATATTTTATATCGACTCATTACATGCAAAGTGACATATGTCAAGCCTTTGTTATATTTTTTGATGATTATGGCTTAGCTTGTAAAAACCCAAAATACAAAATCTATTGTTTTGTAGAATATTGTGTAAAGGGACTATATGTATGCAGAATATGTCACTAAAATCAACAGTTCCCAACCTTTTTTGTACCACAGACCCCTTTGACCTTTAAATTTGTACTCCAGGCACCCCTACCTCGAGAGTGTAGGCAAATATTTGGAAAGATATCAATAAAATCTACTTTTCAGCAATAAAAAGGCATTGTTTTGTGCCCAAATAAAGCTCAAATTCCTTCATGTTACCGCAAGACATCATTTAAATATGTTTTCCATTCAAAACCATCTTCAATTTTTACTAATTTCCACCTTCACTTGTAATCTGAAATAACTAAGTACCTCCTACTTGTGTATCCCCAGGGGTCCCTGTGCTCCTGGTTGGAAACCACTGAGCTTGATCACGGAGTGACAGTGGTCCGGTTGTAAAGCCTTTTTTTGTATTAGTAAATAACTAATGTGTTGTTCTTAGAAGGATTTTGCGGTCAACAATTTTCCACATTAATCACTATTTATAATCCACATTTGAGAATACAAGCAATCGTGATGGATGTTTGCATTGGATGTACATAACAAAACATAAATGTTACATACCTGGTTGCCCTGTTCATCCACAGAGTTACTCCCTAAAACAAAAAGATAAAATTACTAACAGTAACAAGCAAAGCTCATTTTGAACGCACATGATAATGAGTGTATGATTATATCAAGGCAAGAGAGAGATGGGCTGGGCTTCGGGCTTGTGCAGAGGTGTAGTGAGAGCAGCACATTGAGAGAAGGATGGAGAACTTACAGTTAAAAGAAAAAGGGAGATCTAAAGGACGACCAAAGAGACTGTTTTGAAAACCCAACACCTGAACCCAATTCCGTTGTACAATTGCACAATGACAAATAAAGCACTTATTTACTTGCTATATATAATAATAAGCATATATTATCATATATAATAATATTATATATAAATAGGAAACCAACACATGGTTTATAAAGTTAGTGAAAATTACAAAAATGCAAAGCCTAAGATGAGGCGGAAAAAAGAAGCCGGAGCTAGCGGTCGGAAATGTGAAAACTACATTGCTTACAACCCTATTATGCTGTATAAAATCAAAGTGTGGTGGCACTCCTCAGGCAGGGATCATCTGCAACGTTATTCAGTTCAAACCTTTCTTTAGTTATGCATAATTGCAAAAGCAAAAAATAAATAAAAACAGGCCTATCTATTTTAGAACTGATGATATTTGGAATGTGAAATGTTTTATGAGGCGATAGTGTGAACCGTTTGAGAACCACTGTTGAACGTTATGACTTTCAGAGAACGAGCTCTTCTCTCCTCTGGGAAATCAGCCGCCGGCCCAACATTATGTTTAACACCCACTCGCCACATTTTCACAACATAAGTATAAACATAAGTATAAAGTAATGATGCGCAAAAGCAACAGCAGCCAGTGACGGTGGGAAGAAAACATTGACATTTGTGCATATTTGACCTTGTAGTGAGGGACCCAGCAGCTGTGGGAGTGGTCAGCATGATGCCTCTACTTTCGAGCACAGTGGTCGCAAGGACGCTCCAGGATCAATTATTTTCTAGGTTTTCTGGTGTGAGGGTCTGTCAGCAATGAAAACCTTCCAAACAATTAATCCTGGGGAGTCCTAGAGACCACCGTGATCGGACGTAAAGGCGCCATGTTGTCTACAAGGTCAAATACCCACACACAAACTTTTTCTTCCACATAAAAAGCTGGATTATACACCTGTACCTGGTACCTGCTTGTACGAGACATCACTCATGAAACGAGATGGAGGTTGTAGCTGTGCTTCGTAGTTGTGCTTTGTTTCTCTTAATTATATAAACATTTCATACAATGCCTTGTAATTTTGGTCTGTGTTAAAATCGCCAAGGTTCTCTTTGCCAATGAGGCAAATCAAAATGTTTGCCTCATGCGATTGATAAAGTTCTTACTATAGGAGAAAGCTAAATCATAATCGGGTATGTTGTGTGTATGTGTTCCTCCTTGTACCAAGTACTTTATAATATGTAACTTGTACTATTGTGATATGAACATTTTTATTGTAATGATTCGGGGGTGGCTGCTCATAAGCTTTTGCTTCGGCCCACTACTTTTGAGCAGAACGTTTACTGCTCAAACAAATAAACTAAACTAAACTAAACTTTAAAGAGGGCTTAAAATGCTGGACTATGATTAAAACTTTTTATGTAAGATTACATTTGAGAAATTATTATAATTAATAATTTATTTATCCCACAAACACGTTTGGTGCCGGTGGGGGGGCTTGCCAAATTATCGACCCGGGGCCATTGACGGCTGAAAAATCTGTCCCAGTAAAAGAAACATTATAGAATAGCCCTGATATAAAGACAGAAGTCCTAAAGTCCTAAAGTGTGCGCTCAGCACTGACCGAACACGTAGACCATGCCGACGGCGCCGCCGACGCCCATGAGCCCGGCCAAACGCAGGACCATCTTTTTGGCATAGGCAGTGTTCTCCTTCTGCTTCTTCTCATCCTTCTGCTCCTGCTCACCGTCGCCATCTGGTGGTGGCTGGCCCTACACAAAGAACACAGACAGACTCAAATAAATCATGTCAATGTCATTGCATTTGAAATCACTATAACTATGAGACATTTGGCTTCTAGTCCTGGTTTAAGTCCTTACAGTTAACCTGATACACATAAAATCAAACATAGTAAAGTCCTTATCGTTAGTCATCATTATCAAGGCTTTATAAACTACCATGCACATGTTGGCCTCAATACTACCTGAAGGATGAATTTGAAAAAGTGCTATATGTATATGTTCGTGCTCTATATTATCTTAACTTGTCCTGTGGGTTGTGTTTGAAGGCATTCATTAGGTGTGGATAAAGAAAGACAGGCAGCTTTAAGACCTTCAAAATCAAGGTCTTGGTCACAGATATGCACAAGGCTGTATCCTCGCAAATGAATGGAAAAACAATGACACCATGATGTTCTTCACCAATTCTGTATCAATGACACACATGACACATGCACAATAATCCAGATTATATTTAATCACACCAGTTTCATTTTTAATTGGAGAAAAAGCACTAAACAATCTTAAATAATCACTAAGTCAAAGGAGAACAGAGTATTGACTGGCAGGTTTACGACAAAGAATTCCAGGTGCTACTACTTTTCCAACTGCTCCTTATATTTGGTTTGCTTTCAACAGGCCAAGATGATAATGTCCGTGAGTGAATGAGTGGTGGTGATCGTAGGATCCGTTACTTGACACATATGTGCAGCTGCGCTTCTGTCGGTCTGTTTCAAAGGGCAGCTGTGGGCATTCCGTCCCGGTGGCTCCTATGATGCTTCAGGATCAATTTTATTTCAGGCTTTTAGGATTTCTGGTAGGTTTTCGGAATGAAATGTATAATAATGCAACCATGGACACAGTTCAATCATCAGGGAAAACCTAAAAAAGAATTGATCCTGGTTCCTGAAGCTTCCTACAGGCCATTGAGATGGTAAGTACAGGCGCTATGCTAACCCAAGCGTCCAGTGGGTCATTGAAAGGTCAAATACGCACTAATATGAACTTTTGGTTTTACTTAAAGAGGGGGTATTATGCTTTTTTTCAATCACACAGCACCAGTCTATATCACACTACAATGATGATGAAACCTTCTGTTGGTCTGTAAATGCAGTAAATTAGAATAACTGCCTTGTATAAAATTGCTCTCTCAAAATGGCTGTAGTGAATGTCTTGAAATAGGCCTCTGTCTCTTTAAGAACCTCTGACCCTTTCCGACACGCCCCCTCCACACGCTGTCTGTTTCTCAATTGCGAGGATCCGTCCTCCGTTCGGCCACTTCGTTGCCGTCCTCGGTGGCGGCTCCTCCAAAACGGAGCGGAGTGTCCTCTCCCCGCCGCCTTTGAGCTCAAATGGAACGGCCTCCGGAGCGAGCGGCTGCATCAGGTCACGTGTCAATCTATGCTCATTAAAACAACTGTTTTATGAATAACAGAGGCCAGGAAACTGTTTATGTGGAACACAACTTTTTTAAAGTGAGTTCAAACTAATAAAGTTTTGCGAGAAAAGAAAAAAGAAACTATGCTGCAGTGCATCATGGGTAATTTCAGCTCTCCGAGGCAGCGGAGGATCCACTGCTGTATCCTTCGTAAATGAGCCAAACGGAGGAGTCGAGCTGCGAGGGGGCGAGTGGTCCAGGTGAAATGGAACACCACTTGGCGGCGCCGTGATGACGCGAATGACGTCCGAAGTGGTCGAGACGCCGAGGATCCTGGCAATTGGGAAACAGCCGCTGTCTGTGGCATCAGTGGGGAGGGGGTTCTGCTGTGGTTGGTTACTCGGCTGGTGACGAAAGCTCGGAGGCGTCTCCAGGAGGTGGGGGCGTTCCTAGGAGGACTCAGGCAAAGCTATCCCTAAAATGGCCGCCATCAGAGTTTTTACTTGCAAAAGTTGATTTTGCATAATACCCCCACTTTAAAAAGTTGCATAGCGCACCTTTAACACTCTTAAGACCCTTTACCAGATTTTGTTTCAAGTAGTGTCATGAAATTTGTTTTGACTTTCAGTATATTGTTAAAGCAGATGTGTGAAAAAGACCTTAGTGCGCTGCGTGCTTCTACTTATAAAGCCTCTTTATTTATTGTGAGCTAGCAGCCAGTTGTTGCTGTAAATATTATCATGACAGTTCCCTGAAAAGTTGGAAAACAAGCTTATGAACTCAGAAATGTAGTGTTTGTACTATAATATACGTGCTCTGAGCAAGAAAGGGGGCTGGAAGTTGCACAAGAAATGAATGAGACGTCTGCATGGAGAGCCAGGCACCACGGTCCTAAGGGCCTAAGGGCAGGGTACTGAATGTTCTCCCATGAGTTCAACTCTACACTGGAGATAATATTATACTGTTAGTGGTGAATAGGAACAGAACTGCATGTGGCTTATCTAAGGACACAGCGTGGGGAAACCCAAATTCACCAAACTCCAGGGTCACACTCAAGTCATTACAAAATCAACAATGCCCGGTCACGTGGGCCACAGGGAGGACGTACGTCAGTGCAGTTCGGAACTGTCAAAAAAGCCTGTTTTCCTCAGAAATAGACTTTCGCAAATATTAGAAAGGCAGGCGGAAATGCGATGGCGTGAGGAGCGTGGACACACCAGGGACGGACACACCAGGGACGGCAGCAGAGGTGGACGAATGAGGGTGCTAGTACTCCCATCACAAAACGATAAATATCTGTTATCAGTGACTCCACACAGCAGGAAGTGTGTGAGCTAACCCTGACCCCCCCAAAGCAGTGGTTCTTCTCCTCCAGGACAGGCTGAACCATGGGGAGAACCGCTCCTACCTGGCTGTGCTGCTGCTGCTGCTGCTGGAGTCTCTCCTGGAGGATCGCCTGGGCCAGCCCTCCCGTAGCGCCGCTGTCTCCTCCCGAGGCCGGCGGCTTCTCCGTGGACAGTGCCCGGAGGTGGTCGACCGCTGCCCCGCTCCTGAGCCGCAGAAAGCCGCGGCTGGCTCGCACACACATGGGGAGGACACACGAAGCCGACATGTTGGATGAAGGGGGCGAGAGCACTGCCGGTGTGTGACGCAACTGAAAAGGACAAACGCGTGTGATTGGCCCGCACAAGTTTGAGTGACAGGAGGAGAGCCAATTAGAGCAACGATGTCTTATGTTTGCCGTGAAAGAGGTGGGGCTTCGGATGTTCTGTCCAATTAGAATGAAGAGTGGCAGTGACCTTCGCACGACATGCACAAACCCGCCATGATTGTTGAGGGCAGCGGTGTGGGCAGACTCTCCTCACCTGAACCCGGCACTGCTGCATCACTGCAATAATCAGCGATGGATAATTAAGACTTTAGTCTTATGGTAGTGCTTACTTTGCACGTAGCATTTTAAAGTGCACATCTAATAATTGTCATCATGGAGAGGGAGACCCAGGGCCGGCTCAGGCCTTTATTTATTTATTTGTCCTTTATTTATCCAGGATAAAACTCATTGAGATTAAAAATCTCTTTTTTAAGAGTGTCCTGGCCAAGATGCAGGGGAACAGGTTTACAAACAAGTTACAATTTTACACACATTATCACAAATGAACATTGCATAATTTAAATCAAGATTATGCAATGTTTGTTTTTTATGGTGCCCTAAACATACTTTTACTAAAGTCACAACCCTTGTGCCAATGTGCACTTGGTAGACGATGTTGTGCTTTAGTTCATGTGTATATAGTTAATTTTTCTAACTTTAAAGTTGCATTATGCAACTTTTCATGTGAAAAGAAAAGTTGATATTTGTGTATTTGACCTTGAAGTGACCCAGTGGCTTAATGAGTGGTCAGCTTGGTGCCTTTACTTTCGATAACAGTGGTCTCTACAACGCTCCAGGATAAATTCTTTTGTAGGTTTTCTGGTGAGAGGATCCATCAGCAGCGACAACCTTTCAAACAATTGAACCTGGAGCATTGTAGAGACTGCCGTGATGGAAAGTTAAGGCGCCATGCTGACCACTCATGCAGCCGCTGGGTCACTACAAGGCCAAATACGCTCAAATATCAACTTTTTTTTTTCAAAATGAAAACCTGCATAATGCCCCTTTAAGAGAGGTTTTTTTTTGAGAAGATGTAAACTAAGCACACGCAAAAATAAATGTAGACAACGTGTATTAAGAGCTATTTGAATAATATAGGCACTCTGGTGGCCTCGGAGCCCTATAAGGAAGCAGCCCAATAGACAAGAAGAAGGAATGGGTCAGTGTGTATGATTTACATTATAATTTACATTCTTGGAAGGAAAAATAAATCTATTTTTTATGTCATTTATTTTGTCAATGTAGCCTGCTCCAGACCCAAAACTACTCTAGCTAATACGTGGAGAATTCATAGGCCTAATTGCACACTCTAACCACCAGAGGGTGCTACAGTCAAATAACTTTACAGTTCTGTCTAAAATGTTTTGAAAATGAATCAAAATCACAATTTGAATCACAGAGACTTCAGTTGTTCGTACAATATCGTTGGATGGGTTTCCTTGGAGGGATACAGCTTTCCCGCATGCCTCAAAAAATGCAGAATAGGTTAATCCTGCAGCCAGGAGATTGTGACCATTAGCCTGGCTCCACATCTGTCCCCTGGTGCGTCAGGCATCTGCCCACTGCTCCTTATGGGTCATCCCCTCAGCATTGAAGGATAGGTCAACTGCAGAGGGTCAATTTTGTTGTCCTCATCATTTAATGACAAATATAAAAGCACCTTAACTTAAAGCTTAAACAAAAAGGTATGGCTTGATTTTTCTAAAGATGGTAGCAGTCTGTAATAGTGACCTGCTTCTAGACTATAATGGCCCCAGGCAAGAGAGAAGCTACAACCTGCAGGTCCTACATCAAACCCAAAACCTGGTTCAAATGAAGGTTTTGAGAGACACTGTTATTTTTTGCTGTGTAATTTATTTTTGTCACTGTCTTAAAGGAGTAACCAACCAGTTAAAGCACAGATACGGCACAATGTTATGTGATGCTACTGCTTTACAAAGTGTACATTCTCAGCCAGACTTTTTCACAGTTGTTCCATTATTTCCTCATAATTTCACATTTGTGCTCCGTTGTATTGTGGCTGTTGCCTCATTTCTTTGCATGGCAGCCGCCTCCCATGAGTTCTTCTGTTGCCGCTACTATTCCCTTGCACTTGGCTTCATTAGCAGAGTCATCACACTCTGTCTCCGTCGGCCATCGCTCCACCCACGTGTCTTTGCCCAGGACGTACATGTATCTGAAATGAACAGCAGGCATTATCAAAGGAGACATGTGCTTTTTTCCCCTCCTCACTTCAACAGCCAAACCGCGGAACTGTCCAGGCTTGTTTTTCACAGTCATCGTGTGGCAGAAATGTTACGCAGTGTTGCTTTAAATGTTTAACCCCTTAACTCCCACCCGAACCGAGCACATTTCCAAAAGGTGAGGAAATAGCGACAAAACTGAGACGAAAGCAATGATGAAAATGTCACAAAAATGTCACAAGAAATTGACAAAAAAATTTACGAAAAAAATGACAAAAATGTGATAAAAAAAAAGACAAAAAAATGACAAAAATGTGATACAAATTTGACAAGAAAATAAAAAAAAAATGACGAAAAAATGACAAAAAAAATGACAAAAAATGAAAAAAATGTGACAAAAATGTGACAAAAAATGGACCAAAAAATGACCAAAAAAATGACAAAAAATGACAAAAATGTTACAAAAAATGGAAAAAAAAAATGACAAAAAAAGTTACAAAAATGAGTTGAATACCCCACAAAAAAATTATGGAGATAAAAAAATCTGATAACGTGAGGAAAAAGATCTCTCGGTTCAGGCGGGAGTTAAGAGGTTAAGTATGTGTTGTTGCTGTTACTTGTTGGTGGTAGGGTCCAGAGTCCATCGGTCACTCTCAGGGCCCATGATGAGGTACTCGGTGCCTATCTCGAGTTGGCATCTGTTCCTGCAGGCTGCGTGAGAGAAGAACATCCTCCTATCTGATACCACCACTCCTGATTCAAGACCTGCCGTTTAAAAGAGGAGTATGAGATGACACAAGTCAGCTATATGTTGACTACTTAACACAAACACGTCACAATTAGTCCATTGGTTCATTCTTTTTTTGTACAGCCTTACCCAACTTGATGACACTGGTAATCTCCATCTCATACTTGTCGTAGTATTTGCCGGTCACGTTACGCACCATGACCTTAAAAACTGAAAAGAACATCAAAAGGAATGTTTCAAAAGGCTGTAGCATCTAACTGAGCTGTGCCCGCGTTTATGAACCCACCGTGGTGTAGAGTCGCGCAGGCAAAATCTTTTCGTTTCATTCCATCGCTGTCGCCCGTGCCACGCCGAATCTCGCAACAGTCATCTGAAACCCAAACCAACATTGTTTTATATATATTATAATTGCACTTAACAAAAACAACTTGAAGGTTTGTGTGAAAAAAAATACTCAAAAATGCTAATGTAGTGGTTCATAGTTATTGATGTGGTTTTGCCAATAACTATTTTTGTCCGCATGCCACTTGGTGTCTTTTAACAAAATACTATAAATATGACTGTAATTGCCGGGTTGCCGCTGGAGCAAAAAGGGTTGCGCGGTTCCACTGCCCACTTTTGGGTTCTGACCTTCCAGCAGAGGATTTCTGCAACCATTAAGTTTAATGCTGTCTCTGTTAGGACCTAAAATTGATTGTTTTGCCACTAAAATCATAATTTTGCCTATTGACATATAATGTGATTACATTATATGTTACGCCACAGCAGATACTGTAGTTGGTTTAGACCAGGGGTGCCCAAAGTGGGCCCGAGTGACCAACTTTTGAGCTGGGTGTGGTTAATACTAACTCTCTTCCATTCATTCTCAATGGTAAATATGGATGCAGTATACCTTTTGACCACCAGGGTCAAATTGGGGGCGCTGTTTCACTCCTTTCGCAAAGTTAAGAAAACACTGTTGTGGTGTCTTGGTATTTATCAATTACAGAGCGTTGTAACATCAACTTTCACAGTTTTACAACTTTTGTTGGAAAGACTGTTGACATCAACAACAGTATATGTTAAAATTAATTTATAAAAGAATTGATGCTGAACTGACATTAAAATAATCTAATGTGGCATTTTCTTTGAGTTAACGAATGAAGTAAAGTTACTGTAGGTGCTGTAGATACAGGTGTTTTTTTTTTTGCACTATAATGCTGCAATTATTGATTTTGTTTTACTAAAAGGAGTCTTTTGCCATAGTTAACATTTGTTTTCGTATAGCATGTTATTTGCATAGATAGAAACAAATGCAAATGTAGGCTATCGAAAAAATTAACTTTATAATTTGCAGTTATATGTGTTTTTCGTGCTTGACATCACTGTGTTTGGTCCGCGACTCACAGGCATTTTGGCCCACGGAGACAAAAAGTTTGGGCACCCCTGGTTTAGACCCTAACATACAGCTCCTCTGCTGAAATCTTTGTTGTTTACCTGTTCTTCATAACCTTCAGTGTTATTGGCTCATGAGCGGACAGGCTGTGGGACTGACCTTGTGCACACCGGCAGACATAGTTTCTGCAGATTGTGGTGAGCTCAACTTGATCCTGAGGAGGAGAATACGGCCGAGTGCAGCGCTGAGCTGAAAACCAGTGTAACAAACAAATATCAAGCACTTTACATTTTCTCTCTGCTACAAAGTGTGACACTAAAACATGTACGTGATGCAGGTTTATTTCAATGTTGAAAACAACAAGCTCCATCTTCACAGCTGCAGCGCAAACATGACATCTGTTCAGACGCTCAGGGGTGTTTGTTTTGGTCCCAGCTGACCTGGAAGCACCTCGGGCACATCCTTTTTTTTTCTCTTTGTTTCTCTCTTATGACAGAAATAATAAAAGAGCTGTTTTACAAATTGATATCAGGCCGTAAGACATTACATTACAGACGTCGAGCACTACCGTTCCGCTGTTACGACACAACTGAGCAGGTCAGTCGTTCACCAGCAGAGGGCGGCGCAGCTGCTCAGAGAGCAGGATTCAGGAGGATTGCTGAGAACTGCGTGAATGAAGCCGAAAACCACTCTGGGGGTGTTTTTGATAAGGAAATAGCATAACAACATGGCTAAAAGCTCAGAAAAGTCGATTTGCATGATATATATGATATGGCAATTTGCGCAGCGATCAAAATACAAGGAGGTTTAAACTGACTCAGCCATTTAATTCTCCAGGTTCTTTCTGTGCTTCAAAATGACATGCAGCTTGTCCATATCGAGTGAGGTTAAGTGAAACTTATATTTAACAAGCTTGAAGCTAACCAATGATTGCGGTGTCTCTCCACTCCCCTGAGGCCTAGAGAGTTGTGGAGGAATTGATTTTAAAGTCATGAATTCGCAAGTGAATGATTGATGGCTGAAGCCGAGCTGAACCAATCACAACCGTCACAGGGAATTGTCAAGGTTACGTCACTCGCTGCGCCGCTATGTTGTAGTTCTATCAACAGTGACACGCACAAGTTATTAGCTAAAACTAATCATGGATGAAGTTGAAGACATTGTCTTCGCGCTCTCGTCAGTTTATGTCCTTTATGCAGTTCATATTTTCTGAACTCACGTCCGCTAACTGCTGATTGGTTTATTTCACTGACAATCTGTACGCGTTAGGCCCGCCTGTTCATACTGCTCCAATAACAGTGTGAACGGGAAGTTAGTTTCCAGACTAACTTGTGTTAGTGAGGAATGTACAGGGAATAGTTTGGCAGAGCCAGGCAATGGAGGAAGTCCAGATGTAAAATGTTTGAAAATGCTTTTCTATTTGAAAAGCTGAATGAACCTAAGGTTGGTATACATGTCCCATTATAGTCTTAGTATGTATTGAGTCCATACCTTCCTCTTTGTAATACTCATAGACAGTGACGGAGGATGGCTGGAGGAGGCCCACGTTAAACTGCTGATAAAGTTTGAAGGACAGAATGCGAGGCATTGTGTTTGAAACCTAGACAAGAGGCAAAAGCAAGTCAGTTTGGAAGCAATAGACTGTTTCTGAGTGTTTCTATTTTACTAGAGCAGTGATTCCTAACTTGTAGGTTGGGAGGAACCATTTTGATGGGACACAGATCTTGGTGTACACTTCACTGATACCCATAAACTGTAATGTGGTCCCGATAATCTGACAGCTTCAACAAGCAGCAGAATCTTTAAGAATTTATAATCAAGCAAACCTCATATAGGACCAGATGAACTTTTAAAAAATCAGATGTGACTGTTGAACAGTGGCTGTGCTGAATGGTGTCCCGCTCGTGCATGGCCTGCTGTGTTTATGGGCGGAGACGGTGTGTGTCGCTACTAAAAGTACAATTCATCATACAACTACTTAACGAAAAGGTACTGAATAACTCATTATTACTAACCCCCTCTGGAATGGTAATGAATGTGAAAGTGCCTGTGAAGATAATTCCTTGTACTTGCGGTACCAGTACGACATACCTTGTACAGGTGGATGATGAGGGAGCTTCTGTCGCTCAGTTTATCGTCAAAGTAGAAGTGATCGATGAATCTCTCTACAGTGTTTAGCAGCTACAACAGACAGACAGACAAAAGTGAATTCAACAATAAATGATCAATAATGAAACAGAATGGAATAATGTCCGAATCCACGGTATAGAAATAAGAGCTTCGCGTGACAATTGAAATGTATGCCTGACATGTTCAAGGTCCTCGGTTTCAACAGTGAAGCCGGTGGGCAGACTGATATCCAAAATCACAGAGACAGCGTCGACAGGTCCGAGTGCCCTGCAGAAAAAATGAGGGAAAATCATCATTGACGTTGCTTATATTGTCCATGTAGTTCCAGGTTTAAGTTGCTAATTGAACTTAATAATACAATACATAAAAAAGTTCAAAAGTTTTTGTTTAGTTGAGAGTACTTTGTCAAACATTGCTTTTCCCCCCCTTTTTGTACTGAGCTGCCCTACAAATATTTCCACCCATTTCAATTTTTTGCAAAGTGCAATAACAAAATCACATGAAAGGACACATTAAAAAATACACTTACTTAACACTGATGCTGAGTTCAAAGACATTTACGGTTCCAGGAGGAGGCTTGTCTGTGTAACAACAACAATTGGACATTTTAACTACACAATCCACTGTTTTCCCCTTCATAACACTGTTTGTTTTTTGTCATTAAACAAATACAGCAACTTGAGCGATTGTACCTGTTAATTTTTTCATGGAGACTTGCATGTCAAAAGTTTCACAGCTTTTAGCGTCTTCCTCTGGAAGCTGGTTGAAAAATGTCACCACCTTTTGTAGGACAAATAAACAGCCACTTGTAATGTCCAACTGTGCATGTTGTAGTTGTTGTAATGTGATTCATCTTAAGCAAGTCTTAAAGGGGGGGTATTATGCAAAATCGACTTTTTCAAGCTTTACATCATGTTATTATGTCATTCCCTCATTAAAAACATGCTGAAGTGTTGCCTTGGCACATTCACGTATTTTTGAGTAATCTGTAAAAACTCTGATGGCGGCCATTTTAGGGAGTCCTCCTAGGAACGCCCCCACCTCCTGGAGACGCCTCCGAGCTTTTGTCACCAGCCGAGTAACCAAGCACTGCTCCTCAGCAGAACCCCCTCCCCACTGATGCCACAGACAGCGTGTGGAGGGGGCGTGTCGGAAAGGGTCAGAGGTTCTTAAAGAGACAGAGGCCTATTTCAAGACATTCGCTACAGCTATTTTGAGAGAGCAATTTTATACAAGGCAGTTATTCTAATTTACTGCATTTACAGACCAACAGAAGGTTTGGTCATCATTGTAGTGTGATATAGACTGGTGCTATGTGATTGAAAAAAGCATAATACCCCCTCTTTAAAATATTCTAATGATGCACCGTAAGTTCTTTTAGCATGGCTACAAACCGATTTTATTTAATTGCAATATCCCTGTCACATACATATATATATATAAATAAATAAATGTAATCTATAGGCAAAACTTCAAGCTCCAACAGTCTTCAGTTGTACTGTATACAACCCTCTGACTGGACTTGTTGGTTCCCAGTGAAATGCCTGCACCTCACCTCCACTGTTCCCATTCCATTTCCTCGAGCCACCACCTTCAAATCGGCATCCTTTGGCACCTAGAAACACACACAAAACTTTTCAAACTACACTCGTCTATGGTATGCGTTAATGTTCTATAAAACACTAGAGGCAGAATTGTCATGGTGTAACTGGGAAACAGTGACTTACATTATAGGATCTTGACTGGTAGCTTGTCTCAGAGTTGAAATTGAGGTACTCTTTGCGTGCGGCGATTTGTAGATCGACGTCCAAGCTGATTTTGGTCGGAGCGGGCTGCGCAATGAGATACTCGGACAGAGCGTGGAGCACCACCATTGTGGACTGCACAGAAAAAAATACAAAGTGTTCTGAACTTGCTTTCTATTTCTCTGTTCAATGAGTTTGCCCGAGTGTATCGAGCACGTTTGTCATGTTGCACATTATTTAAGAGGGGCAACAGTGCCTCAGTCTTATCAAATCTGAGGCAAGAGTGACTAAGTGTGAGCAGTGAATGAGTAATGCAATCGAAATCTAGTTGTGCATAACTCAACTAGTTCTATTCATCTGACAACGAGCGCTTTGATAGGAAGGCTTTTTCCAGCGCGTCTACCTGAGTGTTGCCAGAGCTGCCCCCAATACTTCTGTGGCTGCTCAGATAGTCAAATGGCTTTTTGGCTTCTGTCAATTTTCTCATCTTCACCAGAGCCAGGAGAGCGTAGCCAGTGGCCTCCAGCCTGAACTGAGAGTCATCATCCTGCCAGTAAGTCCCGTCTGAAGAACAGGGTGAAATAAACATTATTAGTAGTCAATTGTTTATTCAGTGCAATCATTATATAAAACGAGATTATTTCCAAATTTGTCGAATACACACAGCTTTTGGAGACCAAATATGAGGAAATAGCCCTCTACAGTAGCAGAGAATGTGTGTATTTGTAGACTTCATTGCCTCTGAAGGAACATCTGCATTTAACCCATTCTCCAATGAAACCCAACAAAGCACTGGGAGAACGAGGAACTTCCCCACACGGCCCAAGAATTGAAGCTGGGACCTCCTTGCTGCGCCGCTATCAGAGGGACAGCTCATGTTCGATATTATTCGATATTATTAGTGAAGTGATGCTGAGCATTGTAATGCATCGCAGAAGTCCTTCAACAAAGTATTTGCCAGACAGTTGAAGTTTGAGTTACCTGAAGAAGATGCTTCCAGCAAACTGCTGGTGGGGTCGAAACCATCATTTATCAGAGCAAGAGCATATGAAATGATGGCCTTAGCGTAGGGCCTTGGTGGAGGGCTCCTCTGTAGCTGCCCTTTGAGATATGGTACTGCCCTGTCTATTGCTGACTGCAACAAAAAAGAAAGGCAATTAGAATCTGACAGTGTAACATTTCAGCACGTTGATTTATTAGTGCTTGAGATGAGTAACTCAAAGGAAGGGAATGGCTGAGATGTATGTATATAAATATGTGTATGTATATGTGTGTATACATGTATGTGGGTGCGTATGTGTGTATGTGTATACATGTGCACGGGTGGATATATATGCTTATATGTCTTCTCAACTATTATTATTATTAGTACTATTAATATTATTTGTATTTGTTATTTTTTTAATTATTATTATTATAATTATTACCATTGATTTGCTTTTTCTGCACTGGGTGTAAAAAACAAAACATATATTTGTGTTAATTCTGACATGCTAATTGTGTAAATTGTAAAAATGAAACTTATGGCACAATAAAGTAACAAAAAAAAACCTCATTTAATAATCAACTAACTATTTGTACAGTGACAGAAAATAAACATGTACAATAGTTCAGGATGAAGTGTGTGTTTGTGAGTGCGAGTACAGGACAAAATGTTGGCATTGGCCCATTGCTTGTTTACATGCATGAATCCCATGTGTGCTGATTAGCATGCACTATCCTGACCAAATAAACACTAAATAAAATATTTATTTAAAATCACTAAATCGTTAAACAAGTCAACTAAAAATCACTACTACAAAAGACAAATTAAAGCAGTTTGGGGTTAGATGTTTTTCTTATTTCTCACTATTTCTTATTTACTTCGTTCTTATTTATTGTTTCTGCTTGATGGGTTGTGGTAATTCAGTTGACCATAGACATCAGCTTCAGCCTGAGCCAAAAACTGCTCTGTGACCCACCAGCTGACAAGAACTTTTCTAAACTAGAGAAACGGGTAACCAGTCCTGAATAGGCTTGTGCAAAAGTGATGAAATTACCTGTGTATTCGCCCCCATGTAACTGCAGTCAATATTTATATGTCTGACTTCAGCAAGTGCAATAGTGACAAATGCAGTCAAAGTCGCGGAGGAATCGGAGCCACGTAGACCACCCTTGAAATACAAAATCACAGCCCAGGTAAAAAGAACTGCTTGAATGCATACATACACAATACAAATAAGGAGGATATTTTCCATTTTGGTTCCCTGTCAGCCAGAAATGTAAGGTCTGTATTCAGCCAGGACACCTTCGCATTCGTATCGAGCCTGTTTCAGAGTGATTTTGGTCCAATTTTCATTTTGCTCTTACCGTCATGTACTGGTTGTTTACGGGATTAGCCTCAGTGAAGCTGCCATCACCGGATTGTTTGTGTTGGAGAAGAAAGTACACAGATTGGCAGATGTTATCGATGTTGACAATTTCTGAGTCCAAGGTGTAGATCATCGAGAAGACCTTCACCACATACGCTGTGATCCTGAAAGGGCAGTGTCAAGACATCAGTGCGGTGTATAGTGCAGTCTAGGGCTGAACGATATGGACTAAATTTTATATCGATGTTCATAACGGTGCATCTTTCAGCCCTCGTGCAATCTGTACTTATCAGCATCTGTGGTGTCAGTAGTTATTTTGAAACTCTGCTGTGATAACTGGACCTTAAAGGGGGGGTATTATGCAAAATCGACTTTTTCAAGCTTTACATCATGTTATTATGTCATTCCCTCATTAAAAACATGCCTGAAGTGTTGCCTTGGCACGTTCACGTATTTTTGAGTAATTTGTAAAAACTCTGATGCCATTTTAGGGATAAGTTTGCCTGAGTCCTCCTAGGAACGCCCCCACCTCCTGGAGACGCCTCCGAGCTTTCGTCACCAGCCGAGTAACCAACCACTGCTCCTCGGCAGAACCCCCTCCCCACTGATGCCACAGACAGCCATAGACTGTAAAAAAAAAAATGGACGTCTTCTGCTCACTCCTCCCCGTTTACCATAATGACCACGGTCGAGGGGGAGTTCATGACGGATTTACAGACTCCCCCTCCCCAGCTCTGACGAAGCATGTTCCTATAGAGGACATACGGGCGGGATTTTCACCGTAGACGTGTAGCTCGCGCTGCTCCAATGCTAACAGTCCGAGCTACATTAGGTACGAGATTTCAAGAATTCTTTTTACGAAAACCAGCCAGGTTTCATACATTGTGATTAACCCAGCGTTATCTCAGGAGGAATATCTAGCCTAGTCTAGTGTTGAAACAATTGAAACAAGGCGTTAAAGTTGTTTTTAAGGTGTCTAAAGTCCAATGCTTTTCAATGGGGGCCTAGTGGCGATATGGAGGTACTACAGCAATGGCGGAGCAATGGCGGCCCCCAGTGACGTGGTCATAAAGCAGAGCAGCCAGCGCCCATTGCAGACAGCGTGTGGAGGGGGCGTGTCGGAAAGGGTCAGAGGTTCTTAAAGAGACAGAGGCCTATTTCAAGACATTCACTACAGCCATTTTGAGAGAGACATTTTATACAAGGCAGTTATTCTAATTTACTGCATTTACAGACCAACAGAAGGTTTGGTCATCATTGTAGTGTGATATAGACTGGTGCCATGTGACTGAAAAAAGGATAATACCCCCTCTTTAAGTTGTCAGTATAGATACAGAAAACTTACAACTGAAAGGCCAGGCAATTGTCTGCCAGTCATTAACGTCTGTAAAAGTTTTGAGAGTACCATGTGCTTGGGCCTTGTCCTCTGTATGGCGGGTAAGAACCATCACTCTTTTTGTAATTTAATTGGTTGGAGTATCCTGAAAAAAGAGAAAGAAACTCGTCTAAGCAGCCATACAGGCCAGTGTTTACTTAATTGCATCATTGTAATTCAAATTCAAAGCTGTTGAAAAATGTATATGCGCATGCAAGTCTAATCTTTGATGAAATGTACGTAAAAGACAGACCAGTTCCCATCGATAAACAGTTCAGAGTGAAGCTAGTTGGAAAAACTAAAAGCTAAGGTTGTCATTTTGTGTGTTTGACCTTGTAGCGACCCAGCGGCTGTGGTCTGTGGTCAGCATGGCCTCTTTATTTTCCATCATAGTGGTCTCTAGGACGCTCCAGGATCAATTGTTTTGGAAGATGTTCACTGCTGACCGGCCCTCTCCTATGAAAACCTACAAAACCATTGATCCTGGAGTCTTGCAGAGACCACAGTGGCGCCAGACGGTCACCTGCGTACCTGTTTTTATGTAGCGATAAGCGTCAGTCTTGCGCTGGACCCCCACTGTCTCCCAGCCTTTGGTGTGCTCCAGATACACAGTCGCGATAACTGGAAAAGTGATGGCTGCCAGGTTCTGCTCCACACAACCACCGGGCATTCGGATTAATTTGGCCAAAGGGTCATCTCGGATGGCATTGTCAATGGTGTCTGCCAGCATGTTCCCTGCAACACAAGTATGTGGTTAGTTTTTAAGTTGAAGGGCAGAAATGTTAAGATTTAGGATGCTTTTTTTGTGGTTGAAATATGTTTCATTTTTCCGACCAGTTTGGACTTTTGTTGGTCTTAGCTGATCTTACCTGAGAATTTGATCTTTGTCACTGGCTCAGAGTTGGGCACCACTCCTGTCAGGACCGGTTTGCTCGTTCGAACAGTCTGCGTGCCTGGATGAAGCACAAATGTGACTTTAATAGATTTCAGAATTCATTTGGTAAGTTGTTCCTATTGCCTGTTCTTCTATTACATCCATAGTATATGTTATTGTCAATGAAACAGGTCTTACCTTGATAATCACTGGGATTTAAGGGAATAATCACACTTTTAGCCTTCTGCACTCCCTCTACCTAATCAGGGTAAAAACACAATACATGGTCACTAATGGGTAACAGTATTGAAAGAAAGGTTTTTTTCACCTACAATAGGCACTCAAAGCCTAACGTAGGTGAGGGGCTTTTTTCAGTGGACACTAGTCAAGAATGGATTTGGATGTGGGCCTAACCTATTTAAATCCATGGCTGGATACGTCTTTGACCCTGTTCCCTGTAAAGTTACAAGTCAGGGATGAAATGTTCAGAACCGTGGCTTTAAATTCCATATTATCGGTATAGAATTACTGACTTTCTTTTGTGATGTGAGACCTGGATGACAACAACCCATTCTGCGATCTATGAACAGACAACTTACCACAACATTGAGGATCTTCTCGATGCGATCGCTGGCACGATTCATAACGTACGCCGCCACCTGGATGGGTATTTTGCCCGGCTTAAAGGGCACTATGGTGTAGGGCACGACAGTGGAGGAGTGAGGCCTCACTCTTATCTTCTGTGTGTGCTGCCGCTTGAAGGCCAAACTGCACATGTCACTGGTCTTTTGCAGAGCCACAGTCACCTGAGCAAAATTTACAAATAAATGGTTGTAATCACTTTTCTGAAACTCAGTGACTAGATATTATATTTGTTTATTCTTTGATAAGAAACTTCCATAGACTGTGTCACTAGGAGAACAAGCAAATCCACACTGACTGCCGCAGCAAGGTTAACATGGGATCTTTTTATGAGGTATGAGAACAACCACTTTCCCATGGTACCACTATGATATTGTTTGTAGGAACGCATTTTCTGCTGTGTTTTGTTTTTTCTTACATCCAAAGTCTCTTCCAAATAGTTGTACACCACTGCTTTAATTTCCACTTGTTCGTTTCTTGCCACAGAAAAAGGCAGTTTCAGATCCACAAAGAAAGGCTTCTTCACTGTAAACGTCCAGGGCTCAGCCACGCAGAAACCTGTGTGCACATTTTGTTTTTAGGACCATTACAGTTCATTGTTAGTCTTAGGTTTAGGGCCAGTCTTACCTGTTTTCCCAGAGGAGCTCACAGCGAGAATGGACCACTGAGTGAGGCTGTCCGGTACTGGCTGCTCTATCGATAAAGTGCTGAGTCTGTGATGCATCACATTTTTTAATACAATTTTACCTCAGTTTTATCTCAGTTTCTCAAACTAAAAATACAAACCATTGTCTAACTAAGAAGAGCTCAACAGTACCCACTTCACATACAAAAAACCCCATTGAGTTTTCTACATTTTCTAATATTAATTTTCAAGTATTGAGAGTTTTCTTTCTTGAAAAATAGCCACACGTTGGTCAGTTGTTCATGTGCTTTTAATCATAAAAATAATAAATGCTATTAATGAATGGGATTATTTACGTCCTGACCCCGGCATGTGGCCAGAAGTGGATGGGACTGTTGAGCTCCTTTGATATTGGGACACTAAATTGTGAGGGGGAGTATCTGTGTGGATCAATTTCAGTTACTTATTCACACATGGTTAAAAGCATATTCTAAGTCAGGGGTATGAGTAACATGAATTGAGGTAGAGGGCCGCACCAACGCTAACTTTACATTATGTCTGCTCAATGTTCTCCCATTGCAAAATGCACTTAACCTCTTAACTCCCACCTGAACCGAGAGGATCTTTTTCCTCACGTCATCAGATTTTTTTTTTTCATCATTTTTTTGTTGGGTATTCAACTCATTTTTGTAACTTTTAGTGATTTTTTGGTGATTTTTTGTCACACTTTTGTCTTTTTTTTTCATCCATTTTTTGTCACATTTTTTGTGATTTTTTTGTGATTTTTTGTCTCATTGTTGTCATTTTTTTGTCTTTTTTTCCGTCAATTTTTTATCACATTTTTGTCACATTTTTGTCATTTTTTTTGTCATTTTTTGTCACTTTTTTGTCTTTTTTCCCCCCTTTTTTTAATCAATTTTTTGTAATTTTTTTTATCACATTTTTGTCATTTTTTGGTCACATTTTTGTCACTTTTTGTCACATTTTTGTCATTTTTTTGTCACATTTTTGACATTTTTTCAGCAATTTTTGTCATTTTTTTGTCACATTTTTGACATTTTTTCAGCAATTTTTGTCATTTTTTTGTCACATTTTTGTCATTTTTTGTCACATTTTTGACATTTTTTCAGCAATTTCTTGTCAATTTCTTGTGACATTTTTGTGACATTTTTGCCACTTTTTCATCAATTTTTCGTCCCTTTTTTGTCAATGGTTTCTCACGTTTTTGTCACATTTCCATCCTTGTTTTCGTCTCAGTTTTGTTGCTATTTTCACAGCTTTTTTCCAGAAGCTTTTGGACTGGGGTTAAAGCCAAACTGGAGAAAATGTGCTCGGTTCAGGTGGGAGTTAAGGGGTTAATTAAATCTGGAACACACTTGATGGTAGTTTTTAAATATTGTTAAGAGACAAAATAACGACAAAGGGATTGTGCTCGAGGGTTTGTGGGAGTTCGCCCAACCAGTCCACATGTGTTTTGTGGATCTGGAGAAAGCGTTCGACCGTGTCCCTCGTGGTGAGTAACCGAGAGAGGAGTAACTGACATGTTGTGTACCACACAGAGTAAAGCCTACATACCCGTTCAGACCAGCTTCCTCGGGTACAGGGAAATCCAACCATAGCCATGTATCTTGTAATTGGTCACGCAGAGTAATTTCATCTACGTCGTAGTCCTCATCACCTCCTAGTTCCCACAGAGCATTGTTCTCCACTGGATCTGTGAAAAGAACCATGAATTACCCAAACCAATGTTAATATTGTTAACCCCCTAAATCCCACCTGAACCGAGCACATTTTTCTCCAGCTTGGCTTTACCCCAATCCAAAAGCTTCTGGAAAAAAAGGTGTGAAAATAGCGACAGAACTGAGATGAAAACAATGCTGTGACAAAAAAAAGTGAGAAAACTTTGACAAAAAAGTGACGAAAAATGACAAAGAAAAAGACAAAAAAAATGACAAAAAAAATGACAAAGAAAAGACAAAAAAATGACAAAAAATGTGACAAAAATGTGACAAAAAAGTGATAAAAAAAATGACAAAAAAAGTTACAAAATGAGTTGAATACCCTCCCCCCCCCAAAAAAAAAAAGATGGAAATAGATCTGATGATGGGAGGAAAAAAAGATCCATTTAGATGAGCTTTGTAGGTCTTAGCTTTCAAATGATGTGTTACACTGGCCTACAGGATTTGGGTAAAGCTGAACTGGAGAAAATGCTCTCGGTTCAGGCGGGAGTTAAGAGGTTAATATAACAATACAAAATGATCCTACATTTCATTTGTAAAAACAGATAAGTGCCATTGGGAAAAATATATATATACCTGTATATACTTGTGATGTTCTCTTTGTGTAGTGCTGTTTTTAACGGGCTAATCACAGCCTGTGTTGGGAAATTGTTTTTAAACCAATTTCAGAAAAATGGAAACTGACGGATAAAATACTCAAGCTAAAAAAAAGTATTGAACACATTTTTTAATTAAACCCTTTTTCTTAACAGCGCAAATTAATACAAGTTGTGAAAATCCCTACAAACAGTGAAATGATCTTGTGGTCACAATCTCACAGCTCGTTGTCACCTGGGACGTCCGAAGAGGAGCCAGCGCCGTCACTTCGTCCCAGCCCAAACTCGTCGAGCCTCTGACTGGAGACTTTGTTTTTGTAGGTGTTGCAGCATTTGAGAAAAGCCGTGATGCATTCAGGTGCCTCTGCGATGTACTGTGAGCGCTGTTCACATGAGTACGGCATGAGCACGCCCCGCAGGCCGTCCCGGCAACAGCGCTGGAGCAGTTTCCCCTGGAATTGTCCCACTTTAACACAATTAAAAAGAAAATGAAAATGAAGAAAGTGAAATGTACACAGAAGCATTTCCCCAATTAACCTCTTACCACCCGCCTGAACCAAATGTATTCTGTCCGACTTTGGCCATTATATAGGTCTGTGTAACACCTCATTTGAAAGCTAAGACCCACAAAACTGATCTTTTTCCTCACGTTGTTGTCACATTTTTGTTGAATTTTTGTCACATTTTTGTTGAATTTTTGTCACTTTTTTGTTGAATTTTTGTCACATTTTTGTTGAATTTTTGTCACTTTTTTGTTGAATTTTTGTCACATTTTTGTTGAATTTTTTGTTGAATTTTTGTCCCTTTTTGTTTAATTTTTGTCACATTTTTGTTTAATTTTTGTCACATTTTTGTTGAATTTTTGTCACATTTTTGTTGATTTTTTGTCACATTTTTGTTGAATTTTTGTCACATTTTTGTTGAATTTTTGTCACATTTTTGTCACATTTTTGTCACAGTTTTGTTGAGATTTTGTCTCTTTTTTGTTGCTGTTTTGGTGCTTTTTTCCCAAGAAGCTTTTGGACTGGGGTAAAGCCAAACTGGATTAAAATGGGATCCGTTCAGGTGGGAGTTAAGGGGTTAATCTGCTAGCAAAATTATTGTTTGTTGCAGCCCTACTTTATACCATACTATTACTACTACTACTACTACTACTACTACTACTACATTTAGCCTCTCCCTCTCTCCTCTATAGCTCCAAAACAGGTGAAGATAGAAGCTACCAAGCTCTTCCACTTTTTCCCTATTTAAATATGGTTACGTGAGGTGTTCCACTACAAAGTATAATTACACAAAATTAAACAATGTGGATTTTCTAAGCGGATAGAAGGGGGAACTATATTGTAAGGCGTAGTAATACTAGGAGTAGTTCGAAATCCGTGCAGTAATCTTCACTTTACTGTGTGGATGCCAAATTACTCCTGGTATTATTACGCCTTACAATATAGTCCCCCTTTTATCCGCTTAGAAAATCCACATTGTTTAATTTTGTGTAATTATACCTTGTAGTGTAACACTTCACGTAACCATATTTAAATAGGGAAAAAGTGGAAGAGCTTGGAAGCTTCTATCTTGACCTGTTTTGGAGCTATAGTGGAGAGAGGGAGAGGCTAAATGCTAACGCCGTCTGCGCTGTGTTTACGTGACTGAAGGCACGGGTGAAGATCAGGTCCTAAAGAACTCGTCAAAGCTAAGGTAAGAACATATCTCAGTATGTAAAAACGGTGGCCTATTCCTTTAACATTTCATTTCACAGCTCTCACTTTGTGAAAAAAATATCGGGATATATATCGAATATCGATATTCAACCAAAACATATCGGGATATGACTTTTGGTCCATATCGCCCAGCCCTAGTGTCAAGTATTGAGTAATTGAAGTCTTATCTCACAGAGCTGTGTTTGGTGCTCCATCAAAACCTGGCGCCTCCTCCTGGCGTCGACTGGACACTTCAGATCTGTGAATGCAACGACACCAGATTTAGCAAATGACACATCTCATCAAATGTTTTATATGCTTTTCATTTGGTCGGTGTCACCTTGTCTGCTCTCTGTTGAGGGCCCGTTTTTCATTGCAAAAAGCAGACCTGCGTCACTGAAAACCCCCATTGCGTTCTTTCCGCTTCCATGGGTGCAGCCTGTGTCTCTGCTTTCCACCTCATCCAAAACCTAAAATCCCAAATCTTTTAAAACATCTTGATTAAAAAAATGTGAGCTCAGTTTTAACTGTTTAATGTCGCTCACATGTCTTTGGGTTAAGCGGCTCTTGCTGAGTAGATACACTGCCTGGTCCACTGCCACCAGACTGATGTATGCCAGAGGTTCCGCTTGGATCTTGAGCCTCAGCGTTGAGCCGGGCCTGTGGTCAGTGGGGGTGGAGTCCTGTGTGCTGATTTGTGGCTGAAGGTGTGGTCAGATACAAGACAAATGTTTATTACACCAGTTATTCTGTGTCAGTCTGGTGATGTTGTTATTTTATCCTGTTTCTGATCATTATAGGGTAAAAATATCAAGCCTTTTGAGATTCCAATATTATTTTTCATGCCTTATTTGATACTTACTGGATGGACACAAGTCTCCATCACTTCCAGTTTTATTGAGTCCGACACCACCTCTCTTCCCAACGTGTAAAATGCCACAAAGCGAAAAGACGGCATCATCTCTGCTGTGACTGTGGTTGTGACACTGGTGACATGTTGATCGCTCACTTCGACACGCTTGCCCTCCAAGATGGTTCCTTTGCTGAGGATCTGAGCAGAGGACAGCGTGACAGGGCATTACAATACCTATCGATCAATATTATGTTGAGTGTTATAGCAATAATTTCTCACCAAGTAAGTTATTCCATTAATGCTGTTCTTTTGGTCAGATTTAATGCTCATCTCGAGCGTCAGTTCTCTCATGTACACTTTCTTGTCTCTCGCGTGGATATACAAGTAGTTGGGTCTGTGAGAGTTTGCAGGGATGTACGGATGCACGATCACTTCTTTTGTGGCCTGCCTGTCTTCACTCAGACTCGCGTGGTTAGTTGTAACCTGTAAGGGAACGAGCATTGTTCAGAATTACATCAAGTCCAAAAAGTTTACAGTTGGGTTCGGGGGCCAAACACTTTTATAAATAATTATTTGACAACTTAAATATAATGCGCTTTTAAAAACACTGCACAATACCTCTCCACATACTCCAGGAGTTTGATCAGGCCGATGATTTGTTGTACTTTGTTAACTTAAGAATAATGACTCAACTGTGTGTTTTTGGACTAAGCTCTTGTTTGCTGATAATTACTTTATGTAGTCTCAGCGAGTTAAAGGGATATTTCAGGATTTTTGACATAGGGCCTCATTTCCTAGTTATCCAGAGTGTTGCTGATTTCTGGAGACATATTTTTTTGTAATTCATGCAGTTCTTATATTTGAAGAGTTACGAGGTGCAAGGCTAGTGCATTTCTATGGTATCAGCTCGCCTGCATTAAAAACAGTCTGACCCGCTCAGCAGAGCACCTGAGGCAAATCACTTATAACGCCAGACTAACCATATAAACATCTGTGTCGATAGAATAATTTTTGGAATATAACTGACCTTGCATCACATGAATGATCGCATTTCATTTTGACGGACTATTTTCTAGCAGATCACTCCGCCGCTGCGTAGCTTATACAGCCGCGAAGCTGATGCTGCTCAGATATAAGGTATTTTAAATGCAAAATGGCTAAAATTACTCTATGGACACAGACATTTATATGGTTAGTCTGGCGTTATAAGTGATTTGCCTCAGGTGCTCTGTGGAGCGGGTCAGACTGTTTTTAATGCAGGCTAGCTGATATCGTAGAAATGCGCTAGCCTTGCATTAGCCTAGCGCCACGAAACTCTTCAAATATAAGAACTGCTTGAATTACAAAAAAAATATCTCCAGGTATCAGCAACACTCTGGATAACGAGGAAATGAGGCCCTATGTCAAAAATCCTGAAATATCCCTTTAATTAAGTGACGTGGTGGCGCAGCGGTTAGCGCTCGTGCTTCTCAGTTGAAGGTTTTATTTTCCGGCGTTTGAGTGTTCTCCCTGTGTCTATGCACGTTTCCACCGGGTGCTACAGTTTCCCTTACCACTAAAAACATGCACATTAGGATGTACAGTGGGGGAAAAAAAAGTATTTAGTCAGCCAACAGTTCTGCCACTTGAAAGGATGAGAGGCCTGAACATTTCACAATAGATATACCTCAACTATGAGAGACAAAATGAGGGGGGGAAAATCCAGAAAATCACATTGTCTGATTTTTAATGAATTAATTTGCAAATTGTGGTGGAAAATAAGTATTTGGTCAATAACAAAAGTTCATCTCAGTACTTTGTTATATAGTCTTTGTTGGCAATGACAGAGGTCAAACGTTGTTGAGTCTTCACAAGGTTTTCACACACTGTTCGGCTATTTAGTGACTATTACGTAGCTTAAAGTGGTTTTACGGCGATATGCCAGGTTAGCATTCAGTCTCCATTGCAGTGTGACTGTCCACGTGGGCTTAATCGGGCTATGGAAGAGTTTTGCTCTATTCACGAGTGCAATAAAAGAACCTTAGTGTACGTACTCATCAAATTTCCTACAGTAAGAAAAGATCCAGAACGTCGTGACGCGAATGGATTAAATTAGCAAGTTAGATGTATAGCTAACTAGTAATGCTATTTGTAACCAATACGTCTGTTTATTTATTGGTTTAGCAAGGGCCACAAATTCTTTTTCTCTCCCCAGTAACACCGTGTTCCCGTTTCTTACATAATTCTTTGAAAATATTGATTTTCAACGCTCAAAGTATTCACTATCTTTGTCACACTCAGTCATGTTAACAGTTTGGGATACGATCTGGGTAGTCCTGACCTTTAACCTGGACCAGCATGCTTTGCGCTCGATGAGATCCCGAATCCGCTTATTGTTGGCTGACTAAATACTTCCCCCCCCCCACTGTATGTAAGAGTGATTGGTTGATGATGGGCGGAGAAGCTGATGCCGCAGATTGGCTGCCCTGCTTCCATCAGTCTACCCTAGGGCAGCTGTGGCTTCTAAGGTAGCGTACCACAACCAAGTATGGAGTGACTGCAAAATTGTCCCATGCTAAGCGCTTTGCCACCATGTCTGTGAAAGGCGCTACACAAATAAAGTCCTTTCCTTCCTTTCCTATAATGTCAAAGTGACATTGTGTTTTTCTATCAGACCCCTTTATGTCACTGTGTCACTTTCTCACTGCAGCTGATTTCAAGTTTCATGACATTTTGATGAACCACACAGGACTCACCATCCTAACATAGCTTTATTCTGCCCCGGGGCTGATGTTGAAGTAAAGTTCTAACGTATTTAATGCAGTTTACCCGCGGCATGTTGTGATATAAGTCACAAATAATCTTGACTTGAGGGCCAACTGAAATGATCTCGCGGGCCGGGAGTGTGACATGTCTGCTCTCGTGCGTCCCCAACACTGAACACATGCTGCAGGCTCATGACGACTCTCATGTGTGTTCGCCTTTCAGTCTCAGAACCAAATGAACAAATACGTAAGTAAGTCCTTTGTTTGTCATTGTACAACTGTCCAACGAAATTGTGTTCAGGTGTTAGTCCTGAGCCGCTGCGACTGAGCCGCGCCGCCACTGTGGGCCAACCTGACCAGCATGTTTTTGGAGGTCGGGGAGTCCCGTGGTGTTCCTCCCTCCGCTCCACAACAGTCTTTCACCACCTTCTGGGAAGAGCTTAGCAGTTAATGTTTCATTCTCCAGTAAATGTCCATTAGCCGGAACACTAGGAGGGACAGAAGGCATGTGTGGCTTAGCTGTGAGTCTTGCCCGAATACCTTCACGTTTGTCCCTTTTTTATTTCCTGTTGCGCCTCTTGTGACGCCTCCACTGTGCTGCAGGAGGCGTGGGGGGCTCTTGGTGTCTCTTCAGTGATTCAGGAGAAGGAATGTGTAGGTCTCAAATGTCTTGCACGATTGAACTGGAAATAATTCCTAGTTGTGAACATGTTCACCAACAATGGTCAATAAAACAGTTCCGATACTGATTCTGGAACACAAAAACCACAAATGCAGTTCGCAGAAAAAGGCCAAAAACCCTGCAGCTGTATCAAGAGAGAGGGAGGTTCGTGCTTGTTTATGCATTTGAGCTTAGCAATTGCTAATTGAGATCATTTCATGTGATTTTCAACAAAACCAGACGAAGGGAAAATGAATTGGTTGAAACATACTTTGATCGTCTTCGGGTTGGCGTCGTTGGGCATGTTGATGGACACTTCAGCTGTTCCAGTGTTGGCGGTCAGTGGGCTATCGTACAGGTTGACTCTCAGGGGGATGTTGTGGGCTGGTGTCCCATCATGATAAGTCACATGGATCTGAAAGAGAAGCAGAGACTGTGTTCAAAGAAGTTTGTTTTGGATGTTTGTACTTTACTACTTTCTGCATCAATTTACAGTCTTTTATTCCCTTTTCCTCAACATCAGATTTAGACTATGGTCAAATGATGCTTGACTCTACATTATGTAAACAATAGCTTTCAGGACACTCAAATTCATATAGTATTGCTTATTGGTCATTCATCTGTGAGATTTCCACAATCAAGGCTTTTGTATGGCTTTGTGTTTGACTCTGTTGAGCAACACACTGGTGAAGTACTTTATTCTGGTGAACTATGTTTGTATGTGACATAGCAGGGATACTGCATACACAGATCTGTTCTGTATAACTATACTTACTGTGAAATGGAATGGCAAGCCAGGTTTGAAGTACTTTTGCGTGTCTTTAAATGCTAAGACATAAGGGGAATTCACTATTTTAATGTTGCTCTTCTCTACCTCAACCAGATCACCACCTGTGTAAAAACAAAAACAAAAACAAGGTAAAGGTCAGTGCCAAACTGTACCCTAAATTATGTTGTTGTAACTATGCTGAGAAAATTTGAAGCGCATGTTCAGTAGAGAGCTTTACTTGGGTTTACTTCCAGCAGACGTAATGGAAATCCGCTTTAAAGTGGAGCTGAACACATTGTTCATTCACTTTCACTGTCCAAAAAGTGGCTGCCAAAGTGGATAGCCCATGGAAATCCGCAAGGGATGAGAGAAAAGGGGGAGGAGGAGCACAGACTGAGCCACGGGGAACAGTGTGTTCAGCGTCATTGCCTCTGGTCATTGTTGAATACTCGCACGTCCTACTTTTCATATCTCTCGTGTAGATATGAACAAGACACGAGTTTCTCAACAGTTTGACAGAAATTGGCCACTCGTGCTGCCAATAGCCTAGTGTTCTGTCTGTAGCCTCGTAGGTTAGAGTCTCTCCCTGCTTTTACAATCTTTCATCCTGTGCTATCCTGTTTACCAAAGTCAATGGGCCAAAAAAAGAGAGAGGGGCCACAAAAAATACTAATAGCAGTTCACCGATAAGTTCTGACAGGTAGCGTACGCACGGTTTTATGCCTCAAAAGTGCAAATTACACTAGTTAGCCCAAAAGTGGCAAAAATTAAAAGTCTCCTGATAAATTTACCAGGACAATATCAGCAGATCGTCCAGAGGAAGGTGCATGTGTGAAAACATTTGTTGATTTTGGCTTATATCCAGTATGTTCTTGAACTGATTCTCTTTACATTTACCTGATTCAGTAAGCACAGACACTTTGATGTACATGTAGTGGTCCACCAAAGATCTGAGAGAGCAATCCCCCTGTTGTTTTCCCGACTGCACTTCACAGGCCCGTGTTATTTCAGCCACACTGAGCGTCAGAGTTCCTCCGTCCAGTTTCTACAAGCAAAACATACAGTAAATGTTCTGTGTTAGAAACATGTGCAGTACTCAGTGTTCGGCTGTAAGACTGACTTACCATGTCCACCTGCTTCACTTTAGGAGCCCTCATTATTTCTTTGCCTTTTTTCAGTCCATAGACAACATATGCGGTGCCAATGACAGGTTCATTATACAGATACCTAAAACACAAACACAGAGACACAAAAGTGATCTATGTCATTTTATCAAAAGGTTCAAACTCAAAGGTTTTTTTGACAGACAGACCTCGCTGTGATGTCCACGTGCAGTTGTGTGTCGGCCACATCAAGGAAAGGTTTTCTAGGTGTTAATGTGACATTGAAGGCTGGGAGCACTGGACAGAAATACATGAGTATGAGTACCATTACAAATCAAACCTCAATGTTAAATTAACTGGAGAAACAAGAGCGGTCATAAAGAGAGCTGCAAGCTATCTAAACACAATATAATCACATGTTTCATTCTATTGTAATTCGAACAATTCCAAAGGTGACTAGATCTTAAACTTAATGATGACAGCCATCTATTGTAAACAGCTTCATACTGTTTTTTCCTAGATGTTATTGCGGCATCTCGTCATAGAAGGGGGCGTGGCCTCGCCGAGGGGGAAAATAGAATCTTCAGGGAAACACCAGTTTTCACTCTTTTTAGCCATTTTCTGGTGAACTTATTTATGCCATACAAATAAAGTCAAGTGTAAATCGGGTCCATATGGATATTTTCTCACAGCAGATTGTTCAGTAGAAGTGAAAAAACGGCAGTCATAGCAGGCTATAGCGTTAGCATTAGCACGATGCTAGCATGTAGCATCATGTTAGCATTCTCTGTTTTTTTTTATGGATTTATGGACTGTTGAACCACTTTGCCCCTCTTTATGTCTTTGTATCTTTATTTAGAAGAAAGCTATATTCATAACTCAGCATTTGTTAAAGTAGTTTTTGAATAAGTTTAGATTTTTCTCCAAATTGTTTTCCCCCTTAACTGTTTTCAAACATGACCATATATGGGCGATTCCAGAGATGCCGTCTTAACTCCCGCCTGAACCGAGAGCATTTTCTCCAGTTCAGCTTTACCCAAATCCTGTAGGCCAGTGTAACACCTAATTTGAAAGCTAAGACCTACAAAACTAAATTGATCTTTTTCCTCACATCATCAGATTTTTTTGCATCACTTTTTCGATTTTTTTTGGTCAACTTTTTTGTCACTTTTTCGTCAAATTATTTGCATTTTTTTGTCAAATTCTCATCACTTTTTCGTCCATTTTTTCTCAATTTTTCGTCAATTTTTTCTCCCTTTTTTGTCAAATTTTTGTCCATTTTTTGTCACTTTTTCGTCCATTTTTTCTCCATTTTTCGTCCATTTTTTCTCCCTTTTTTCACATTTTCATCCTTGTTTTCGTCTCAGTTTTGTTGCTATTTTCACACCTTTTTCCCAGAAGCTTTTGGATTGGGGTAAAGCTGGAGAAAATGTGCTCGGTTCAGGTGGGAGTTAAGGGGTTAAACGCACACTGTGAGCTGAATCTTGATTGTGAAACATAAACCGCAGATCTGTTCACGATCGCCGCACCAAATATGGCAGCTTGATTCTTGGGCAGTCGTGTCATTAAAGAAATGCACCGCTGAGCCCGTGTTCATTTTCTGCTGGTAAATGCAAGCTGTCTCTGGTGCACGTCGGTAATTTCGAAACAATTCCAGGAGCAAACGTATACAGGAGCTTGTAGGCCTTGATGCATTTCTAACATTGCAACAAAAAAAGTTTAAACAACACCATCAACACTGATCATTGCCGCGCGAAACGTCATACTTCATTGATTATAATGTAATATTTAAGTTTAGTTATTTGATTCTAACTGCAAGACATGCTGCCCCCTGCTGGCTAGAGAGTGCCTTGAGAATTATATTTCTATGATGAAAATAGCAGAATATCTATACATTTGGATTTTATTGTTACAGTACAATGTGCATAGCAGATTTGAAAGCAGACATACCATATTTTTTCACTTCAAAAGTTGTATTAAAGTTGTTCAGAGGCCAGTGATCAAATCTTGCAATTATAGTCCACTTTCCTTCACTGTTGTATGTAAAAATCACATGATTATGTAAAACATGAAAGACATTGCCATTATCACTGAGTGCTTTTATTGAAACAAATAAATAAATAAACAAATAAGACTTACGCGACAATTTTAGGAAGGGTGTAGGTTTTCGAAAGAATCCCTTGTTTTGATTTCCTGTTGTTTGTCTGGTCGACGACAACATCATCTGGATTCTGTTAAACACAAAATAGCTTTATTCCAGGGTGGCATTTTTTGAATCAGAGCCTAACTGCACTGTCAATATCCAATAATCTACAATCAAGGCATGATCCAACACACTGACTAGTTCACTGATGGAATTCAGATACGCATAATTTCAAGCCATAAATGTGCTGTTAATGTCGCGTCGTTAGTCTCTTTTAATTGATTTTAACCTGTTAACAGTGCATAGGAGCTTTATCCGGGGCCGGGTCGCGGGGGCAGCAGTCTCAGCAGAGATGCCCAGACTTCCCGATCCACACACACCTCCTCCAGCTGTTCTGGGGGGACCCCGAGGCGACACCAGGCCAGCTCGGAGACATAGTCCCACCACCGTGTCCTGGGTCTTCCACGAGGCCTTGTCCCACTAGGACATGCCTGGAACACCTCCCGCGGGAGGCGACCAGGAGGCATCCGGAACAGATGCCCGAGCCACCTCAGCTGCTCCTTTCGACGTGAAGGAGCAGCGACTCTACTCCGAGCTCCTCTCGGGTAACTGAGCTCCTCACCCGATCTCGAAGGGTGCGCCCAGACACCCTGCGAAGGAAACTCATTTCGGCCGCTTGTATTCGCGATCTTGTCTTTTCGGTCATTACCCAAATCTCATGACCATAGGTGAGGGTGGGAACGTCTCTCATTTATTAATTGAGTATATTTAAAGGGACTATACAGAGTTTAAAAATGTTCAAAGTATGTATTTTCCTCCCCCTATATGTTCCAGCCATGTCCTAATGTGTAGAATGAGCTCAGACCTGTTCAACACAACTGCCTCTGAAATCCTGCACTGTCACTCAGAAAGGTGTCATCATTAAAGAGGGGGTGTTATGCTTTTTTCAATCACATAGCACCAGTCTATATCACACTACAATGATGACAAAACCTTCTGTTGGTCTGTAAATGCAGTAAATTAGAATAACTGTCTTGTATAAAATTGCTCTCTCAAAATGGCTGTAGTGAATGTCTTGAAATAGGCCTCTGTCTCTTTAAGAACCTCTGACCCTTTCCGACACGCCCCCTCCACACGCTGTCTGTGGCATCAGTGGGGAGGGGGTTCTGCTGAGGAGCAGTGGTTGGTTAGGCGTGTCCAGGAGGTGGGGGCTTTCCTAGGAGGACTCAGGCAAACCTATCCCTAAAATGGCTGCCATCAGAGTTTCTACAGATTACTCAAAAATACGTGAATGTGCCAAGGCAACACTTCAGGCATGTTTTTAATGAGGGAATGACATAATAACATGATGTAAAGCTTGAAAAAGTCGATTTTGCATAATACCCCCCCTTTAAAGGATCTATATCATGCTATTTTAGCCATTCCAAAGTTAAGTATAGGCATTTATATGATATATTGTACCTCTACCATTATGGAGCACTCATTTTTGTGATAAATATAAGTGTTTTCTGGAGGTATTTTTCAAACCCGGAAGACAAAACGCTTCGATTCAGTTAACTCCGCCCCCTCTCTCCGCACATACTTTACCGTAATATAAATAAACAACAATAAGTGAAGTTACTTCACGATGCAGTTATACGGAGTTGACATCTGCAACACAGCTTCATAAATGGCTAACACACATGCTAATATGCTAACACACAAGCTAACCCGCGTTTGGACTGACTCACCGCTCTGGTCCATCATGGTCCATTATGGGACTTGTGTTGGTTATAAAAGTTAATCCACTTTGGTTCTGGCGAAGGTTCACCAAACATCCATCAGTGACAGTCACAGAAAAACACCATTTTGGTGATAGTCGCTGAATCCCGGAGAAAAAAACAACTTCAAGTGGCCTCTTCTTGAAAAAAGTTGAACAAACGCGCTTCTTTTTCTCCGTGACATTATCGTTAGGTAAGAATAAAGAACAGGTGTGTCCAGAGTAGGTTATAACGAGCTCCATCTTCACAGCTGCAGCGCAAACATGACTGATCTGTTCAGACGCTCAGGGGATGTGTTTGTTTTGGCCTCAGCTGACCTGGAAGCACCTCTGGCACATCCTTTTTTTTTTTTTTTTTTTCCCTCCTACATCTCTCTTACGACAGAAATAATGAAAAAGCTGTTTTACAAATTAAAATCAGGCTGTAAGACATTACATTACAGACGTCGAGCACTCGTCGACACAACTGAACACTCAGTCGTTCACCAGGAGAGGGCGGAGCAGCTGCTCAGAGAGCAGGATTCAGGAGGATTACTGAGAACTGCGTGAATGAAGCCACAAACCACTCTGGGGGTGTTTTTGATAAGGAAATAGCATAACAACATGGCTAAAAGCTCCAAAAAGTCGATTTTGCATGATATAGGACCTTTAATATAGAGCCTGCAGTTACACGTATGACCTGAGGTGGCAGTAGTGAGTATAAAATGACCAACTTGCATCTAGTCTCTTTAAAACAACCATCGCTGCACAAAGTGCTGTACCCAGGCAACACAAAACATAAACAAAATATTAGTCTGAGGTCAGTGTCATTTTCCGGACATTTTGAGCTGGATTCCAGATCCAGGGCAAAAGCCTGGATTTCAGGACTGTCCCGATTTTTTATGGGCGTCTGGTCACCATTGATCTTTTTCGACTGCAGTGCTGTTTTAAACGTATTTTGCTAGTAGGCTATTTTAAAAGAACAAATCTTTGAAGTTTACCTTGATATCCAAAGATACAGCATTCAAATCACTGGCCTTAAAGGACGGAGAGGAGACATAACACCGTATCCTGACTGCAAAGAGAAATTAGGAAATTATTTTTTATATGCGTGCCATTTAAAGTCACACCACGTAGAATTTTACCCAATAAATCAAGTTGAAATACAAGCCTTTATTTCCATCCATCCATTGTCTTCCACTTCTCCGTTGCCGGGTCGTGAGCATTTATTTTATGACAGATATTTCCATCATTGAAAAATACCTTATAACTGTGTAAATTATGATGTGCTTGTGCTGTGAGCGGCTCAGCTCTCTGAAGGCATGACTGTAACTTTATCGGAAGAGGGTGCGTCTCCATCTTGTCTCTATGGAGATGCTGACTGAAGGCAGCATAATTTGAGATTTCCTTCTTACCCAAATCCATTCTTTGATTACCCAGTGCAGTAATCACATTTTCGGTGTTGAGCCGGTCTTTAGGAGCATGTTTTGTTTTGCCAGCAACAGTATAGTCCAAAGTATAGTCCCCGGGTAGGGTCTCCCATGGCAAACAGGTCCTAGGTGACGGGTCAGACAAAGAGCGGTTCAGAAGCCCCTTATGAGAGACCAACAGGCCCGGTTAAAACCATGAGGCCGTCCTCCCGTGGACCCACCACCTGCAGGAGGAGCCATAAGGGGCTGGTGCAATGTGATTTGGGCAACTCCAACAGCTGCCCCCACGAGCCGGCAACGGACAAGTGGAAGAAAATGGATGGATGGACAAAAGGGTGATGTACTGTATGTGAATTTTGATCAAGCTGCGATTGCTCAAGATGGAGTGACTGCCACCCAAGTGCACCAAAATGATGACCTTGGCTCTAGGTTGTGATATGATTGTGTCGGCCATAATCGCCAACCCTTGCTTTACACCACTGCTTCTCACCGTTTTCCTCGGGTTTGTAAATGGGCTTGTCGGTCTGAATGAAGATGTATCCGGCTTGAAAGGACACCATGATGGCTCTTTTCTCAGTGTGCAGGCCTCCGAAGTCCACCTCCATGTTGATATACTTGTGTTTTTTCTCATCAGGCCTCAAATCCCCGGAGGGCACCTGGAATTTCAACATGTTTTTTTTTAAAGGAACAAATAATAAATGTGTACTTTGAACCATGGAACAACTACACCAGCAGGAAAGTAAGGATTAACATTTCTAAATCAAGCCATCCCCGAAGTGCATTAAAACAACTTTTTGACAGTGTAATTGTAATTAAACCCCGAGTGTGAAGTGTGAAAACAGCGATGCAGTGACTGAGTGCTGGACAATGAGCTTGCTCGTGTGGCTTTGCTGGTTCTGACCTGCACGGCGGCCAGCGTGAGGTAGCCGTTAGCCTGGTTGAGGGTCGCGTGGTGCTGAGTCAGTGTGACGTCCGAGTCGAAGTCTGTGATTTTGATGGTCACTTGGATGCTGTTCGTAACACCAGTGGCCTGAAGGTAGATGTTCTCCTGGGTGTCGGTCCGAAGCAGGTTAGGAGCCACAACCACAAACCTGAAGGCAAAGAGCACTTTTCATGTGCAAAAAAAACTCAAAAGTACTTCAAAATGCGAAACTAAAACACAGTAAATTACATCAACGAAAGAAACTAAGCTCCTGACAGTTTAGAAATATCTCTACAAATGTTTTAATAGTTGTTAATTTGTGATATGGATTGGCAACAACGTCTAACATAACTCTCACAATCACTAAAATAAGAAAAGAACAAACAAATAAACTAATAAAAGAGCTTACTGTCCATCTGCGTTGCTGCAGCAGAGATTTAAGAGTGTAAAAGCCCAAAAACTGGGAAAAGTCCACCGCCACATTTCTACCCGTGCAGCTTCAAAACCAGACGGCGTAGAAGCTAGTGGAGGACAGTCTCTCTCAGGGTCTGTCAGTTCTGTCACTGTGCACCTCTGCCAAGCATGTCCAGTATTTGTACTTTACTCGATTGAGAAATATACACAGCATTTCCAGTCATTCTTTATTTGTTTTAAAGGTTATACTGTTTGTTTTGCATTGGATCAACCTTTGAGCCCAGTACAAACAATCTCCGTCTGCTCATGTGTGATCTTGATTCCAGAGAAAGTAGCCATTCACGTTGGCAAACTGAGCAAAATCAATCCACTGCGTTCTAGATCTTAAGCTATGTAGGTGCGTTCAGATCTAGCTATAGACCCTTTAAAGGAATAGGCCACCGTTTTTACATACTGAGATATGTTCCTACATTAGCTTAGACGAGTTCATTTGTACCTGTCTGGTCTTTACGCGTGCCCTCAGTCATGTAAACAGAGCACAGACGGGTTAGCATTTAGCCTCTCCTCTATAGAGCTCAACAGTCCCACCCACTCCTGGTCACGTGTCGGTTTTCGAAAAAGTCAACTATTAAGAGTTTAACGTCACGGCGCCGGCTAATCAGCTATGTGCTAACTCAGGGACATGAAACATACAAGGTAAAATTGAAGATTTGTCTAAAACATTAAAAACTACAAAATTAAAAATGTAATTTTGTTGGATTTTCAAGTTTTGTTTCTTTCTTGTAAAATACCCGCGCAAGTGTCGGTAGTTGGCACATAGCTGATTAACCGGCGTCGTGCCATTAAACTCTCCCCGACACGTGACCGGGAGTGGGTGGGACTGTGGAGCTCTATAGCTCCAAACGAGGTCAAGATAGAAGCTACCAAGCTCTTCCACGGTTTCCCTATTTAAATATGGTCACGTGAAGTGTTCCACTACAAAGTATAATTACACAAAACTAAACAATGTGGATTTTCTAAGCGGATTTAAAAGTGAACTATATTGTAAGGCGTAATAATACTAGGAGTAGTTCGACATCCACGTAGTAATATCCAATGTTGGGGGTAACGTTTTACAAAAGTAACTAGTCACAAAAATAAATAACTTTTTTCATTAATTAAGGAGTATAACATGTTACTGAGACAAAATACGGGAACATATCATTACAATTCAAGTAACTCATGTTACAAGTGCATTTTAATGTATGAAAGAAAAAATGCCAAACTCCCCCAAATCACATGCAACATGCCAAATCAAGTTGGACCCTGGTGTATTAGATCTGCATTTACAAAACACTAGAAATGGGGGAAAGTGGAGGAAAAAGAAATCTCCTACTGCACTTTTGCTTGGTGGCATTTTTACTATTTTCAGTTTACATTTTGCCAAAAGAAACTCAAAGTAGTGTAACTCAGCAACATTTCTGAAACAATAATATGTAATACAAACTTATTACATCTTTATAGCTGTAATCACTAATATAAAATATATTGCAATTTTTACGTAACTTGCCCAACACTGGTAATATCTTCACTTTACTGTATGTGTGTTTACAGTATGTGTGTTTACAGTATGTGTGTTTACAGTATGTGTGTCAGTGAATGTCAGTGAAAGCCCTCAGAATGCAATTGTCTTTATTGCTTATGAACATGATCACCAGCAAATGCTTCACTATATTTTCAATATACTGAAAAATAAAGTTAGCGATAGCACTGTATGTGGCTCTCTTGGCCTGTACTAGAAAATAAGTACGACGTGATATTATATAAAGCGGAAGAAAATGGATGGATGGATGACATTAATTGTTTGAATGACTAATACACTCCGTTTAAAGTGTTTAAAGTAACTCATCAATGTTTTTAAAAAGGTTGTTGACATAACTACAGTACATCATTGTGCTTCTTACAAATTGGCCCAAGGTTAGTTTCTGTTGGACCAAAGATTCTCCACCACATCACAATGTATGTTTTCATTGGGGAAAGAATCTTCTGGCTTCATATCCAGCCTCTGCAGGTCCTGCTGTGATGTTCTCACACGCTGACCCATGGCAGCAGCAGGCCATTTGAGTGGGCTCTGACAAACTTTTATCTTCATGGACAGCGGATAGCACTCGTGCCTCACAGCAAGAAGGTCTCGGGTTCGTTTCCCACCTGGACGGGGCCTTTCTGGGAGAACATGGAGTTTGCATGTTCTCCCCGTGTCTGCGTAGGTTTCCTCCGGGTACTACGGTTTCCCATACCACTAAAAATGTGTACAATAGGTTCCCCTCTCGAGCCAGGACTCCCCTGTAAAAAATGATTCTTAATCTCAGTTTCCTGGTTAAATAAATGTCAAATAAACAAAAAAAACAAAAACATGTAGAGTAAAATTCCAATCCATCCAGGAATTTATACGACAGGCATTTACAATGAGCCATTTAGAAATGAGCCAAAGCTACTGAAAAAGAAAAATCATATATCATAGCAGCATTATCCAAATTAAAATACAACACAACCTTTTGTTATTTCTAAAGAAAACCATTCTGACTGGTCAACCTCAATGTTTGTTCGAAAAATTAAAATATGTCAACCAAACTCACTCACATGGCACGCGTCGGGCCTGTGGAGCGGACTTGGTTCTATCTCGTCCTAGGACTAATTTTTTAAAGAAATCTGTCTCACACAGAGCCAATGCACTATGGAATGAGCTGCCAAAAGAGATCAGGGAGCTCCCAACAGCACAATCTTTTAAGAAAAAAGTAAAATGCTTAATGAAATAATGCATTTTCAATGTGCTCTTGAATGTTTATATTTTATCGATGAACTACTGTCTTATGTACATTTTTATATTCTGCTAAAATTGCTGTAAAACACTGTATATTTATTCATTGTAATGTCTCACTGGCAATTTTCTTTTTTTAATCGGACCCCCAGGAAGATTAGCAACCACCATGGTGGAAGCTAATGGGGATTCCAAAATAAATAAACAATAAATAAATAAACAATTATTGCACTTTTATTGAGTTATTTAGGCAAACAAGACAAACCCAAATCAGGTGTGAAGTATGTGGGCACTTTATTAGAGGCTAACAAAGTTTTTACAGGGATTCATTTATATTTCACATGCAATTTGGATTCCATGTAATTCGTAAATTAGTTGAAGCTCATCCTTTGTGTTGAATTGGGGTTAAGGTGTGAAAGCCTTGCACACGTCTTTCAGTGTCTTTAAGGCTTGGTCATTTGTTCTGCATTTTATTAATCCCTGCACTGTTTCATGGTAGACCACGTGAACATCTTGAACGACGCTCTGATGTCCATGGTTCAGCTGGGCCTCTGCTGGAGAAATGTCTTTTCTTGAATGATGCATCACCAATAGAATAACGTTCTTTCCATTTGCCCCACCTAAAAAGAAACAAGCAATCATTGTTATTACAATAAAAGGAGGCTAAAAATCCATGGAAACGTATGGGTTTTACCTGGGATATTCCTCATGGCGTCGTCCACATCCGACCCAGCACGAGAGGTCACTGGGCAGAAGACCACCACCACATTACAGTCTGCTGGGCAGGAACAGACATCCACGTCAACCTTTTTCAGGATCTGTGTGTCTGCACCGTAGGTTTTAGCAGCAACCACAGGGAAGACCTTCACTTTTACGGACTTCACTGAAGGCATTGACGGCATTGACGGCATTGACGGCATTGAAGGCAGTTTCAGATTCCAACCGCCTAAGGGAAAAAGTTTACTGGCTTTGTTGCTTTTTTTTCACTTAAATGCTTCATAATAACACGGCATACCTTCCTCTTTTTGTTTCTCAGGTGGTCTGTCTTTCAGGAATTTGTTTAAGGCTGATAATAAACTATTTAGATTATTGGAATTGTAGTCCCTCTGCTGGTAGTCAGAGACGACCTGTTTGAGGCCTTAAAGAGAAAGACAAATGTTTTATTGTTATATCCATGACACGACGTGGACTTATTGTTGTCAAAAGAATAAATGTGCATTATAAATGCATGTGTGCTTAGCCCCTGCCCATTTACACCACATCGTCAATACCTCTAAAAGTAAAGAAATATAAAATATCGAACATATACATACATGTGTGCAGGTCCGCTGACACCATGTTTTCCAGTTGATTCATGAGGTCCTCTGTTGAACCATTAAACTATAACAAGAAAACAATTTAAACAAAGAATCATGCAACTGTAGAGATGGGCATATGACTGATTCTAATAGAAAATGGTAATAAACAGCGACATCCGGTGGCTTGAAACAATAATTGCAGCGTCTAGCAAAAGGTAAGAAATGTAATTCGTCAATGAACTTGTGTCACCAGCTAATCCTAAAGAGATCCTTGAGGAGCCGTTAAAAACAGTGCTACCTGCCGCTGTTGGCCAGGTCAAGGTCAATCCTGAATGACCAGACCATTCCATTAATGGATTTCCTTTTCCCTGATGGCACAGGCATATTCCAAGATGACAATACCAGGATTCATTGGACTCACATTGTGAAAGACGGGCATGAATTTTCAATGAAAAAAATATGCGCTCACCAGGATCTCAATTTGTAAATAGATCGGTGCTCTTCGAGGTTCCAGCGTGGCTCAATAATATCTTTCATTTTATGGATTGTCCACAAGAGTCAGGATCTTAACTCCTTTGAGAATCTTTGGGATGTGCTGGAGAAGGCTTTGCGCTGTGGTCACACTCTCCCTTCATCAATATCTTAGTAAAAATGAATGCAACACTGGCTCTTTTGACGTCGCAGAAGCTCATTGAGACAATATCACAGTCGTCCAACCAAATATTAGAGCGTGTGACGTGACCTCTTTGTGTGGTGACTTTTATTTTGGAGAATAAAAACAAATAGTATTGCAAAGTCACTGATTATTGTGAAGTTATCAGTGGAGTGCGATGTGCTTGTCTCAGTAAAAGTGCAGTTTACAACAATCCAAATGACAAAATGAGTCTGAAGACTCATGTGGCTCCAGCTGACTTAGTGCCTCATTGCTACAAAGCAATATGAAACAAAATGACCGGGAAAGTGTTGGACATGTGACTTTCTGGGCTTGATACACGCACCAACGCCTCAGCTCGATCAGCCCCTCACTATTAAACAGTGAACATCTCAGGTACTAAAAGAGATTCACCCATTGACAACAATTTAAACAATTTCTAGCCATCAACATAAAACAAAATAACACAAAATAATGAGATATAACTCACTGGAGCTGAAGCCTCTGGAGCGCCCCCCACAGGTTCACTGGACATGTTGCCCTCTGGTGAAACAAACACATTTCATGATAAAAATACCACTTAAAACATGCACCAGTGGGTTGGTGCAATACTGACTCATTTGCCCATAGTATCACTCCATAAAGTGAAATATATGTACTGTACCTAATATAAATACTTATCTTCTGATGAAACTTGGTTGGATGAAAAACAGCATGACATTCTCCGTAGCTGAATTCAGTTTGTGAACAGTTGGCTGAGCCGTACTGCTGCAGCTCTCTCTTTCCTCTGAGTCAGACCACAGAGGGAAGAGAGTCTTTATACAGGCAGACCCCTCCCACTGGGCTCCGAGGCGTCACTCTGCTTTTACGGGAAACCATTGGCTTTTAGTGAAATCAATGAGTGAAACTTATCTTCAATCTTTACTCATGTGTTAAAGTGAAAGTGAAAAGTCATCGTTTTGCTAAGGTTTACACAGCACACCCTTGTATCCCACTTAAAATGAATCAGAGAGCAGACATCATAGAGCAGTAAAAGCAAAAGTAAAAGTAATGCACCATTTGGTTTTCTGAGGAAGGGGCTGGGGCACTCCCTTGTAACCCACTCAAAACAAAAGGAAAAGCCATATACTTTGAGAATCACTGAAACCAATGGAGAAGTGATATTTTGTTTGCTGGACATGTATGACCTACATAATTGTGGGCTTTTACAATTGGGTAACTCAGACCTATGCAATTCAGATTTTTATTTATATGACCATTGTTGCAGCTCTTAATAGTCTGGGCAAGAAAACTAGTTTCCCTTGGACATTCTACCTATGAGGATTGGTGCAATATTGACTATTGTGACCAATGTCTTTAGCTTTTGCAGTTGAAATTGTGTGTTTAATGCAGATTGTTTCATTTTATTGTGAAGTAATTACAACACAGATCACTTTTGCAGAGGGAAGAGAGTCTTTATACAGGCAGACCCCTCCCACTGGGCTCCGAGGCGTCACTCTGCTTTTACAGGAAACCATTGGCTTTTAGTGAAATCAATGAGTGAAACTTATCTTCAATCTTTACTCATGTGTTAAAGTGAAAGTGAAAAGTCATCGTTTTGCTAAGGTTTACACAGCACACCCTTGTATCCCACTTAAAATGAATCAGAGAGCAGACATCATAGAGCAGTAAAAGCAAAAGTAAAAGTAATGCACCATTTGGTTTTCTGAGGAAGGGGCTGGGGCACTCCCTTGTAACCCACTCAAAACAAAAGGAAAAGCCATATACTTTGACTGAAACCAATGGAGAAGTGATATTTTGTTTGCTGGACATGTATGACCTACATAATTGTGGGCTTTTACAATTGGGTAACTCAGACCTATGCAATTCAGATTTTTATTTATATGACCATTGTTGCAGCTCTTAATAGTCTGGGCAAGAAAACCAGTTTCCCTTGGACATTCTACCTATGAGGATTGGTGCAATATTGACTATTGTGACCAATGTCTTTTGCTTTTGCAGTTGAAATTGTGTGTTTAATGCAGATTGTTTCATTTTATTGTGAAGTAATTACAACACAGATCACTTTAGCAGAGGGAAGAGAGTCTTTAAACAGGCAGACCCCTCCCACTGGGCTCCGAGGCGTCACTCTGCTTTTACAGGAAACCATTGCACTTTCATTATGAGCTGAACAGTATAACCTTTATTCAGCCTGTGAGAAAAAAATCACTTTCACTTGTTAAAGGAATAGGCCACCGTTTTTACATACTGAGATAGGGCTGCAACTAACGATTATTTTGGTAATCGATTACTCTACCGATTATTTTTACGACTAATCGATTAATCGCCTGGCTGTGAATGGTGTATGAAAATTGTATTTTTTCATTTTTTTCAATCACATAAAGCTAAAGTGGCATCAGTTGAGGACGTGTTGATGGAGTAAACTTAAAGTGGGTGTTTTTGGAGGCTCTTTCGGCTGATTCTGCTTTATGACTGGATGAGAAACAGACAGACATTTATGCAATTTTCAATGTACAAAACACTAAAGACCCTAACTTGGAAAAACAAAGTAGGTTTCCATCAAAAAAAAAAAAAAAATGTTATGTAATTTTTACCTCAAGTGGAGGAGTTCAAGTATCTCGGGGTCTTGTTCACGAGTGAGGGGCGGATGGAGCGTGAGATCGACAGACGGATCGGTGCGGCGTCAGCAGTGATGCGGTCGCTGTATCGGTCTGTCGTGGTGAAGAGGGAGCTGAGTCGGGGCAAAGCTCTCGATTTACCGATCGAGCTACGTTCCCACCCTCACCTATGGTCATGAGATTTGGGTCATGACCGAAAGGACAAGATCGCGAATACAAGCGGCCGAAATGGGTTTCCTTCGCAGGGTGGCTGGGTGCACACTTCGAGATCGGGTGAGGAGCTCAGTTACCCGGGAGGAGCTCGGAGTAGAGTCGCTGCTCCTTCACGTCGAAAGGAGCCAGCTGAGGTGGCTCGGGCATCTGTTCCGGATGCCTCCTGGTCGCCTCCCCCGGAAGGTGTTCCAGGCATGTCCTAGTGGGACAAGGCCTCGTGGAAGGCCCAGGACACGCTGGTGGGACTATGTCTCCGAGCTGGCCTGGTGTCGCCTCGGGGTCCCCCCAGAACAGCTGGAGGAGGTGTGTGTGGATCGGGAAGTCTGAGCACCTCTGCTGAGACTGCTGCCCCCGCGACCCGGCCCCGGATAAAGCGGAAGAAAATGGATGGATGGATGTAATTTTTGCTCTGTGTTTGCTAGAAAAAGATTAATCGATTAGTAAAATAGTTGACAACTATTTCAATAATCAATTAGTTGTCGATTAATCGATTAGTTGTTTCAACCCTATACTGAGATATGTACTTACCTTAGCTTTGACGAGTTCTTTAGGACCTGTCTGGTCTTCCCCCGTGCCTTCAGTCACGTAAACACATCTCTCTCCTCTATAGCTCCAAAACTGGTCAAGATAGAAGCTACCAAGCTCTTCCACGTTTTCCCTATTTAAATATGGTTACGTGAAGTGTTACACTACAAAGTATAACTACTCAAAATTAAACAATGTGGATTTTCTAAGCGGATAAAAGGGGGAACTATATTGTAAGGCGTAATAATACCAGGAGTAGTTTGTCATCCGCACAGTAAAGTGAAGATTTCCCTTGGACATTCTACCTATGAGGATTGGTGCAATATTGACTCATGTGACCAATGTCTTTTGCTTGTGCAGTTGAAATTGTATGTTTAATGCAGAATGTTTCATTTTAGTTTGGGCTTACATCAGAACTTTGGAGCATTTTTGTCATTTTGAACTTTTACGGTATGCATTTTTATTCAATATTTGTATTCGTCTTTTATATTGGAGGAGTTGTGTGAGTGTCATTGTTACAGCAGCACTTAAAACACAGTGAGGCGCAGATAGTTAGAAAATGTGCAATCAAGGAAAAACAAAGTGAAGTAATTACAACACAGATCACTTTAGAGCAAAATATACAATGCCATTTTAGTAATATTGTAGATTTATGCATCTGATGAAACAGAGGGGTTCTGTCAATACAAAAAAACAAAAACAGAATGAAAATATACGGACAAATATTTGACAGAGTGAAAATGAATGATACGCAATGCTTCTATTTTGCGAATGGATGTCTGTTGGCATTAACGTGTGAATTTATGATTTTTGGTTATGGATTGATTTTATTGTGTGACTTCGACATAATGAAACTTATCTTAATTCAATATTAAATCAGGATGTGTTTAAGTGAAAGTGAAACAACGAAAGTAAAAGTAATGCACCATTTGTGGGGTTTTCTGAGGGAGGGGCTGGACAGTATAAAGCTCTCACTAAGAGCTCAAACATTTCACAGACTGCAAGAGCGTCTGCCGGTAGGTCACTTTTCAAATACTTGTAATTCTGTATTAAAAATAACAAGGACAGTGTCTCTTCGTATTGCTTTTTCAGTTTCTTGAATGCAGAGATTTCTAATGTATTTTCTATTTTGTGGGCTTACACCAGAGGATTTTAAACTGCTTTGCATTTTTACTCACAATGTGCATCTTTAGAATTCTCATCAAGCAGCATCAAACATCCTAACATATTTTATTTCCTCTTATCCGATCTGCTTTTTCTTCAGATCGGATCAAAACAGTAACAATGGGATCATCAGAAAGCGCCCGTAAGTCCCCCATACTCGTATTCTAATATACAGTATGTTTAGCAGATTTTTACTTTTGTTGTTGTTGTTAACCTCCGCTCTGTCATTTCTTTCTTGCAGCCCCGCCTCCATGTAAGTCATTCTATTCATGCAACGTTATTGGAAACAACCTGTTATGTTGATTTTTTTTTAATACTGACTTTTACTTTTGTTCTTGTTGTGTATTTGCAGCTCCATGTAAGAATCTCTTTCATTCAATTTTATAACTGTTTCTGTTGTAGAATTCATAGTGTTGACTGTTTCTTCCTGTTGTTTCTGCAGTGTTGGACCAGCCCTGGAGGAAAGTGAACTGGGGGTGAGCTGCTCTTACATAACCTGAGGTTAGGTTCAGGCAGTGGAGCTCAAAGTACAGTTTCATTAGTTAACCAAAAGTACAGATACTTCAGGGTTTAAACAGGCAGGAGCAGGAGAAATGTAATGCTTGAATAGTATATTTTTAATGCTATAAACGCAACAAATATGGCCTTGTTTCCTTCCACATTCCACAACAGAAATGTGGGGGAATTTAGATACAATGGGCAACTTTTGAGCAAAAAGCTTATGTAAAATTTTAGAACTCAGAACTATTGTTGAATGTGTTTTAGAACACATGTTTTCTATATTTGAAGAACTTAAAGTAACACTCTGTAAGACTGCAAAGTGAGGAGAGAATGAGAGTGAAATTTGAATGTCTTGAATGCATTATATTTAATGACAATTCAAGCCTTAGATTTGGCACCATTTATTGAATGACTTAATGCTTTTCAATGTCTTGTGGAAACCCTGCTTTAAGTTCTGAAGTACTTGCTTGCAAATACATACGCATTCAAAGTAGAAAGTACAAACCAGTTTAAAATAAGAAAAACATTCAAATCATGCCCAAATTCACCGCTTGTACAGGAACACAGCGGGGACAAACAGTCGCAATGTTTTTTTTTATTATTATCTTTTTATTTAAGTATTTATCCTTCAAATGTAGTGGAGTAATATCGGTGAAGGGTGTGTGTCTGGGCGTGTTGTTGATGAGGCCAATGGTGCAGATAAGCAGTCTTGTGTCTGACAGTCTACCCAAGGCAGCTATGGCTATAAATGTTGCTTACCTCCAAGTATGGAGTGAATCATACACAAAATTGTAATTGTACTTTACCCTCAAAATACTTCTCATGTTAAGTACAGATACTCCAAAACGCATGTACCGTACTTAAGTAAATGTACTTTGTTACTGACCATCTCTGGGCTCAGAGAAGGATAAAATATAGGTTCAACCACTGACTTATTGGAATTACGTCTCATCAGAATTCTGTTCTTCAAAATAGAACGGAAGCTTTCTTACCTGTGCAGTTGTTATATTTTACCCTTCTGTTATTGCCTAAAATGAATCTCTCAGTACTTCCTACATTAAGACATGTTTTGGTCCACAGAGGCAAACAGGACCTGCTGGATCTGGTGAAGGGGTACAAACCCTCTAGTGATGAGGTGGACCACCTGCGTATTCTGCTGTATGGGCCCGTGGGAGCTGGAAAGTCTAGTTATGTGAACTCGGTGAGCACCGTGGTCCTGGAAAGATCGTCCATTCCTGCTCAAGCCAACGCCTCCTCCGACAGCGTCAAGAGCTTCACTGTCGAGGTCTGCAGGACACATTTTACTTAGTTTTGTGAGGACTGTAAATTCAGCAAAGATTTAGTTAAGAAAGAAAAAATACTTTAACAAAAACTATGCCTCTCCTATAGTACAAAACTCACAAAATCAAGAAGGGAGCGCCAAAAGAGTATTACCCGTTTGTGTTCAATGACATCATGGGGCTGGAGAGTGGTGAGGACGTAGGAGTTCGAGCTGAAGACATCAGACTGGCCATGATGGGACATGTACGGGACGGGTACAAGGTAAACCTGATCATTAGCAGGTTTCTTGTCCTGCTCTGAGAATTGATTGCCACTGCATTTTGCATAGGTACCAAAGTAGTTTTGAATTGAGATTTTTCTCCTGTTGCAGTTCAATCCTGTTTCTACTCTGTCGGAGAACAACACTCAGTTCTACAACCCCTGCCCCTCTGCCAATGACAAAGTGCACCTGCTGGTCTGTGTGCTCTCCGCTAACTCCCCGGAAATCAAGCCCTCGGTCATTCAGAAGATGAAGGAGATCCGAGAAGCAGCACGAGATCTAGGTAAGGATCACAAACACAGACACGCTGGTGCAGGGGTCAGCGCTCGTGCCTCACATCTGGAAGGCCCTGGGTTTGATTCCCACCTGGACTAGGCTTTTCTGTGTGGAGTTTGCATGTTCTCCCTGTGTCTGTGTAGGTTTCCTCTGGGCTAAAACACTAAAAACATGTACAATAGGCCAGGATGAATGAGAGTGTGAGTGGGGGACAATGGGTGGAAATTAGCCTAAGGTGTGTTCATACTCACCTATTTTCTTTTAATTTATTTTGTTAATTTAACTTGTATGTAGTTGTTTATTATTTGATATTCATATTTGACCATAAGTAAGTTAATATGCCTTGACAGGCCACACAACAGGGTTGGTGGAATTTGTTTTCAGTACAGCACATTATGCTCACATCTCTCCTGCGTCAGTCACATACATACAGATAAATGCAGCATTACAGACAGCAGATATAGGTACTGTAACTAAAGGCATTTGTTTAGTGTCCAAAAACTGTTCTTAAATCTGTCTGAGTTGGCTTTCAAAGACCTGTAGCGCCTCCCAGGGGGCATGAGTGTGAACAGGTGGTGAAACAAACTTTCATTACAAATGTTGGTGCATTCCATGTTTTCTAATGGGTGAACTGTTTTTCCCCCAGGGATTCCTCAGGTGGCCATTGCCACTCACATTGACCTCACCTGTGAAGAGGTCGAGAAAGACGTAAAGAACGTCTTCAGGAGCAAGTACCTGAAACAGAAGGTGTGTATGAAATACAGCTGAGGTTACTGTTTCAACAGACACATCAAACATTTAAAAAGCCATGGTACTAAATTATGAAACAATCAAACTGTCAACATGAGTAACACATTGGGATAATGCCCTTCTACTGCAACAGGCAAATATGTGTAATTTCCTGCACGGTGGTGCAGCGGTTAGCGGTTAGTGCCTCACAACTTGAAGATCCGGGGTTCGATTCCCACCTGGACGGGGCCTTTCTGTGTGGAGTTTGCATGTTCTCCCTGTGTCCGCGTAGGTTAGTGGTAAAAACATGAGCAATCGGTAAATCCTCCAGCCAGGTGTTTCTGACCACCGGCCTGGCTCCACATAATGGAGATGGGTCCCTGAGCGCAGGCCCATGCTGGCAGCTCACTGCTCCTACAGGTTGAAGATGGGTCAAATGAGAAGAAATTTCTCTACAAATGTAGCCCTTTGACACTGCTTGTATTTATGTGGTTGCGTTAGTAAATATTAGAATGACAGAACACTAGAATACTCTCCTATGATGTGTTTGTGCAGATGGGTGAGTTCAGCTCGACTGTGGGAATCCCCATGAATTGTATTTTCCCACTGAAGAACTACAGCAATGAAGTGGAGAATGAGGACAACATGGACACACTGATCCTTACTGCCCTCAAGCACATGCTCAACTACGCTGACGACTTCCTGGACACGTTATAAAGTGCTCAACATGCTCAGACTTCCTTTAGCCTGACAGTTGTTATAGTATCAATCTTTTAAGATACATGAAATGTTGCTGATTGTACTATATATACAATACATACTTGTTTATTGTTACTGATCTGATATGTGTTGGATGTAAACAGTGTCACTGAAGACCAATAAAGCATTTTGACTAAAATTTGTCATAATGTTTATATTTGCCTGACAGTGACTTTGATGAAGCAACGTTTTGAGTTCACACACAAACACACGAAGCAACACACTCCCCCCGCCGATCTGTTCTGAGTCCAAAGCAGAAAATATTGTATTTAAAGGATCTATATCATGCTATTTTAGCCATTCCAAAGTTAAGTATAGGCATGTATATGATATATTGTACCTCTACCATTATGGAGCACTCATTTTTGTGATAAATATAAGTGTTTTCTGGAGGTATTTTTCAAACCCTGAAGACACAACGCTTCGATTCAGTTAACTCCGCCCCCTCTCTCCGCTCATACAACTTTATCGTAATATAAATAAACAACAATAAGTGAAATTGCTTCATGATGCAGTTATACGGAGTTGACATCTGCAACACAGCTTCATAAATGGCTAACACACATGCTAATATGCTAACACACATGCTAATATGCTAACCCGCGTTTGGACTGACTCACCGCTCTGGTCCATCGCTGTTTACATTATGGGACTCGCGTTGGTTATAAAAGTTAATCCACTTTGGTTCTGGCGAAGGTTCACCAAACATCCATCAGAGACAGTCACAGAAAAACAATATTTTGGTGATAGTCGCTGAATCCCGGAGAAAAAAACAACTTCGACTGGCCTCTTCTTGAAAAAAGTTGAACAAAATCCCGTCCTCGTAGCCAAACGCTTCTTTTTCTCCGTGACATTATCGTTAGGTAAGAATAAAGAACAGGTGTGTCCAGTTAAACCGAGCTCCATCTTCAGCTGCAGCGCAAACATGACGTCTGTTCAGACGTTTGTTTTGGCCTCAGCTGACCTGGAAGCACCTCGGGCACATCCTTTTTTTTTTTTTTTCCTCTTTCATCTCTCTTAAAATCAGGCTGTAGGACATTACATTACAGACGTCGAGCACTTCCGTTCCGCTGTTACAACTGAACACTCAGTCGTTCACCAGGAGAGGGAGGAGCAGCTGCTCAGAGAGCAGGATTCAGGAGGATTACTGAGAACTGCGTTAATGAAGCCACAAACCACTCTGGGGGTGTTTTTGATTAGGAAATAGCATAACAACATGGCTAAAAGCTCTAAAAAAGTCGATTTTGCATGATATAGGACCTTTAATTCAAGTTGAAATTACTGGAGGTGGATCTCTGAGCTACTAGACGGACTGGGGAGTTTATAGGGGTCGCTGCTGCCCTCTAGTGGCTTAACATTAACATGACAGGAAGGAAATAAAATAGATATAGGTTTTCTTTTGCATTAACATTTTTCATTTCCTTTGGCCAAGACTTAAAGTAACTCAAGTTATCATCATGTAGTTGGCTTATTTAGTCATGTAGCCTATATCTTACAGTACATTAGAAATACTGGGGCACAATATTTTCGGGATGTTGGTTATTTTAACGTACATACTTGATTTTTTTTTAAATATATAATTATAACAATAATAATAATAATAATAATAATAATAATAATAATAATAATAATAATAATAATAATAATAATAATAATAATAATAATAATAATAATAATAATAAATAAAGAAATAAAGAAATAAAGAAATAAATAATGTTTTTTTTTTTTTTTTACTTCTTTACCTAGGTCTTTTAGCCCGTAAAAAAAGCCTAATCAAATTACACAGTGGTGATATTATTATTAGTATTATTATTACTTTTCTTTTCCATTTTTAGAGACATTACGACCTCCTCTATTCACGGTGCGCCACTGTTCTGTGCTTTCCGGTAATCCCAGCGGCGGGCGGTCAGCTGATCCTCCAACACTGGACTAACCGAGGCAGCAGCAGCAGCAGCAGGAGCAGGAACAGGAAAAAGCAGGAACAACACCATGGCTGCAGAGATCCACTCCAGGCCCCAGACCGCCAGGCCGGTGCTGCTGAACAAGATCGAAGGCCACTCGGACGCGGTCAACGCCGCCGTTCTCATCCCGAAGGAGGACGGCGTTATTACGGTTAGCGAGGACAGGTGAGCGAGCGAGCGAGCGGCTAATGGTGGTAGCATCACACAAGAAGAAGTACACAGCCAGCGAGATCCGTCCATTTGCTGGTCATTACACATTATTTAATGCTACAAAAACGCCCCCAAAAGTGCTCCAAACAGTGCGTAATGGTGCGCTTCGTAAAAGGGCTGATCCATATGGAACAACAATAACAACAACAGTTTACGCGTCTTGTATTCGGCTTAAGTTCTGCACAATTGGGAATATATAGCTAACATGACCGAATACATTTGCCATTTGCCGTTGTCTAAAGCAAAATACAGCTTCATGCAATTCTTGTTCTATGAGTTTGAACAGACGTATTGGCAGGGAAATGGTTGTTTACTCACATAGCCTGATCACTGGCTAACTAGATCGTCACTGCCCAGAGCTACACAGGGAATAGCAATATCAAGATCAATTGTTGCTGCATTAAAGAGGGCATTGTTATCATCTTCAATATTTTGTTATTCGTGTAGTTTGTTTCTAATGTGTCTGATTCAAAGCTTTCGTGACCCGAGCATCACGCGTTTTCAGCTTAGTCACTGGGAATGAGAAGTGATTAAAACCCAAGTGCTCCATGTTTGAACTGTTTAGTACAAAAATTCCAAGTAAATGTTTTAACCTGTCACCTGTCACAAACAAAAAATCCCCCGGAGTCGTGCTCTGTTGTGTACATAGTAGTGTTTGCTTTCCATATATTAACAGTGTTCATTTCTTTAGTTCAAAGTCAAATTGATGCTGAGGAACATCAGGTTAAATCTAATACCAAAGAGCAAGTTTAGTTCCATGCTCATGTGGGAGAATGTCAAGAAATCAATGGAACTGGATTTAATCGGTTACATTTGATTATCTGACTGTGTGGATTTTAGGATTGGTTGAAAACTCGACTGTAACTGAAACGATAATGACAAAGTCTAGAGTAAAACGATATTAAATGTTTACTGGCACTAAGACTGAATGAAACATGGAGTCTAAATGAACACTGTAGATTGCCTGTCCTTGCTTGTCGGCCTTGGCTGCCACTGCCAGTGTGTGATGAAGTACTTTCTTTGCCAAGTATGCAACTCTCGGTGTACAGAGTTCTTTTCCTTTTAAGTTTGGCTGCACAACACGCTGCCATATTGTTGTTTTTGGAATTACAAATATCCGCATCTAAAGAAGTCTCATTCATGATTTACCTAAAGTTTCATTTTATTTGCTGGTCCTGTTTTTTTGTTGTTGACAATTTGACAGTTGCGATACGCCAGTACTGTAATAATCGATATACTGCACGAAATATGATACGTCACTATTTTAAAAAAAAAACATTCGAGATTTTTACCCTTTTTTATCATTTGCATTTGTTCATTTGTGCATTTGTTGTTGTGCATTGTTCCCTTTTTTTTTTATTACTTATCTTTAAATAGGTTTATTGTTCCGTGGCAGATCACTTCATTTACATTTAAAGCCACACCGCGTAGAATTTTACCCAAAAAATCAATTGAAATACAAGCTTTTTTTTTTAGAGCAGATATTTTCAGCATTGAAAAATACCTCAAACAAACATGTGATGTTGCTGTGAGCGGCTCGGCTCTCCTACGACGTAACATCATTTTACCAGGAGCGGGTACGTCTCCAGCTCGTTTCCAAGGAGATGTCGACTAAAGTCAGCAGCTGGTCATTAGGAGCATGTTTTGTACTGATGGCAACAGTATAGTCCAAAATGTTACACAGTGTGCCTTTAAATAAACAAGAAACCACAGTCGCCAAAAGGAATACACTGATGACAAGTTGTTATTTATAATTATAACGTCAGCCAATATATTGCATTATCAAGTATTGATAATATGTTGTGCCACACAAAATCGCAATATATTTCACAAAATCGATATAATGTCACATGCCTGCAAATGGTGAGTAAAATATCACAACAACATTGTGATGATTGTTGAATATGCAATATTGAAGATAGCCAAAGTAACTCCCTGATAATTCTTCTTCACGTAAAGTCCCTTTGTTGCCAGCAGAGGGCGCAGGGACTGAAATGAAGGAGGCGAACAACAGTTGCTGCTAGAGTCAGGTTTAGCAGAGAAGGCAATTTGAGCTCTGACATGATCTTGTTCAGGTAATTGATGGAGGACCAGCCAACAGATGAAGTAGTGTAGCTCCATAATTACTCAAGCAGGTAATGGTGATGTGTCATAGTGACCATGATGTTTTGATTAGCTTTTGTTTATTTGAGCTTTTCTTTATATGTTTCCTCTTTAGAACAATCCGAGTCTGGCTGAAGAGAGACAGTGGACAATACTGGCCCAGTATCTACCACACAGTCTCCTGTAAGTAACACTGGAACACTTTAAGGCTAAAGTAAAAGTACTACTATCATCACCAGTGAAGTCTGGCCTTAAACCTCTGTGTGCCTGTTTCAGCTCCGTGCTCGTGTATGTCGTACCACCATGACAGCAGGCGCATCTTCATCGGCCAAGACAATGGAGCTGTTGTGGTGAGTAAAGCTGCTTTACACCAAACTATTCCCACTGTCAAATGTTTAAAGGGGCTAGATGTAAGCTGTCACTTCTATACTAAAATATACTACGGAACTATACTATACCAAGCAGTGAGTTATGCATTAGGCACAATCCAAGCACAATTAGACTTTGATTTTAGTGCCTGCACTATATCCGGCAACTCTAGCCCTAACCCAAAATAACATCCATGTGCACTGTGGGTTAGTGCCGCACAATTCTGCAACACAGATCTAAATGGGACCTGTCAGGCAAGTATTAGGTTTATGATATGTTTTAAAATAGAATTAAAAAAATGCTATCTCATGGTTGTAGAGGTGCCAATATGTTTATGAGATGAGGCCCCACAGAGACAAGATCTTTTGTCATTTGTAAAGCCATTGTCCAGCCTACTTATTATACCCGTTTGTCCCTTGTGTGTTCTTTTTTGACAAACGAGAGGAAGTTTGTACATTTAAAATCGCTTGTTGTGGTCCACAGTCAGTCCTAACACATTTCCAACGTGTTTTTCACAGGAGTTTCTCATATCTGAGGATTTTAACAAGATGAACCATGTCAAGACGTATCCAGGTAACGTCCTCTTTTCACTTTCTGTCATTACGAGACTCTGCCTGATGGAGGTGTTATAGTCACCCTCTCACCTAGAATGTCACAGTTTCCCTTTCTGGACTCTCAAAATGTTTGCTGTTGAAATTTTGACCTTTCATGGCACAATGGGGCTTTGTTGTGCGTTCATTCTCGTTACTGCCGTGTTAATCTTGATTTTTTTTTTTTACACTTGGACGGTGCCAAACCTAATTAACATTTTGCATTCGTATTATTGTTTGCAAACATATGTAGTCAGTCATTAGGCATAGCCCTGGCTGTGTTTGAGATATATTATGTGTTCATGTAAATGCTGCCGCAGTGGGTTTGTTGATGGAGGAGTCGGCCGTTAAGCCTCAGGCCGAGAAGTTTCATTTTTTTTTACACCAACCTTCTGGTTTTGCGAGTTTTCTTTGAGTCTTTTGCATGACTGTTGTTGTGTAAAAACATGATCAGAGGGCGATGGCTTCACTTCTGCTTTGTTGTTGGGCGCACCGTGCGTCTCAGGCTCGACCTACATCGTGGACCAGGATCATACAGTCCTATGTAGGGCTGGGTACCAGTTTAGCTTCTACAGGTACCGAAAAAAAATGTACCTTTTGAGGCCGTTGATCCAGGGACTAGATTAAAGGAAGTGACTTGGTTGTTTCAGCTCAAATTAGTTGTTTTTTTCAATGTTTTCTCAATTTTTTCCCTCATTTTTGCTCATTTTTATTACAGATATTTTCCTGATTGCCCCCATTTTAAATTATTCCCATTTTTCACACATTCCCTGACATTGGAGATGAACCCGATATTGTAAATTTGCACATCTTCCACACATTATTGTTCTATTTTCTGGTCCTAGATGACAAATATTTTAGTATAGGTATGGGTATTGGTATCGATAACCTATATTGTTAAAGCACCGGTATTGAAAAGAGAAAAAGTAACTGTACCCAGCCCTACTAGTCTTTTGTCTTTGTCTAAACCCTGTGATTAACCCCGGCCTGTGTGTGTGTGTGTGTGTGTTTGCAGCCCACCAGAACCGAGTGTCAGACATGGTGTTTTCTCTGGAGAGCGAGTGGGTGGTGAGCACCGGGCACGACAAGAGCGTGAGCTGGATGTGCACCCACAGCGGCAGCATGCTGGGGCGACACTACTTCAACGCATGGGCCTCCTGCCTACAGTATCCTTCAGCCTCTCATCTTCTCTTCATCTTCTTGCTATACTTATATTCTATACTTAGTCGTCACACAGTCACTAAATGGTCACTTGGGGGAACGTTTTTATCAGGTCACGACTCCCCGAGCTCGAGAGGCAAATCCATGTTGGGCAAGTTTCAAAATTGAACATTAGAAAATTGTTGTTTACTGGATGAAAATGAGTCGTCCAGACATTTAACCCCTTAACGCCTATTGGCGTAAATCGGCAACATACCTCTTCTTGCCAGACTGTGGCTAAAATAACGCACGTTTTCCCTTGATACCTGTTTGCGCACATCCATGCCGTACCTAGGAACGTTTTGCAAGCACTAGTTTCTCGTAGGACCGGTCAGAGAAGGAACCACAAGCGGGTCATGGTAGCTATTTAGCGGAAATAGCATTTCTGCAAATCGAGGCAGCAACTTTGATGAAATCTTCAAATGTAAATTGAGTTGTGCTAAAATAAAATTATGCAGCAGCTCCTTGTTTCCATCTTTAGATTATTGACTGGAATGAACTTCGTGTGATGGATTTTTTTTTTGTTATTTGAAGATTTAGGTACGTTGCCAATCGGCAACATCAGGCCATAAAGGAAAACTGCAGTAGCTCCATCTGGTGGCCACAGTGACCGCATTTTAGTAGTATTTAGATGTATTACAGTGCTAAAACGTTTTTTAGAACATGCCATTTTAGTGAAATTCTATAATCATTGTAACAATAACATACAAAGATATAAAAAAAAAAGTTAGCCCTTTTTTTACACAGAACAAAATGAAACCGTTGGTGTTGTTTGCAAAGCGACCACAAGGTGGACCTACTGGACCACAAACAAGAGTTCCACGTCCGAAAATAATGTGCAATTATAATATAATTTGCAAATAAGTAATGGTACATAGACGTATCTGATGTACAATGTATTATAAAACCTCAGGAAAGGGAGCAAAATCTGATAATTAGTCATAAAAATTGTAGATATTTTGTAGATAAATTGTCTGCACCTTTATAAAGTGCTTTTTTTTCACCTCCTTACATCAGGTGATGAAAGCAGCAGCAGCAGGGAAAGCACTGATGACAGGAACAGCAGTAATGAAGATGTTACTGAACATCCTGATGCCCTTCCTGTTACCAGAGCTGCTGCTGCAGGACGGCATCAGCTGCTCAAAATCAACACTTTGCAAGAATTTAGTGAAAAGCGTTAGCTCTGTTTACTGTTCTAATATCCTAACCTGAATACACAAGTGTTCAGTGTATCTTACAGTGCATTTACATTTGTAATAATTGTGAATAAATACATTTTGTCATTTTCATACATTTACAACTTTTGCCTGTTGTTGCCGAATTACAACATACCCAAAATTGCACTTATGCCTGTTGTTGCCGATTGGCAACATACCTAAAACTATATCTATACTATGTGCGACATAAAAATTTACAATCTCCACTTAATTTAGCATCAGCTTGAAAGCAAAAACACTGATAATAAATTTTTTTATATAATGGGAAATTAGTTCAGGCGTTAAGGGGTTAAACTAAGGATGGGACCGAGCTCATACTGGTGTTGGATATCGGAGCCGATACTGGAAAAAAACGATATTGGGTATCGGCTACAAATATCCAATACTGAACCGATACCTTTTTGGCCTCTCACCGCTTGTAAAACACAACTTTCACTAACTAAATATATACGCGAATATGAATTAGCTGATTTAGTTTTAACCTCTGCAATTGTATTTTTGATCGGTTAGCATCAGTGTGCTAAAGCTGGCGGGAGCATGCTAGTGCTAACGTCAACGAATCAAAGTTTGGACAGAGACTGTGATAGAAATGCCTAAAGTAATAAAATCAAATGTGCCACTGCTGGAGCGGCCAAGTGTTTGTGTTTTAGTTTATGAAATAACTGATGTGATATATTTGTAATGATCGTGTCCCTTTATGTGAGTTCTTTTATAATGAAACCTAAACAGCCTGTCACACCCAATGATATTTAGTGTGGAAAAGTCCAGTGATCCATTAGTTTATCATATAGATATAATTGATCATTTATCTGTAAGACTTTATAGAGCTCCACAGTCCCGCCCCTTGCGGTCTCGTTGCTCCCTGTCTACACGAGCGTCGATTTTCCAAAAATTCAAATATTAAGAGTTTAACGTCACCGCAAAAGCTAATCAGCTATGTAGCAATTCGTGACCATTAAATGTTTCATTTCAATCCAAAAAGAAGGCATGATGTTGAAGAAAAGGCAAAGGTACAAGGCTGTGTACATCATTCACTTCCTGACTATAGAAACTCCGTATCCCAAGAACCATTGCGACATCGCGCCCGCTGGTCGAGGCAACGAGGTTTTCAGCAAACACGGCGGGTTTCTTTTACTTTGCAGACAAAAGTTCTATATTATTTCACTATTAAACAATCTGAATCCTGCTCCTTGGAATAAAAATGATCGGTGGTTTGTTTAATTGGATCGTTGGAAACATTTGTTTGACGTTTTTCTTACTGTCGGTGTTAGAAATGGATAAAATGTCAACTATCTGCCTGCATTATGTTTTAATAAATTGTTTATAATATGTTGTCTACATTACAATAAATAAACACGTGTGGGAACGTGAAGCTCCACCAATCAAAAGCCTCGTAGTAGATCATGGGACTCCCGAGCATCCTGGGTAATGTAGAGGAGAGGAGGCGGGACTGTGGAGCTCTATTGATCTTAAAATGGAGAAAAGAGGATCATTCACTTTTTCACTCAGAGCAGCCACTTTTAAGAAAGTCTCTTATTATCGGTTAATATCGAATATCGGCAGATGCTCAAACCCCAGTATCTGTATCGGTACCCAAAGCAAAAAAGCTGGAGCGGTGCATCTCTAATTTAAATGTTGTGTTTTTCTGTATTGCTATTAAACATGTCATACTTTAAAAGCACAATGAGTCGGTCTCCAGCCTTGACGGCCCCCCTCAGATACGACCACGACACGCAACACGCGTTTGTGGGCGACTACTCGGGACAGATCACACTGCTCAAACTGGAGAAGCAGACCTACTCCACCATCACCACGCTCAAGGGCCACGAGGGTAAGAAGCCGCGCACAGGGGAAGTACCTCCCTCTAGTTTTGTTTCTTAAAAAATTGAACTGAAAATGTGTTTTGGTCACATGCAAATCAGCATTATGTCCATTTCCCCCTTGTGTATTCGAGAAGATTCAAGAAAACCTCCTACGGCGCTCCTTTATAGACATACAAAATGTGTGTACATGTTTGGACCGTGACTATTCGCGTATCCACACTTTTGCTTTGTCAGCACAGAGTTAAATGGAAAGTCGATCGAAAGCAAAGTCCAAGCGCGATCATGTGGCTGTGCCCTCATACCAAACGTCTGACATCAAGGCTCTATTATGATGATGTGTTTACTGGCCTCTGGGAAATGAGCCACCCCGTCACATGAACACAGTGTGAGGCGGCGCTGGTCATTTTCACACGCACAAAAAGCTAATTAAAAGGAGAAAGTTTTATCTGCGCAGCTCAGGGCCGGCGTCGCCATGGCAGTTATCAGCGGCGCCACAACACATCTGCCTGCGACATAAAGAAGACGTGATTCAGGCTTTTGTCCTCGCGCTGAAAGAACCCACTTATGAGAGGTGTTCTGTTCAAATGAGTCCATCTTATTCGCTCATGATGGCTGTTTTGTTTTGTTGTCGCCCTCCTGGAACAAACAAAAGATTCTTATTTGAACCCTTTAACCCCCCTCCTGAACCGAGCGCATTATCTCCTGTTTGGCTTCACCCAAATCTAAAAGCTTCTCGAAAACCAGGGTGAAAGTGCAAGAAATAACATTACAAAAAAGGCAACAAAAGAGCGACGGAATAGCAAGAAAAACACAATTGAAAAGCGACCAAAAATAAATAATAATAAATAAAAAAATAAATAAAAATGACAAGGCAAAAATGAATTAAGACGGTGAAAACTGCAAAAGGTGAATTATCTGGTTTAAGTCACTGCGTTTAATTCCCCGGTCCCACAGTACATCTATGATTGTCAAAGTTCAAAGTCTAAAATAAACCCAGCCCTTATTAGGGAAAAAGTCAAAAATTCGCCTGTACTTGCACTGTCAGACACTAGGTGGTGCCAAATTGCTGGGTTTCAGTACATTTGATTTGTACATTTATTTGTATTTGATTGAGATGGGAGCAGGTAGAAGACATCATTTAGTGTGAGTGGTGTTAGCAACATCCAAAACATCCTAAAAGCAAGTTTCAGTGCCACTTCTTTGACCATACTTTCATTATTGATGCTGTTTTGCTATTTTAATTGATCTTTTTGAAAGTGCATTTGACACATTCAACACATTTTTTGCCAAAACATAGTTAACACGATTATATTTAAGATTTTGCTTAAGATTTTACCCAGCATTCTTTAGTTTTGCCATTTTTGTGATGTTTATAGTTTTACTTCCTTATTGGGCACTGACAGTGATACAGGTAAGGATTAAACAACGAGGAGTCGTGCATTAGACGGTTATAATGCACGACGCGGAGTCAAGAGTGTTTCTGATAATGATAAGTGTTTCTGATAATTATAATCACCCATTCAGCCACTGGGTCACTTTCTTTTTCCCCACATAAAAAGACATATGATACACTAGGCCTGTGCAATTAATCGAATCACGATTTCGATTTCGATTATTACAGTAAACGGTTACAAAAATAGCGTATTTTTATTGTTTTTTTAATTTATTCAAAAAGACTAGCAAAGACAAACAAACAATACGTAACAATTTCAACAGTTACAATACATTTGACAAACTAACACCAAGACAGGATTACAAAACAACACAAACTGCAGTAGACAACAGTCTTGACTAGACAGACAACACAGCACAATGCATTAAAAAAAAAAAAAAAAAAAAAAATAGTAGTAGCTTTAGTAAATGTTGGGTTGATGATGAGGATGTTCATCCTTTTAACTTATTATAGAAAAAACGATTATTAAGGATGCCCTCCCGCTTGTCCATCTGAAGCGATCTCTCATGAAGCAAAGCAAACTTGCATTATTTCAGGCCGCTGGGATTATTTTCCCTTCACATTTCACGTGCCACGGCTCCTGCTTTTGCCTGACATCAAACAAACAGCGCTGTGTGATGATGTCATCAGGCCGCGCTGCTCAGTTTACTTGCGCAGGTGTGAGGGCGGGCCAGCAGGGGGCATACTTGAAATCATTTGTACTTGTATGACTGTTCAGAAAACAGCAGTTTCAGCATTGTTTTTTGATTAACAAATACATAAAATAATTTCAATTATGACTAAAATAAAAGAAAAATGTTTCAATAATTGAGAACCCCTATTATGCACCTTTAATGTTTCAGGCTGTGCTTCCCAAAGTTGGGTCTGGGGCCTTAGAGCCAATACAGGGGGGTTCTCGCAGCCCTGCTGGACAAAGTTCTGCTGGGCCGAAGTGTCACCAAGAGCTGCCGAACAGGAGCTGCGAGAACAAACTGACGTCACTTTGTTCTCGCGTCTTGTGGAGTATGAATAGGCCTGTAGTCTCCTATGGATTGACTGAAATAATATTGTGTTACACCTGCACTTGGCTCCTCAGTACTTATATAACTACTTATATATTTACCTCTTACAGGTCTGAACCGAACGTATTTTCTCCAGTTCAGCTTTACCTAAATCTAAAAGTCACTGTGTGTGTTTGTTTTTGTCATGTTTCGTCAGGTTTTTGTCACTTTGTTGTTGCGTTTTCATCCTCGTTTTTGTCGATATTTTGATGCCTTTTTTTTTTCAAGCTTTCAGATTTGGGTAAAGCCATACTGGGAAATATATGCTGGGTTTAGAGGTTAATAGTCACTATAATGACTCCCATTGATTTCAAAAATCTTTTAAATGATGGAGAAGAGTTCAAATGTATACTGAATGTTTAGTTTAATGAAAAAGTGTGAACGTCACTCACAGCCCTAATGTTCTTTTTTCAGGCAGTATAGCCGCCCTGTGGTGGGACCCTGTGCAGAGGCTGCTGTTTTCCGGAGCGTCCGATCACAGCGTCATCATGTGGGACATCGGGGGACGCAAAGGACGGACACTACTGCTGCAGGGACACCAGTAAGAAAGTCGAATGACGCTTGACCATGGCTTCTAGTGGGTGAAGTTGGTAGAATATGGCGCTGCATGTGAGTCTGAGGTCCGTCGTGCATTGCCTGTATGTTCTAGCGGCGTCTTTCCTCTCGGTCTAGGCTCTTATCTCCTCTCTGTTGTCAAAGCCAGGCCTTTGTGGTGTCAGTTGCAGCTGCCTCCTTTTTTATCTCCCGTTCGCCGCCCACAGATCAGCCTAACCCTTTCTCAGTGCGCTGTGTGGAAACAGGCCTCATAAAGCAGGGTTTATGGAGGATTCTCTCTGAAAGACCCATCAAATCTGCACTGTATGAACAGACTGTAATACACTACGTAGAACTTGCTAACAAAGGTTTACACATTTGCCCGACTCTAACGCGGTGGAACGTGAATGTGACATCATTTAGCAAGTCCGACCACACAGATAAAATGAAAAACAGGGAAATCTCGCTTGCTCTGTTTCAGCGAGCGAGTCCAGGCCATTCGGTACCTGCAGCTCACCAGGCAGTTGGTGTCATGTTCGGCGGACGGGGGCATCGCTGTGTGGAACATGGACATCCAAAGAGACGAGGTAACGTTCACAACTAATTAAACACGCATCTTTAAAGTCTCCATTGAGCTGTCACTTTGGCAGGCTGAAGAAATCAGGACTTGAGAGATTTAAATACAGTGTTGTTAAGGGCTAGTTAAAAACACAAAAGAATGACTGATGCTCAGTGGTGCCTGTGTCGGCTCTGTTTTTGTCTGTGTTTTATTTCTATGGAGCGCTGGCCACGCCTCACTGAAAAAGATAAACTGTACATAGCAAAACAAACAGCATGCAGCTGTTGGATAATCACTTACAACATGTTCAAAATAGAGAAGCACCGATCCAGCTTTTGTGCTACTCATATCTATAATAACCGGTACCAAAGTCAATGGTCCGTTTTCCTCCATTTGAAGATCATAAAGTCTTATCTCGTCTTACAAACCAGATGAATTATTTCTATTAAAAACTCACTTAAGCGGGACAATGGAAATGTCTCCTTGAAACGCAGTCTAGATGTGGTTTTGTGGCACTTGGAAGACATGTGTGGTTTATTTATGGAAAACTGTTGTTGTTTTGGTGTTAGGGGTGTGCGAGTTGATCTACTGTATCAAAGTAGGCCCGTGCGCAACCTACGCGCAAGCAGACGTGTCAAGGCAATCTCGCTTTTGATTATTTCATGAGGCCACTTTTGATGATCCAATCAGTTTCCTTGATTAGTTGCCTTTCGCATTAGCATATATGACGCAACATTTTTGCGCATAATTAAAAATGCGCAGGTTAAAACTAAGTGCCATAATTCCAGGTTCTGTGCCTCGAAATGAGGTACAGCATGCCCATATTTATTCATGTTATATTAACTCCCGCGGGAGGTGTTCCAGGCATGTCCTAGTGGGACAAGGCCTCGTGGAAGACCCAGGACACGCTGGTGGGACTATGTCTCCGAGCTGGCCTGGTGTCGCCTCGGGGTCCCCCCAGAACAGCTGGAGGAAGTGTGTGTGGATCGGGAAGTGTGGGCATCTCTGCTGAGACTGCTGCCCCCGCGACCCGGCCCCGGATAAAGCGGAAGAAAATGGATGGATGGAGGTTTACTTAGATGAAGTTGGTGAAAGTCGTGTTTTTAAAATGGTGAGAGCCAAAACAGGTTCAGTTCAGTATCAGATATTTGAGATGCATATGATGTCATATTTTCTCCAGTATCAGTTCCGGTGCATCCCTAGTTAAAAACCTTACACAGGATGTAAATACTTCACTGGAGGAGACGTCTATGTTCACAACCTTTAATTGTTTTTACCTTGAAGCTAATGTTAATGTGATGCAAATAAATTGTAAAACGTCTTTATTTTATGAAACACACTCTGTTTCTGTTTTTAAATCTTGTGTGAAAATATGGACAGAAAGTAGCCTTTGCCCTTATCCACCATTTTTGCCCAAAACACTCCGTGCACTGAGCCTTTTCTTCCGTCGCTCTAAAGACTAAGTCAAGGCATCAAAGAGATGACATTAAGTGCTTTCTTTGTGATTATTGCAGTTGTTCTGTGTCTGCAGAGCCTCCATGGCCATGAGCATTTACAAAAACACAGCCTGGTACCGGGTCAGTGATTTGAACTGGGCCACAGAAAAATCTATGGCATCCTCATAACATCCGCTGCCTGTATCGGTCTCGAATCAACCCCTTGCTATTAAGTGCATTCTTTAACAAGCTTAGAGTGAAGTTGGTCTTTCGTTGCAGGCACCGCAGTGGTTGGAGAGCGACTCGTGTCAGAAATGTGAGCAGCCGTTTTTCTGGAACATCAAACAGATGTGGGACAGCAAGACAATCGGACTCAGACAGGTACTAAAGTATTGAGCATGGATGACGGGATTCCCCTGTTGTTTTACTGACAAGTGCTCTTACTTGAAAAAAAAAAAAAAAAGGAAAGTCATCTGAATCTGAAAAGCTAATGTTTTTTGTTGGACTTCCCGTTTGCAGCACCATTGCAGGAAGTGCGGAAAAGCGGTGTGTGGGAAATGCAGCTCGAAGCGGTCGACGTTTCCCATGATGGGCTTCGAGTTCCCGGTGAGAGTCTGCGACGCCTGCTTCGACTCCATCAAAGACGAAGAGTGAGTATAAAGTCATTATTCATTCTCTCCACACTCGATGGCAGTAAGTTACTATTGTAGCCACAGCTGCCCTGGGGCAGACTGACCATTTACCACGTGGCTGTAATATGCTGTTTATATCCTGATCTCTTATTATGTCAGTGCCCTTTGCGTTCCTTTTTTTTTTATTTAAGCTGCCCGTTAGTAGCTGGAGTGAGCAAACTGGAATGGGTTAGAGGCATACTTTTTTTTTTGACACGCTCAGGAATCCATGCTCCTCAAAAGGCCACATAAAATCGGACCTTGACCTTAACACAAGTCCTGTAGAGCCCATGGTTGATGCAGAAAAAAATGGCCCGTGAGCCAGATCTGGCCTGCCAAGCATTTTAAACTGGCCCTCGTCTCGGCTCATTCTTTCATTTTCTGTGCTGCTCTTATAAACTTTTTGAAGTTTTTAAAGAGGGGGTATTATGCTTTTTTCAGTCACATAGCACCAGTCTATATCACACTACAATGATGACCAAACCTTCTGTTGGTCTGTAAATGCAGTAAATTAGATTAACTGCCTTGTATAAAATTGCTCCCTCAAAATGGCTGTATCGAATGTCTTGAAATAGGCCTCTGTCTCTTTAAGAACCTCTGACTCTTTCCGACACGCCCCCTCCACACGCTGTCTGTGGCGTCAGTGGGGAGGGGGTTCTGCTGAGGAGCAGTGGTTGGTTACTCGGCTGGTGACGAAAGCTCGGAGGCGTCTCCAGGAGGTGGGGGCGTTCCTAGGAGGACTCAGGCAAACCTATCCCTAAAATGGCCGCCATCAGAGTTTTTACAGATGACTCAAAAATACGTGAATGTGCCAAGGCAACACTTCAGGCATGTTTTTAATGAGGGAATGACATAATAACATGATGTAAAGCTTGAAAAAGTCGATTTTGCATAATACCCCCCCCCTTTAAGCATTTTCAGTGCTAACAACAACAAGCTAAGGATACATTTCACTGATACAATGTTTGTTTACTGCAGTGCGTCCGTAGGCTTTTTACTTGTTGGACCTCTACACCGCATTTTTCACATGGCATATTTATATTTATATTTATACATTTTATAAATATATTAACTAATAATTTTGTCGATAACCAGTATTGCTATTCATTAAGTATAATTTTGTGCAATTTTGCGGAGTTGAGCAGATTGAAGTTAGCGTTTTTGTTGGTGTGGCCGTCTGACACAATTCACGTTTTCCTCCCTCTGGTCTGGCCTCCTTCACGCTGATTAGCATGTTAACCACTACATTGATGTTTTGGTCACTGAAGCTCAAAATGGCAAAGTGCGCACCCTGCTGGCTGAACGTAGAACAGCTCTTTGTCGGGCTATTAAAACAAGCATTCTATTTACACACCTTATTTTAATTTATGCTACAAAAATGTCATAAAGCAGGCCTGATATAGGACCTTGAAGCCTTTCTCTCTGTTGCAGCCGAACTCCACTGGCCACGTTCCATGAGGGAAAACACAACATCGCACACATGGACCTAGACCCCACCAGAGGGCTGATGGTCACGTGTGGCAGCGACCGTGTTGTCAAGGTAACTATCCAATTCACATTTCACACATGCTGCAGTGAACTTTGGAGCCTCGGTTCAGGTGAGTTTCATCAATTTACTGCACGCTTTAGTTGAGTCCGTGTTCACCTGCACTGTCTGCCGATCAAGGCGAGAGAGAGAGAGAGAGTGTGTAGGCTTCATTTTACACGCGGCTAAATACAGTGGTGAACGTGACGAGAGACAACAGCGCGGACAAGGCTTTATCGTATAGAAGTTTCCATTAGAACATGACCTAGAGTGCTAATGTTGAGAGTCTCTTTCCATCAATGCAAACAGTACCTTACAACTAAAGTAACTTGTGGAACATAAATTGAAACTGTTGATGGCTGATCGTCTGTCAGGTTCGATGCATAGTTTGCATGTTCAGCGTAGGTTTCCTCTGGCAACTCCGGTTTCCCCTACCACTGAGATGATGGATGGAAATAAGCCCAATCCAGCGAGGCGTGTCTGCACCATTCCGACTAAATAAACAATATACAAACGTCTGGCGAGATGAGTCTTATAATTGAAAACACGGGCTTGTTTTTCTGATCTCCCTGTGTTTGTCTGATGATTAAATGGAGGAGCTGGCTCCAAAAAAACAAGCCAAATTGCTAGCATGAACAAGCTTCTGTTAGCCCGCATTGAACGCTATGAGGAAGCCACCCTCACTTAGTCCATCGCTAATATACAGTCTATGGTCCTCTTGGATATATGCCTGGGGTAGTGCTTGTCTGTGTCTTTCTCATGCGCTCAAAATAGTCTCCTGCTGAAGTCATAAGGTGGTTCCCTCCCAAGAAGTGCTCCTCCATTTAACACAATAAGCATTTTATTGTCTACATTGGCATTTTGTTTGCACAGACATTGCACAGAATGGTTTTCATCAATATTATTTAACATTGAAAAAAAACAAACACAATGTACCATTATTAAAGTATCCTAAAGTATTCAACAAAGCTTGAATAAGTCATAGAGTACAACTTCTGTCTCTGCAGATCTGGGACATGACGCAGGTGGTCGGCTGCAGCTTAGCCACCGGCTTCTCTCCACGCTGACCGACGGAGCGTTGACACAGGCCCCGCCCACTCGCGCACACTTCACGGAGAACCCCCTTTGTACAGTCCGTCACCGTCCCGCGCCCGGGCTCCTCCTGACCCATCGGCGACGAAGGTCTGACGAGGTCAAAACACCACGGCGAGGGCAGGGGATGCTGAAACTCTATGGGGGAAGCACTATTTTCTCCAAACTGCAAATCCACAAATGTTGAGCCTGGTCAGTTGTTGAAAGCGATTGGTTCCTCAAATTTACTGTATTAATCTCACGACTTAATGCTCTTTTGACTAATAACTATACAAATGGTTGGTTTTGGTGAAAGCTAATCATTTCACCTAAGTGTATTTGAGCAGACAGAGGAGATGGTAATCTTTCTTTTTTGTTTTGTGTGGATTGATCCAGTAATTATGTCGAATTAAAATGGATTATGTCTATTCCATTTCTGATTGACAGGTCTTCTGAATGGAGGAGATTAAAGGCCCCATACCTGACTTTAGTATGAGTGGAAAAAAAAGCGTATTTTGTCCTCCTCAAGTGTATTGTAGACTCAAAACCTACAAGCAAAAGTTTGTTAGCATTTCTGGGACCGTAGCCCTGAAAGTTGTGATAAGTGTTCATAAACTCATCCCTGTGAAGAGCCTGGAAGTTAGGAATGAGTGAAGACGATGAGTTTGGACACAACTAACAATTGTGTTTACTCACTCTGTCTTTCTTTTTTTTTTAAACAAACCAAAAAAAATCAGGTACAGAGCCTTTAGGTCAGAAGGCAGGCGAAAGTTTCCACCTAGTCTATGGTTAATAACTCACCAATGACAACAATAATAATTTTATAACAATAATAGGGCTGAGTAGCATTTTTTTTTTCAATACCGGTACTTTAACGATACTTGTTTTTCGATACCGATACCTGAACAATACCTTTTCCGATACCTGTACTAAAATATTTGTCGTCTCGAACCTGAAAAAGAGGAAGATCTGCAAATTTATGATATTGGGTTCATCTCCAATGTCAAGAAATGCGCCAACAATGGGGAATAATTTAAATGGGGGCAAAAATAAGGAATATCAAAAATAGTAAATAGGGAAAATATTAGTAGTAAAAGAAGAAGAAAAATTGCTAAAATTTTGGGTGGGAAAAATGGGGTAAACATTGGGCAAGAAAAAAAAAGAGAAAATAATTAGTGAAAGAAAAAAGGGAAAAGTGGGGCAAACATTGGGCCTGTCACTGTGGTGGTGCTAAATGTGTTTTGGCCCCCTGCAGTATAGTATTAACTTTCAGACATTCATAACAGCAGAACACAAAGCTGGAGCATAAAAGAACCTCTTGTCAGCGGTTGAGCCGTTAAGCCACGAGGACAATACAGGAATAATGGGGAACCAATCTTTGTATAAATGCATTTTCTCTTTCCTCTGTATTTCTTTAAAAACAAAAAGGTACTTAAACCATAGAGTGAAGTGAACCACTGCCCTCCATCTGAGCTTTTGCAGCCCCCGCCCCCCCCATCCTCTCAGTCTGATTTAATGACTAAGCACAATGATGCGTGTGTGCGTGCGTGTGTGTGCATGTATGTACAGTATATTGCACCCATTTCTCCCGTTCGGGACGGGTGCTGTTGATATTAGTGTTTACATAATGTTTATATTTGTTATCAAGCTTCTTTTTTTTCCACTGTTTTCAAATCCCTTGCACTGTCGACTAAATGTTACGTCAGCCTTTACCCTTTATTTCAGATCGTACTAAATTTCCAGAATTGCTCTCTGTTGCTCACAATTAGCACTTCTTAAAATGCTACATTTAAACAAAAAGGTGTTTTGTTTTTAAATTGAATGACAAAAATACTTCAAATATTGCTGTGTGTTTGTATGTAAAAACTTACTATAACCTAAGCCCATATACTGCATTCATCATATACATTTTGTAACTGGAGTAGACGACGGTTTTTAAGCTGTCACCTGGACTCTTGTTGCGTTCCAGGCGACTCGTAATATTCGGAAATTACGACTTCTGAGCGTTCCAGCGGAATGAACTCGATACCGAATATTTCAATTGCCGATTGATTTGTCCTCAGAGGTCGGAACACGGAGCTGGGAAAGACGTTTTTTTTCCCCCCAGTTTTAGTCTTGTGAGGATCGTCCGACTTTCCCAGTGGGAAATCTGACACCGAGAGGCGTTCTAGTCAGATATTCTAACTTCCGTTTGCAAATGGTTGAGTGACTTTACAACCGTTACAGGAACTAAACAGCAACTGCACTAGAGGATGTACCAACACCACAGGGAGAGCTCCAGCTAAGCCCACGGTTTCTCTCTATCTTATTTTATCTTAGTTATTATTTTTGCTAAAGAAAGGAGGTGGTTTGAGTGAGGAGAGAACGTCGAATCACAAATGTGGGGCCATAGATTGACCTATTCTTTTGTGGCGTAAGGCAGGTTCCTATACAAGTTTCCTTAAATCCTTAGTGTCTGACGAAGGCGAAACGTCTGCAACACTTAAACTACGAAGTACAGATGACAGCTTATGAACCTTTATTTACCATGGGAAACTCCTGTACGACAGAGAGCTTGCACAAACATTTTGCAGTTAGTATATACTAATAAAATTCTCTTCTCTTTTTCTTTTTCACTAGTAGGCCTTAAATCACTCAGGAGTGGTGCATTTGACTTGGCTTTAATGTATTAACCTTATAAAGTACAAATGGTACATAATAGTAGTTACAGCGTTTTCCCCATAGTTAGAATGAATAATCGTACGATTAAGTTTAAATCGACTGTGGGTTAGTCATGTTTAGGTGCAGGACAATCAGACCGGGGGAAAGCATCAAAGTCTGGTTTACAAAATGTCTGGGGGAAAAGACCAAACAGAGTCATTCTAAACAAGGAAGAAGCCTGATGGAAATCTGGACCGGATTTAACAAGGTCTAACCTGAGTCGAAACCAGACCAAATCATTTCAGTCTTTCCAATGGAATAAGCATGAACTGGGAAGTGTCTAATTTTTTTGACACATTCTCAGAAAGCCTCAATATTTCACTTTGAAAAGAAAGTTGCTTATTGCACATGCATCGCTCCCAATCTCAGTCTCTGTGTACTTTACTGTGCAAAAGAGACTTGTAGTTTTCATTTACAGTGGCCTCAATCTCCTCATCAAATCTAACCTGACAGATGACCAGACCAGAATCAGTCAAATATTCCAAAAATCTTGAGATAATGATGAAAAGCAAACTCCCATCTCTAACCAGACCGCCTTTACTCTGCCTGATCCTGTCAGATCTGAAGCAAAGCAGCGAATGTAGTGAGTGAGTGGCTGGTGGTGGTCGGAGGGGCTGACGGTGCAGACTGGTGGCGTCGCTTCTGTCAGTCTACCCCGGGGCAGCTGTGGCTACAACTGTAGCTTACCACCACCAAGTATGGAGTGAATGAATAATGACAACAGTGCAGCGCTTTGAGAAACTTGGTAAAGCGCAATACGTGTAGGCCATTATTAGCATGTGTTCTGTGCTACTATTGGTTTATTCAGACTCAGAATACATGCAAAAACAATACAAATCAGTAATTCATCATCATTCCATCAAATTGTGCTCAAACAAGACTTAAATGATGTCAGAACAACCTGAAAATGCAAAATTGGAACCAAAACTTGGCAAAAATTTTACTCAATTTGGAATGTCATTGCATCACCAAATACTGCAATAACAATATTTTATTTTTGCACAGTATTTGTATATTCACACTACACTTTTTCCCTCCTATTTGCTGGAAATAACCCTTTTTCCCCTCTGTGCTCTAAAGGGGAGGTACTGTACATGACCAGATTCAATGTAGCGACTTTGTAATTGACTTCTAAATGCTTGTCATGCTTTGCCTTATTGCACATACACCGCCCACACGTGTAGTCACTGTCCACTTTGTCAATCATGTAGTTGTGTATTTATATCTAGTCAAAAATATTTATGCATTATAGTCAAAATTCGTTGTTTGTCTCTCTGCCAGTTCTTCATGACGCTAATGTTGACGTGAACATTAAAGAATTTACAATATAAAAGTTCATCCTGAATAGATAAAGGGGATATATGCCAAATTAACTTTTTGTTTTAATCACGCCCAAAAAGATACCCGGGAGTAGCATTTCATTTCATTTACAAAGTTTTGATGAATCTTGTTCTCGTCATTTTCCACTGATGAAGTCCATAATCCATCACTGATTAGTTTTTCACTCAAAACTGCAGTTATCACAGTGCTATGGATTTGTTAGTATGCCGTTGTGTGAAAATAGAGACTCGCACATGTTTTTTGTTTTTTTTGCATACGTAATATTACCTGCTGCCACCGGAGGGCACTCCAACCAAACATTTCGACACAAACTAACTGGGAGATAAGGTCTCCTTTCCAAATTGTTCAAGTTACAAAACGTAAAAAGTGCTCAAAAGCTCACACATTTTCTCCGGTTCGACTTTACCCAATTCTTGAAGCTTCTTGACTGGAGAGTTTGGCCATTGCAACTCCTCAATTAAAAGCAACTGAGCGTAACTCGTTTTCGTGGCCTTTTTGAGGCTTTTTTCTTGAAGCTTTTAGATCTTGAGGCAAACTGGAGAAAATGTGCTTATGTTTAGGTGGGGGTTATGAGATTAAGGGAGACATACTTTTATAAAATGTACGCTGTAACTGCTGTAACTGTGTGGATTTGGTCTGACATCTCACTTCAGTTCACAAATAAGATGGATTTTTTTCCGAACGGCAGAATGTACTGTTATGACGACACGCAGGAGATGAAAGCTGAAATCAAATTTGAGTTGACTTGATATTTCTCGCCTTACTGGGTTACAGGGTTACTTATGCATTTATACACTCACCCGCCTTCTCACACAAAGTTCAGAACTTTTTTTTAGAACTCTTTCAATGATTTCCCTTTTAAAGCCCAGCAGTATGTGTGTATTATCTGAATTCTTTTACCACTTTTTATTTATTTTCATGTAGTATAAGAGGCTGAGGGTTGATTTTTTTATAGTAATATACTGTAGGCAAGTCAAGAATATGTTGCTATGTAGTGTTTCTTCATTTTTTGTTAAATTTCTATTATTAAACGAGATTATTGTAGAGTATTCAGTTGTGCTTTATTTATTAATTGAAGAAAATATTTAACTTTAGACTGCCACATATATAAAACAAATGATTAAAGAAGGCTGACAACATCAACACACAAAGAAAATAAAGAAGTAAAAAAAAAAAATATGTGAAATTTGAACCACTGACTTTTCTTTAGATTATTATTGGCCTAAAACATATTTTTAAAGTCTGTCATATGTGACTTGTTTCTTTCTTTTTCATGAATAAGAATCACACCACTGTAAGTCTCGGCCTCTGTTTTTCCTGAATGTAAAGCGTATGTTTTCTGCTTTTCACGCTGTAAGTAACTTCCATTGTACAGAATAAAGTGATTTTAAACTACGTTTTCACTCGTGTTTCATTTTACTCTTACACTTTATTGCCGAGTTTATAAGCAGTTCTTGTTTGTAAATCATTAACCATTGTGAAGGCGGCTGCTGATGTGAAATTGGGTCTTTCTAAAACAAGCTGATTTGATTTGGAAATGAAACGCTTAAAGCATAGACTGTAAAAAAAAATGGACGTCTTATGCTCACTCCTCCCCGTTTACCATAATGACCACGGTCATGGAGGAATTCATGGAGGATTTACAGACTCCCCCTCCCCAGCTCTGACGAAGCATGTTCCTAAAAAGGGCATAAGGGCGGGATCTTCACCGTAGACTCGGCCCTTGCGTGACGTGTAGCTCGCACTGCTCCAATGCTAACAGTCCGGGAGATTTCAAAAATTCTTCTTACAAAAACCAGCCTGGTTTCATATATTGTGATTAACCCAGCGTTATCTCAGGAGGAATATCTAGCCTAGTCTAGTGTTGAAAAAATTGAAACCAGGTGTTAAAGTTGTTTTTAACGTGTCTAAACTCCAATGCTTTTCAATGGGGGCCTAGTGGCGATATGGAGGTACTACAGCAATGGTGGAGTAATGGCGGCCCCCACGTTCGTGGTCAAAAAGCAGAGCAGCCAGCGGCCATTGGCTTAAAGCCACACCGTGTAATATGCACTGTCCCTATAATAAATAAATAAAAAATAAAAACCAAGAAAATGTTGTCCAGTTCTATCCAAATCTACTCGACTGGACCAAGGCCTACAAACAGGATCTAAGAATTTTTTTTCTCGCATTGTTGCAAAGCTGTGCGAACCCAGGGTGCTGAAGGTGCTGCAACACCCCCGGGTGGATAGTTTGTGTATTGCAATCAATTTATTTAATAGGATGAGCACAGAAAAAGTGTTTTGGGGCTAAGCTTGTCCCTCAGCACCATCTGACCCAAATACACTTCCATGGCTCTGCATTGTCGTCACTTTTTAATGGTATTTTTGTCACTTTTTCGTCACTACTTAGCTTTTTTTGTTGCTGTATTGGTGTGTATTTGTCACTCTTGTCGCTATTTTGTTGCTTTTTTTCAAGAAGCTTTTAGATTTGAGTAAACTGGTGGAGTGTTGGAGTTGGGATGGAGCTTGAGCTTGTAGCTTTTTGGGAGCCAATAAAAAAAAAAAAAATCCCATCTAATTTATGCCTATGCATGTAATGTAATAAAGTGGAATAAACTACACTAAAATATACTTTTATCAGTTGACTCAGCTTTTTATAAATAAAGTCCTTTCCACTATATTGATAAACAAACTTTTACAAAGTGCTGCACACCAAAAGCCAAAATAAATAAATAAAATTAAAGCCGCGTGCGGCGATAAAGGCCCTCGCCCCTGGCGCACTCCCCCCTCCCCCAAGGGCCTTCAGGCTGAGGTAAGAGTGGGCCATCACCGGAGCTACCTGGGACAAGAGTGGGCCAGGGTGTGACAAAGGCTCAGGCAAGAGTGGGATGGGGCAATAGTTAGCAGGCGTAAGAGAGCGGTTTGGGTGTGAGGCAGAGGCAAGAGCAGGTTTGAGTGACAGCGAGCATGGCCAGTCGCAAAGGGGCGAGAGAAATCGGGGGGGCTCACAGGAGGCGAGAGCGAGCAGGGGCGGTTGCAAGGGGGGGACTGCCAGTGGCGAGGGCCGTATGACGCAGCTTGCGGCTTTAATTTTATTGATTTTTTTATTTTTCAAAACCAACTTTTTTTTCTATTGTACTTGCACCGTGATGCACCGAACGGTGAGATAGCTGAACCGTCACACCCCGAGTAATGAGTGATGGAAACGCCGGATGAAAACACAAGATACTCTTTAATTCGTATCAAAATATTATCTGCCCGGAAAACTTGCCCAGTTGCCACCAATTTAATTAATTCATATTTGTGATATGTGGGAAAATCCCCAGTTGCCAGTTTCCTTGAACGCAGCACACATCTAATTGCTGGATTGCAGGTGACATCACAGCGTTCTAAAGGCCAATACTATTATATGGAGGAAACATGATTTTGTTTGGTCTTGTACAGAGAGATCATGGACTCAGTGAATGATATTAATGATAATTTTTCTAATTCATACATTTTCTTTTGAGCTACGACTTGTGAAAGTGTAATTCTGTTGGCTCCTGGCCCCCGCTGGGCCCGATGACATCATCACGTTTGAATGTAAACAGGAACATAATGTCAACATTCCGTAGACGTCCTCGGTAACAGAATGCTGTGTGTTTTAGAATGTTGCATATGTTAATGACGCTGCAAAGACACTCATTTCTCCATTGCCTTTGCAAGAGAACACACGCATTTGTTAAGCTCCCGCAAACTTGACAAACTTTGACACTTCTGAAGATGTCTGCGACCAAAACGCCAACCATGGACGACCTAACTCAGGTAAGTATCTGTTTGTGTAATGCTGAGATTACACAAAGGCACGACGTGATACAAAAAGCATTTTTACGTCATTTGTGATGTTCATAACACGACTTAACGTATCTTAATGGGATTTAACAGACAATCATCAAATTCCACTCTCATTTGTGATCCTCGGCCTCGCCATTCGTGATGTGTCGTTGTTTTGTGTAAACCCAGCATAAGATTAGACTTTGTGTCAACTGTTATGAACTCTTGAACACTTTCACTTGAAACCATTGACACATCTATCGCACTACTGTTTAGAATAGTTCAAAATACAGTCCATCCTATTGATAAACCTGTTTAAGAGCTGGTTTGGCTCAACTTTGGACACAGTTTAGGGGTTTAGTTACTCCCTGTTTAGTACAATTAAAACAAAGAGCTCAAAATGTATGTCTTTCAAATAACCATCTTGTCTCTCTCCACAGGTGAACGCCCTGGCCGGAAAACATAATTTGAAAATGATGTTTGAGGACAAGGAGGACTCTCGCCGTGGGACCTTTAGGACAAAAGTCCATGTGGGCCAGTTCTTTGCATTTGGACAAGGCCACAGCAAAAGAGAGGCAAGGGCTAAGGCGGCCACATATGTGCTGCGTGAACTGAAGCGTCATCTGCCCTGTGAGAACAGTCAACAGTCTCCGGCTCCGACAGTTCACAAAGCAAACACCGCCAATGCCTCAACAGGGGCTCAACCGGGGCGGCGTGCACCACGCAACGTCGACTCGAACCCCTGTTCATACCGTTCTGAGGGGGTGGAGGCCCGGTGGATGAGGTACCCTCAGCACAGCCCGATGGTTCAAACCTCCAAGACCCCAGAACCAGAGGCTGAGGACGACACAACTCAGGTATGTACTTCCCTTTGTGTAAAATATGACTTTGTGTCAACTGAATTTAACTAAACTACTTAAAGAGTTTGACACATCTGTAGCACCACTGTTTAATACTTTCCAAAAGACAGTCCGGCCCAATCATTTGAAAAACAGGGCTGCACAATTCATCCACAAATTGGCAAACTTTTTCTAGCACGAAAAAGGTTTGGTCACTTGACTTCCTGAATTCAGTTGCATTGTGGCCTCAGTTTAATAATGATTTAGTATTTCTAAATCTGTTTTGACACAATTTCATGAAAAAGTGAAGTGCTTATGAGTTCTGCTTTGATAAGGGGGATTGTACTGTGGTGCAATGACTTTGTAATACTGTATATCAATAAACAATATTCAAGGCAGTAATCGAACATCTACCTGGTGAAGACTTGTTTATATTTTGTTTAGGCCTGGTGTAGCTCAACTTTCGACTGATTTTAGGGGTTTAGTTAACTCACAGTTTCATACAATTAAAATGTACAGCTCAAAATGTATTCCTTTCAAATAACCATCTTGTCTCTCTTCACAGGTGATCAAACTGGCCCTAAAACATAAACTGAAAATGATGTTTGAGGACCTGGACTCTCGGCGCGGGACATTCCAGGTGAAACTCCACGTGGGCCAGTTCTTTGCATATGGACAAGGCCGCAGCAAAAGAGAGGCATGGGATAAGGCCGCCACATACATGCTGCGTGAACTGAAACGTCATCTGCCCCTCGGAGACAACCAGCGACAGTCTCCCACCCTGACAGTTCACAAAGCAGCCTTCGCCAAAACCTCAACCCGTCCCCAGGCTAAACAGGGGCGGCGTCAATGTACCGTCGACTCGGACCCCTGTTCATACCTTTCTGAGCGGGTGGAGGCCCGGTCGATGAGGTACCCTGAGCGCAGCCCGATGCAGACCAAGACCCCAGAACCAGAGGCGGCGGTTCAAACCTCCAGGACCCCAGAACCAGTGGTCCAAACCTCCAGGACCCCAGAACCAGAGGCGGCGGTTCAAACCTCCAGGACCCCAGAACCAGTGGTCCAAACCTCCAGGACCCCAGGACCAGAGGCTGAGGACGACTTAACTCAGGTATGTACTTCCCTTTGTGTAAAATGTAACTTATATACTTGGACATTTTGTTACATCTGTCACACTGCTGTTTACAGGTTTACATTTGAGGTTGAGGTTGACAAGAAACCTTTGAGATGGCATCATTGTGATATCATACAAAAGCACAAGCTTTTTACTTTTGAAAACTTTGTAAATTTTAGTATACTGAAATTGACTTTTAAATGTCTGAACAATTGTGTGTCACCTCTGTTCTCTGGCCTCATGGTGAGGTGTCAGGGCTCTCTCAGACCTTCCACCAGAGCCTCAGTTAATGGGGATTGTGTGCTCCCAAAATTTAAAAAATCTTTTGGACAGTCGTGCTTCTCCTTCAGAGGGGCTACACTGTGGAACTCTCTCCCTACGGCTCTGAAACTGCAGACGAACGTTACCATCTTCACCAGAGAGCTTAAACAGTGGCTCAAATCGGCCCAAAGGTGTTCACATGTGTAGAATGTGCCATATCTAGTTTAATAATCTGTTTTATTGTAACTGTGTTTAATAATGTGTTTTATCTTTGAAACCTAAAAGCCCCCTATGGACAGGTGTTGAAAATTAGCACATGTGCTATAACACTTTAAACAATGCATCTGGTTCGTCCAATGTAATTGCTATGTCCATATTAAATAAATAAATAAATGAAATGAATTTTGTTTAGGCCTGGTGTAGCTCAACTTTAGACCAATTTTAGGGGTTTAGTTAACTCCCTGTTTAGTACAATTCAAATCTATAGCTCAAAATGTACTTCTTTCAACTAACCGTGTCTCTTGTCTCTCTTCACAGCTGACCAAACTGGCCCAAAAACATAACATGAAAGTGACGACTGAGGACCTGGACGCTCGTCGTGGGACCTTCAAGATAAAACTTCGTGTGGGCCAGTTCTTCGCTTTTGGACAAGGCCAGAGCAAAAAAGAGGCAATGGCTGGGGCGGCCTCATACATTCTGCGCCAGCTGAAGAAACATCTGACCCTGCCTGAGAACCTTCAGGCTGAACAGGAGCGGCTGAAGCCATTTACCGTGGACTCAGACCCCTGTTCGTATCTGTCAGACTTGGTGGCTTGTTGGGTGGGATACCCCGACTACAGCCTCGTTCAGCAGTGGCGCGGGCCAACGGGATGGCACTATGTCATGAAGGTCACCCTGGGAAAGCTGTGGGCGGACGGGGCCGGGCCGACCAAAGAGGAGGCAAGCAAAAATGCAGCCGGCGAGATGTTGGACCAACTGGGGATTTTTACCTCGGCGACCCTAGAGGCCGAGGTCTAAACCTCTCGGGATGAGAGACACATTAATAGTGTAGAGCTTTATTAATCAATAACAAAGTTTAAAGGAATAGGCCACCATTTTTACATACTGAGAAATGTTCTTGCCTTAGCTTAGACAAGTTCATGTGTACCTGTCTGATCTTCACACGTGCTTTCAGTCACGTACACACAGCACAGGCGGTGTTAGCATTTAGCCTGTCCTCCTCTCCTCTATAGCTCCAAACGAGGTGAAGATAGAAGCTACCGAGCTCTTCCACGTTTTACCTATTTAAATGTGGTTACATGAAGTGTTACACTACAAGGTATAATTACACTGAATTAAACAATGTGGGGTTTTTTCTAAGCGTGAAGATATTGCTTGCAATATAGTTCACCCTTTTTATCTGCTTAGAAAACTGACATAGTTTAATTTAGTGTGATTGTACTTTGTAGTGTAACACTTCATGTAACCACATTTAAATAGGGAAAACGTGGAAGAGCTCGGTAGCTTCTATCTTCACCTCATTTGGAGCTATAGAGGAGAGGAGGACAGGCTAAATGCTAACACCGCCTGTGCTGTGTTTACGTGACTGAAAGCAAGTGTGAAGATCAGACAGGTACACATGAACTTGTCTATGCTAAGGAAAGAACATATCTCAGTATGTAAAAACGGTTTAGTATGTAAAAACACAGTTTTGTTTTTTTTACCAGTGGTGGATGGAGGCTGCAGTAAATGGCAGACTAAACACTTGGAAACTAAAAGCTCTGATGCTTTTAGCTTCCAATTACCTTCACATAATCATACATGCAAATCTGTCGCCTTTCGCCGTTTGTGAATCGTGTAGATCTGCAAAAAAAAACAAAAAAAAAACTAGGGGGGTGGGTAAGGGGTTGGAAAGTTTACTGAACGTGTCCAAAGAGACTTGCAACTATTCAATAATGTCAAATCATTTGTAAGCTTTTAGTCGCCCACTGAAGCCAGAAAAAAACAGATACCATTATATTTCTATAAATAGTCAATAAAGGTTTAACATCTATATTTAAAAATAAAACATGTAGCAATATTTTGTCCTTTTTAAATATAATTCAAATAGAAGACAGTATCTTCTGATGTACAGAACCTGATTTGGAATTCCAAATTATGTACAAATCCTTTACTCTCTCTTGTTTAGTGTTGAACTACTACTACTGCCTAAGGAAACCACTCAGAGGACAAAACTGTACTGCTCTGGACATTTTAGAACAGAGAACACCAGCCTCACTTTGGGACTGGTTTCCCGGCCTCCAGAATTTGGGGTTGGTACTAACAATAACACCGGGAAACTCCCGAGCTACCGAGGCTGTGTGCGCCAGGGTTGCCAGGTCTGGGCAGCCAAACCCGCCCAAAAATATCGGAAAACCGCGGAAAACCCGCGGACATAAGGCGCGGCTGGAATTTTTAATATTGTTTATTAGTTAACAGAGCCCGTGTGCTCCTGCGATGATGAGAAACCGCCCCTACCTCCCTCCCTTGTTGAAAAAGCAGCTCACAGAGCCTTGGATTTGCCTTCGAAATAGTGATTTTGATCAAAAATAAGATTGAAATAGACAATTTGACATTGATTACAGCAAGGCAAAAAAAACGTGGACAGTTTTTTTCACCCACGGAATGGCTTTAAAAACCGCCCAACCTGGCAACCCTGGTGTGCGCAACATGCTGAGGAGAGCGGCCACACTCCCAAGGAGGAGTCGCTGTGCGGGCACTGTTTTGGCTTGACTGAACACACGCATGTTTTAAGAATAATATAATGACGTTTGTGTCAATAGAAGTGGATGTACCTGTATGCCACTATTCTCTTTGTAAAACAGAACATGCACAAAGAGAAAAATTCAGTATTGGAACGCTTAGAAGAGCTGCGGCTTGTAGACCAGCTCGGCCAAGGTGTGTGAAAAATATCCTAATAAATGTTGTTGCGCGTCTTATATTCTTGTGTTTTTGTGAGTACGATCACAATGTTTTTTTTATATTCCTCCAAAACTCAGGGCTACTAGTGATTCCTTGAGTCTCCAAAATCACTGTAGGAGGTAGAGCCTTTATCTACCAAAACGTACCTCTCCGATTTAGCTCATGATCAGGTCAGTAAATAAATAAATAACCCAACGCCTAAAGCAAAGCTGCCTTAGGAGGGACACTGCTGTGGGAAGTACGGTACACTGAGCGCTATCCTCTAGTTCAGTTCATTACTATTCACTTGGTGTCCACTGTTCCACTCCCTCTTGGGAGTGTCTGTTTCAGATGGTGGGACGTTGGTGTCGTGGTCTTCAGCCCTGTCCACAGGGGAACAGAAGAACCCCGCCTACAGGATTTGGACAAGAAGAAGTGAAGCTCCAAGGACTGGACATTCTGTGATCTTGGCCCGTCTGCTGAGGGACTCCCATCGGCCCTGGATGTATAGCCTGTTCGTTCACATTCAACATTCTAGCCATGACACTACACAGGGACATGTAAAAGGAGAAAGCATTAAAAAAAAAGTGTCAAGGCTGTGTGTGGACTAGCTACCTCTTTCACCTCAGATGACCACGCGATCACTGAACCATAAGTCCATACAAACATGGGCCTGATGAGGGCGAGGATTCTCTAAATTCATGGGCCGAAATTAGGTCCCAGCACCCCAGTGAAGGAGAGGGGTTATTTCCCCGTTTTTATTGAGGGTGGAACCACAGGCGGTGATTCAAGTTCTTCCCAGTAGTGCAGAATCCAAAAGAAAAAAAACTGTGAAGAAAAAAAAAAAAGTGTCAAGGCTGGGATCCATCCAGCAGACTTACGGATGGGAACCCAGCACTCTACCAATGAAGCCACACATACTGAGTGAACATGATAGCCAATTTTACATTAATCCTATGAAAGACCGCAGTTGTGTATTTGTAAAATACAAGATTACAGTTTGGGCAATAATGTGTTGAATCATTTTGTAATTAGAGGGAATTCCCCTGGCCGTCAAAAGATTTGTTGAGAGGGTGCACCCTCGATATGTGAAGCAATATTGTCGTGCAACCCATATAGCACGAGGAGCACACAGAGAGGCGGACAGGAACCAGTCGGACTGAACTTCCTGTGATTGTAAAACGCTGAATTTGCAGCCAAAAACGTCCAAATTAAAACTTCTTTCGCTGACAGAGGGTTAGTATAAGTCCGTACGAGTCTAAAACTGTGGCTTTTGTGAATAAAGGGGGAAATTTGGAAAATTGACGAATTGCAGGAGAAACTCTGACTGAACTCTGGCTATGGGCGGGCCACTTACAAGCCACTTACAAGCCAATTTAAAGGCATTTTTGGTAATAGCGGCTGCGTGTGCACACTATTAGGTCCAGGTCGGAAATGTGCACGCGCGCCAGATTGGGTCCGTTCCAATCCGACAAAGTCTGTGAAAGATATGAGGCTTTGAGATTTGCTGAAAATGGCCTCTCAGTTGCGGCCTTGTCATGACCATGCCCAATAATTAAAAAAAAAATGTAAATGATGATTTTGAAAGCCACATGGGTTTGGGACATGTTGGCCAAAATTGGAGGCTTTCCATTGAAGACTCTGGGATCAGGGCACAGAAGTTCAAGAGGTACAATTTTGAAGGTTTGAGGTTCGGGCCAAGATGGCCGACTTCCTGTAGCATTTAGGGCGGGGTCATAATATTTTTTTTGCGACCGGTCCTCCATTGGGTCAATGTAAACTGCCTGTTTGAGGGGGCGCCACAGAGTCAACTTTGAATATTTTCTCTCGCGAAGCCCACCCAAAATTAGAGCTTGCGGAGCACTACGTTTTGACCCCTGTTACTTGCATATCGCCTCACGTTTGCTACGTGAATTCTTGCGTTTTCGTCCCCCGTTATCGATATCAATTAGTCCCTCGCGGGACATTGCGTGTCTGTTGCTCGGGCCTAACGAGAGACTGTAATTAACCCAGAAACAAAAAACAAGTTCCCGACCTGTCTTAGCTAAGGACGTTGTTCAGCCGCCATCTTTGTTTCGTGTGGTCTTGTGTGAACCGGCTACTTACGCGGTTTGTGTTCATTTATCTCACGCTACACATTTACTAGAAACAATTAAGTTAAGCAAAACTAGAAGAAATTTGCACGATAATAAATGTCGTAATAACAGTGGATCCCAAGCATTCAAAGTGCTATGATGCTACGCTTCTTGAAAACGTCCAGATCAAATTTGTTACACACATCAAGCATGATCTATCACATGCCTGTAAGTTTTCATTGTTTGAAGGTGTTCTGTACCAACAGTTTTAGTTTTAGTGCACTTTTTGATTATTTGTTTGTTAATATTATTGCAGCTAGTGTTTTACAATAAATGTTTGTGACATTCTCAGCTGTTTTTAGGCAAATACTAACTGTATTTTTCTGTCTGTTTATTTGCATTTTTACAAAAGCTCACTGAATGGAGCAATAAACATGGCTCCTTCAAGATTATCTTCATGTCAAGTCTGTTCGCTGTCTGCCAAGCTGGTCACACTACAGACGTTTAGGGAGGGCGGGAGTTCCTGTTCAGTGTTTGTCCCCTCACTCCAAGCTCCATGTCTGAGTGCCACTTCATCCTTTCATGCTTACCCAGTTGCTCCCATTCCAAAATCAATCCTGATATTCCCTCAGTTCAGTCAGTCAAGAGTCGAGCTGATTTGCATTTTCTGATGTTCTGAATATACAATAACAGTTTTTCCTTTTGCTTTGTCTGACGTATACTGGGGTTGCACTCCCTTTCTTTATTTCTAAACCAAGCCCTCAATGTTCTGTAGTGAGTGGAAAATCCAAGTAGAACTGTGCAGACGTGCCACTCTTTCTGCAGTAGTTGTAAAGCTGTTGCCGTGACGAAATACCGTCTGCCATGCTGTTGTTTTGCCGTGACCTCACATACTTAAACTCGTATTGTATGTGTTGCATGAGTCTATTTTATGCAAAAGACAGAGCTACAGATTATCCCACTTTACTAGTCGTTCTAAAACTAAAGCTGTTTTAACTGTGTGGATTTACGCCAATGTTGGGGAGGAAAAAAACCCATAAACCTCAAATGATTCTTTATAACAAGTTTATTGAAGAGCACATGTTGGGTAGACGCTGGTCAGTACAAAGTCCAAAGGTGCCTGCAGATATTACAAGTCGTAAATCTTTTTTGTTTTGTTTTATTGCACATGTCGAGGGGCGCCGCTCATGTTTTCACAGCGAATCAAAACATAGGGAAGTGCGGTGACTTTGGTCAGGGCAAATTCCCATCTGACTGACCGTGATATAAAGCCACTACATCACTGCCCCGACGCACAAGGACCAGCGGCGTCACACGATATTTCACATATTAGTTCTTGGACATGGCGCTGAAAAGACACAGCGGGACAGTGTACAGGCTGCAGATTGTGAACGACTCAAAAACGAAATAAATCAGGCGAAAACGTTAAATTAATCGATCACTGCTGACAAACAGACTTGACAAAGTGGCTTCAACATCATATGGTGTTACATGAGGTTACGTTGATACTGCATTTGACTACAGAAAACAAACAGTGCAATGTTCAGTATTTAAAGAGCGGGTATTGTGCTTTCTGCAGGTACAGCGATGTCTTTATCTCACACTTAGTTGGTTTGAAAATGCAATCATGATCTAAAACATCATTCACTTCCTGATTTTCATGCCGTCTCCCCATAAGCCCCTTCTCTTGCTCCCCTTTGCTGCACAGCTGTTTCAATAAAGAGAAAGAACATTTGTTAGAAAATGTGTGGCTGTAGCAAAGCTATGGCGAATGTTTTTACTTTGCCATGAGAGGAAAAGCTTAGCAAGAGATGGAGAGGTGAGGAGAGCGTTTCCTGGAAACATAGGCCCTCAGGAGGAGCTGCTAGATGCTAGGATTAGCCACCGGTGAAGATTTTGTGCTAGCGACTCGAAACACAACTCCAGTAATGTTTTGGATGTTGGAACAACTTTGGAACATAGTAAAAAAAAAGCTCTACAAAAAAAGGCGATTTTTCACAATACTCCACCTTTAAATTACATGTTAATTAATATAAATGCAAAACAAGCATTATTAGGGCAAAATTTACATTTTATTTGGCAATAATAACAACCAAAGGCACCCTGAGCACCTGCAAAGGCTTCATTTGTGACTGAACTTGGATTTTGTCCCAGGACTTGAGTCTATTTAGCCCTAGGGGGAAAAAAAGAAAGGCAACATTTTATTCCAGAAATGTGAATCACTAGTTGCAGGTTAGTTATATCTGCAAAGGCATCAGTGCGTCTCATTTCTCGAGACTCAAAAGCCGTGTGATGAGATGGGCCGTCATCAACTACACAGAGGGTCAGATATGCTACATGTAAGTGCTTCTAGAGTGTTGTGTTAGTGCGTCTTTGTGCCTGTGTCTCAGTGCGGCTGAAAGGTCTTGGCCATGTCTTCGAGCAGAGCCACGAGTTTCTGCTCCTCCAGGGGAGAGCTGTGGGTCCAGGCCAGAGGCAGGTGAGCGGGCACCACCCGGCGGTCTGTCGAGCACACACAGGGGGCGTTATTGGCTTTAGAAGACAGACTGCAGTGGTCAAACCTAAAGTACCCTGATAGAAGCGCCCGCTGGGGTTCTTGGCGGCGGCCTCAGACAGAGCGAGCCACAGCACGGTGTCCGCTCCCTGCTCCGGAGAGCGCAGGCTGGCCTTCATGGAGCGGTGGAAGTCTGGCATCGCGTTGGCTACAGCTGCAATGATAGACAAGTGTTCCTCAATAACTGCCCGAGAGGAGACTGGCTGTGTGTGGGAAAACTTCAGATTTTAAAACAATCCTCGTCAAGCGGGCCGGCCCAGGGGTGCAGAACTAAGGGGTACGGTTTACTCAGGGGCCCCTCCAAAAAAACATTTTAATTGTGAGAAATGGACAGGCAGACTAGACAAAAAACTCTTAAACTCTATAACATCTTTGTGGAGTTGCTGAATATTTTTCAAAATACCTCTGATTATTGGGTACTGTTAAGCAATGCTTGTATGGTATCGAAAAAAAAGTTTGGTACTAATGGTACTGATAATAAAAGGCAGGTGCAGAAAAAAAAAATACAATTTGGATGCTGTTGGTCCAGGGACAGCATTAAAGGAACTGACTTGGTTGTTTCACCTCAAATAAATGTTTTTTTCGCCCCATTTTTTACACATATTCCTATTTTTTATTACTAATATTTCACCCAACTGAACCTCCCATTTTTTTCAGAATTTTTGCCCAATTTATTTCCCATTTTTCACACATTTCTTGACAATGCAAATGAACCCGATATTGTACATTTGAATATATTCTAAATATAATAATTGTTCGCGTTTCTGGTTCCAGACGACAAATATTTTAGTACAGTTACCAAAAAAAAAAAAGCATCTTTATCAAAAAAAACACCCCCTCCCCAAATGTTTCAGCCCAAGGTTTTAAAATGGCGGCTCTGGTAGTTCTTTGATCGACAATAAACCGCGCTACACCAAAACATCCTGTGGTGCCGGTAAGTTATGAATTTTGTCTTGCTTTTTTGTCGCTATTTTGACACCTTTTTCAAGAAGCTTTTCGATTTGGGTAATGACAAATTGGAGTGCATTTCACAAACGGATCATTATGTTCAAAGAAACAATAAAAATGGTGCGGGCCCCTCACGGTGGATTTTACGCCCCTGGACCAGCCCAGTGCGCGTGTTTGAGGGGGGGGGTGTAGTGACCGAGTGTAATGGTCATTACTCGGAGTGTCGACCCAGCCCGGGTGCATCACAGAGAAGTGGATTGTTGGGTGAGCTTTGGCCCATTGCTCCGTCAGCACCACCTGCTGCCTCTGAAACACAGACACACACTCATTGGGCTAATGATCATGTGACGTATTCGTTCACTGATCCCACACACATTCAATCTCACCATGAACGAGAAACCACGGAAATCCATTTATTGGGGAAATCTGCCGCCTTCACGTTATATAATACAAGTAATCCCTCTAACACCGGAATTAGCAGCTACTGCGCCAGTTCATTTATCTCACGCTACACATTTGCTAGAAACCATTAAAGGGACTATACAGAGTTTAAAAATGTTAGAATTATGTATTTTCCCCCTACATGTTCAAACAATGTCCTAATGTGTAGAATGAGCCCAGACCTGCCTCTAAAATCCTGCACTGTCACTCAAAAAGGTGTTACTTCGGGTCCAAAGTGCCGTCATGCACCGGCTTAATACCGCCTCACGTATGGCCTGAGGTGGCAATAGTGAGTATAAAATGGCTAACTTGCATCTAGCCCCTTTAAATTAAGTAAAACTAAAAGAAATTTGCACAATAATAAATGTCAGCATGGGATGTTGCTACATTTTGAATTGAACAAAATTTAAGTCAATTATGGATAACTGTGGTTCCCAAACGTTCCAAGTGTCATCATGGCGGGTGCTACGCTTCCCGAAAACGTACAGATCAAAATTGTTACACACATCAAGCATAACACCAAAAATCTGAATGGTAATGTCAAAGCAAAGAATTTGTTATAGAGGGGGTATTATGCTTTTTTCAATCACATAGCACCAGTCTATATCACACTACAATGATGACCAAACCTTCTGTTGGTCTGTAAATGCAGTAAATTAGAATAACTGCCTTGTATAAAATTGCTCTCTCAAAATGGCTGTAGCGAATGTCTTTCCTAGGAGGACTCAGGCAAACCTATCCCTAAAATGGCCGCCATCAGAGTTTTTACAGATTACTCAAAAATACGTGAATGTGCCAAGGCAACACTTCAGGCATGTTTTTAATGAGGGAATGACATAATAACATGATGTAAAGCTTAAAAAAGTCGATTTTGCATAATACCCCCCTTTAAATAAAAAAAATAATCCATGTGGCTTGAGTTTCGTTCATTGTACAATGTAAACAAAAGTGTGTAGTTTTGCCATAAATTCATCAGTTCACAACTCCATTGTTCCACTTGTGCGGACATTGGAGAGTTTGGAGACCTTCAGGAGGCAGCAGTGGCTTGTGGGATTGTTCTTCGCTCCTTATGGGCTGATAAGGAACATCCCCAGGTTCCTCTGCTAAAGAAGGAACACAGCTCATTTCCATACTGCACCGACACTTCTGGATGCTGCTTGTCACGGCTGACGATGACGCACGTCCGGGTCAACGAGGAGAAGGAGGTTATGATTAAATAGCACTTTCATAAATATTCTGCAGCCCTCAGGACACTCACAGGGGCAGAAGTGAAACTGCCAGGACAATGACACAGATGAACTCAAACCCACAGCTGTAGAACTGGAAAGCTTTTTCAATGTCCTGTCCTTACCACTCGACTATACAGTATGAGCGCACTGACTGTTGCTGACATGAATTATTTGGACTTATTTCCATGGTGGTCGCAGTTGTGGAGCGCTAACCACTCTGCTACAAGACTCTCTTAAGTCAAGAAAGTCCAGTTGTTACGATTGATTGGACTAAGTGGGTTCATGCCTTACTTTGTGCTGGGCGTACACCATGGTGCCGTCGAAGCGCCCCATGTCTGACTGGAGGTTCCCTATCCTCAGCTTCTGCACCAGCATCCCCCCAGAGGACACCGTGACCTGCACACAAAAGTTAGTTTATTTAAACATTAGTCTGCTTTCTTCAGTGCTGTGCAGAGGATGGCAAAGCTCTGTGAAAGGGCCTCACCACTCTTGGATCCGGGCTCTTCTCAATCAGGGGAATGAGGCTCTTGGTGAGGATGAAGACCCCTGGTGGAGGATGGGAGAATTACCACAAAAGGACATTTAAATGTAGAATATGTTTGTGTAAGTAGTTCATAAGCACTAATCTGTCCGACTTAGTGCTAGTGCAGACCTGCATTCTCTAAAACTCACTGTTCACAGGCTCTGAGCTTGAGAATTGGTTTGTCTTCAGATTTGGACTTGTGTCCACACAGCACTAGTGATCCCAGAACCTTTTATAAACCGTGCACATGTGTTGCTCATGTTACAAACCTTTCTACTACGGCTGGGACGATCCACTTTTGTCACGATCCGATACGTGACACGATACTCAGGGGCCGATACAGTTAGTAATTATGTTAAGTGACATGTTTACTTTAAATGTGTAAAAAGAATCAATACTGATCTGATCTGATCCGATATTTTGTCCTAGCCCCACTTTGTACCAGGTGAAAGTTTGGAATGTGATTATGAAGATATCTGCTCTCCTTAGTTTTCAGTAACAGCTACAGCACTCAATCTTAACACTTCAATAAATGTCAAATGACAGTTGGTTTATAAACTTTGGACACATGACACATTTTAAGGGAAACATATTACTTATCATAACAACTTACTGTATCACAATAATTTATGTATCGGATTGGCCCCTGAGTATCGTGACACGCATCGAATCGTGACAAAAGTGGATCCTCCTAGTCCTAATATTTGTAGCATCCCACTGTTCACAGGGATGAGTTTATTGCCCCAATTCACAGTAATTCACACAGTAATTACTGTGTAATTCACACAATTACACAGTAATTATAATTACTGTAATTATAATTACTGTGTAATTTACCCTGCAGATGTCTGAGTTCACAAGTACCTGGTGTTTTTTCCTGTGATCGCCGTGTTGTTAGTTAGTTTGGAAAGGGCACTTGTTGTTGTCGGCACATGTCAAACCCGGCCACTCACGGCCTTACTGCCATGCGATTGGTCCAATCCACCAGTGATTCTGAGGCCAAACCTATCAGCCTGAGCCTTTCAAGATGGATTTTTCATTTTTCATTCAATCCAGTAAGGTTAAATCTAAAGTAACTACCCCAAACCCATGACTCACCCAGGACGTTGGTGGCGAAGCTCTTCTCCAGCCCTTCCGTGTTCACCTCCCTCTGATTCATGATGGCTCCAGCATTGTTAACCTGTGCAGTTAAATCAACAGGACACACAAAATCACAATCTACCCATGAGTTGGTTTGGTATAGAGATATGAGTGAGTAGAATTGCTTTACCAGGACGTTGAGAGTCTTGTATTTCTTCTTGAAGCCCTCAGCGAACTCCCAAACCTTCTTGGTCTCGGACAGGTCCAGGATGTGAACATAGACCTCCTGCAGACCCACAGTATAAACACAGATAAACACATGCAGCTTGTGTGTGTGGCAGCCAATCTTGTTATTACTGACTTTGTTCCCCGTCTCCTTCACTATTTCGGCTCTGGCCTCCTCAGCCTTGTCCTTGTTCCTGCAAACCATGTGCACTGTTCCACCTGTGTGAGAAATACAGCAGGGTTTTCAAAACTGGTCTATAACAGTGTGTAGTTCATTCATTCCGATACAGTATTGTCATCTATATTTCACTATTCAACTCAGAGTTTATCCCTGAAAACACATTTCAAATCAGAATGTCTGCTGAGAGAGAGGTACATTCTTCCTATGCCACTGTATCTTATAGAGCAGTGCTAGCATTAGCTTTAGCATGTCGCACCTCTCTTAGCGATGGCCAGAGCAGTCGCTTTCCCGATGCCACTGTTGGCCCCAGTGATCATGAACACACGGCCGGCCGCAGACACCTCCAGATCCTTCTCCACAAAGTGCTTCGATGCAGCAAGGTACGGGTTTCTGCAAGACACACAACCATTAAGAATATGATTTTTCTTTTAGGGAAAGTTTTTGATGATATCGCTGACATTTTTGATGATATTGGCCAGTAAAACACGCCAATACACAGGGTGTCCTGTCATCCTTCGATATGACACACAATACATGGCTCACGATAGCGATAACCTTACAATATGCCGATACTGCGATTATCGATATATGGCACAAATATAATCGTAAAATAATAATCGTGTCTATAATGGTAAAAACTATAAGTAATAATAATAATAATAATAATAATAATAATAATAATAATAATAATAATAATAATAATAATAATAATAATAATAATAATAATAATGCATTAGTCTCATATAGCACTTTTCCAGACGCTCAAAGTCGCTTTACAATTTGGTGTAATATTCATTCACTCCATACTCGGTGATGATAAGCGAGGCAACCAGTCTAAATAAAAGTGATATTTGGGTGACAGTGTTTGGTCAAGGTGCTTAAAATTGTAGTGCTGCCCTCCACTGTTCTGACTGAATTCCTGATCATAATAGGACTGTACTGTGAAAGCAGTAGAGCACTGCTACCACATTAATATGCATGACATCTGCAATTATTATGCATGACATCATCAAAAGTACTCTAATGTTCCAAAGTTTGAGGTCACCCAGGGTTTTCTAATCATCAATGACCCTCTAACACGATTAGTGAACACAATGTACCATTAGAACACTGGAACGACGTGCCTCTACACACCTTTGTAGGTGTTCCATAAAAAATCACCCGTTTCCAGCTAGAATTGTATTAGACTGTTTTTCTGACTCATTTAATGTTATCCTCATTGAAAAAAGCAGAGCTTTATTTAAAAAAATATGGACATTTTAAGTGACCCCAAACGTTTGAGCGGTAGTGTATATAAAAATCGCCATCGTATCATCTCGCAAAATATCATGATACGTCGCAAAATCGATATTTTGTCATAGTAAGACTGTTATTGAAAGGAGCCAGCTGAGGTGGCTAGGGCATCTGTTCCGGATGCCTCCTGGTCGCCTCCCGCAGGAGGTGTTCCAGGCATGTCCTAGTGGGACAAGGCCTCGTGGAAGACCCAGGACATGCTGGTGGGACTATGTCTCCGAGCTGGCCTGGTGTCGCCTCGGGGTCCCCCCAGAACAGCTGGAGGAGGTGTGTGTGGATCGGGAAGTTTGGACATCTCTGCTGAGACTGCTGCCCCCGCGACCCGGCCCCGGATAAAGCGGAAGAAAATGGATGGATGGATGGAAGACAGTTGTTGTTATAGCAAGACTGCACAGAAATTGCAGGTATATTGCTGCTGCTGCTGCTGCTGCTGCTGTTGTCCTCCACAAAGGAAATGACCATATTTGGATTACAGTGTCAACTCGGTTACCTTTCGCAGTTTGGTGTATTCTTAATCTGTGTTTTCACCTGCGGCCTTGAACCCTCCTTAGGCAACCACTTGCTTTAGAGGTATAGTCAATACCAAGAAATCCTTCCTAAGCATATGTAGAACACTGAACTCCCCTGAAAAAGAGATTCTTAATCTCAGTGGGACTATCCTGGTTAAATAAAGGTCAATAAATAAACACTGACTGAATTGGCCTACAACATACTCAGCACAGATTCAGATACAATGGAGAGGTCAGTGTGCCAGCCGTCAGAGGAAACTGAAGCTAAGAACAGCAGCCTGTGTGTGCCACTTCAGACTGCCCCTTTGTCCTGGGGCTATTGTAGTGAGCAGGGGCGTGGCAGGGCATTAGTGCCACAGAACAGGGCAGCAATGGGGGTAAATGAGAGCTCTGTTTGCGGTGTCAAGCAGAAAGACATTAGCCCCAGGTCACAGCGGGTCAGAGACAGAGAGATGACAGTGAACAAAGGGGAAGACCGCAGCAATCGCCAAATGAGAAATCAGGTCAAGCAGGCAGCACAGATCTTAACATCATGAATGTGCCGCCTGCAATCAACTTCTCATTATTTGGACAGTTTAAACTAACCCAACAGAAAGGGTGATGCCTCTCCAGGTCAGGGGGGAGCATGTCAATGGACGGCCATGCAGGAAGACTACAGATCAGTCTGTTGAGAATGAAAGAGTTGAGCTGAAGTGGATATAAGAGAACAAGGTCCCAGATATAAGTAAAGAAGGCCTATCCCCTGAAGGGGGCTTCAGGGTGGTTGGCCCCACCTAACACAGGGGGTTCTCAAACTGTTCTAAACAGAAAAAATCCAACAGTTCCCTCCCTGAAAACCCAATCAGTGCAATGTTATGATAGATGCAGAACACAGAAACATGCGTAAAACCACATTAAATTGAGGATGTAATGTTTGGAGTAATTTTATATTTGGAATAGCTGTTTCCGTCTCAAGTATAAGCCATTACAATGAGTCATTACAAATGTGACTGTTGATAATATTACTGGTGAAGTCAAAAAAAAAATTCAGGGCGCCCTTAAGTATGGCTCAGGGACCACTGGGGCCCTAAATTTCCAGTTTGAGAACCACTAATTTTCATGACGAGGGACATAGTTGCCTAGAGCTTGGGGTAGAGCCGCTACTCCCTCACATTGACGTATGGAAACTGTGGTGCCTTGCGCATGAGTTTAGGATGCTCGATCACACTGGGTGGGGGTCCAGGCGTGTCCCAAGGCTGAGAGACGTCTCTCAGTTGACATTAAATCTCACACATGCCGACACCGCCTACACCTGCACCCCGTTTCTTCACCTCTTTCTTCCACCTCTGGTCAGTGTGACCACAGCAGACCACACACAGCCCACGAGCTGCAGCTCAGCAGCTGCTCTGACCCGGTCGGTAATGACAATTTGACGGTTGAAAAGGGAATACTTGATGTAGCTTAATATTCCACCAATATTCTGTGTTGACAAAGTACTTTTACATTATTTTACTATTAGCACATGATGTAAGTGTCTAGTCTCTTTGGACAGCAACAGGGTTATTAGCTGTAGACAGTAGAAAGACAAAGAACCGATGGAAGACCCTCAGATAATCATTTGTTAGCTCATAGTCTCTTACTTGGTAAATTCTGTGAGCCCCTTGGCGAACCAGGCGAAGTTACGGTACAGAGACATGATGCTGCGAGGTGATGCTCTCTCAGCGGCTGCAGTGGTCCTGTCTGCGGTGTGTCCTGGAGCCCTGACCCGCTCCTCTTTGTAGCCTCCTCTGACCCCATGTACGGACAGACGCTGACGCTCTCATCAGACTGGTCAGAGAGGCCACGTGAGGACACGCATCAGGGACCTCCTGTTGGAAGATACTCCATTTTCATGAACTAACCACGACCGTCCACAGAGCCTCCTAAAACCTATGCAAGTAATCATCAGTCCTGCTTTTAGTTTAGGTTAGTTGTTACGTGAAGACAGAGGCTTTGACTGAAGTGTATTGACTTTATTCTGTAATTACAGAAAAGAACAGCTATTTGAGTAATGGCTTCACTTTGCTTACTTACCTGTACATACAAAGGTGCTCCTGTCTTTATAACAAATGAGTAACTTAGTAACTGTTATTTGTACGGTCTCCGTGTTGATACTACCGCACACAACACATCATAGGGCAAAACTAACCTGACTCACGTCTCTTATTAGTAGGTGAAATAAAACACGTTTGGCTTCACAATGTCAGAAAAAGCTGAGATTGGAAGTCAAATCAAATTTATAAAGGGCTTTTCATTCCGAAAGGTATCACAAAGTGCTTTACAGATTACAACATTTAAAACAATACGCCTGGCACAACCTCCCATACATATATTTTATATATTAGGACTAAATAGATGTCAGTTAAAAGCTAAGCTAAAAAGGTGGTTCTTGAGCCTGCTCTTAAAAACATTTTCGTTCTCTGCAGCCCTGGGCTCCTCCTTAGGTGGTTCCAGAGGCGAGGGCCGTAATATTGGAAAGACGCCTCACCATGAGTCTTTTTGTTGACTTTAGGAATAACTAGGAGACCCCTGCCGGAGGAGCGAAGGGGCCGTGAAGGTTCGTAAGGTAAAAGCAGTTCTGAAAGATAAGAAGGACCAAGACCATTAATACATTTAAAAAACATTAAAAGAACTTTAAAATGGATCCTGAAACACACGGGGAGCCAATGCAGCGATTCTAAAACCGGTGTAATGTGGTCCCGCCTCCTGGTATCATAATGTATCATAATGCAACGGTGCTATGAACGCTTGGGCGCCACAAGCCAGTTTTCCCTGAGGTAACTTTTCTGACACCTCTTGCTTTTGTGAAACCCTGCTGTACAAAAACAGGCCAATGAAAACAACAATGAACCTATAAAAATAAACAATCCCAAGTCTTACAGCCTAAATGTGCATCTCCAGTCTTATACTGAGTAACTATGTGCACAAATGGACAACTGCATGACTAAATCTGTTTTGTTTTGTTTGAGCATGGCATGTAATAACACAGAGAAGCTAGTGCTAATTAGCATTTAGCACCAGTTAGCAGTAGCTTCTAATCATGTACAGAGCAATCTCACAATGTAACGCTGTCCTGCACTTACAGATACTTCTCATTTTGATCGAATGCTTGTACACTTAACCCGCCTGTGATCACAGGAAACACACTCCCCTGCACACACCTGCACACACACCTGCACACCTGCACACACACACACCTGCACACACACACACACACACACACACACACACACACACACACACACACACACACACACACACACACACACACACACACACACACACACACACCTGCACACCTGTACACACACACACACACCTGCACACCTGTACACACACACACACACACCTGAAGCGCTAGGCCTCCTTCGTCTCCGTCCCTCTTGCGCTTCTACTGCCATCTTCTGGCGTAAATTGGAATATCAGCTAAGAGCAAAATCTACTGTTAACCAATATTGTTGGGCGTAATTTAATTCTTTGGGCGCAGGCTCCTGGGGGCCATAGTGCATCCTACACCTGCTTTTGAAAGGCTGTGATTGAGACCAATATCGCTATTCAAGAGTCCCATGTCATAGTCCATACGTTCGGTAGGCTATGACGATTACTTTATGGAATTTTGAAAACAAGTGTTGTTTGCCATGATGAAAGCGTAAATATTTATTATTATTATTATTGTTGTTATTATTGTTATTATTATTATTTTAAAAAACATAAAACCCTTATATCCCGCTATCGGTGAAAAGACACAAGACTATGTATGTTTGACTAGTTGTTATTATAGGGTGCCAACTCCCTCACCTCAAAAAGTATTGGGATTGGGATATGTTGTGTACCTTGGCGGGTCAGACTTGTGAAATTAAAACTTAAAACATACAACAAATGTACATTTGCTGTTTCAAAAAAACAAAAAACATCATTGTGCTGCCACGTGGACGCATGCGTATTCACTTGGCAACACTGACACACACAACAACAAAAAAGATCGAAATGAGGGAAAGCGGATCAGAGACACACGCCTGTGCTGGGACAAGTGGCGCTTTGTCTTCCGCGTTGTCCCCCTGTTGCGCGCAGCCTCGGCTCTCTCCACAGTCTCCACCTGTGCGCGCTCCGTTACGCGCAGCCGCTCCTTTCCCCCACCGCGCCTCCTCCAATGAGCGGCGGGGCGCGGCAGACACTATACGGCACGGCAGACCCGCACGGACGGAGAGGAGCCGCACTGATTTATGGGAAGACCGACCATGTCCGTCCATCGCGCTCCTCTGCACGTCTAGGACTTCACCTGGGCACCAGAACGCGCGGTTTGGCCGGGGGCGGTTTACCTAAACGACGCCAAGATGGTGAGTGATCAAACGCATTGACTACAGCCTATTTTACGCTACTTTCTAATAACAGCATTTGCTCTCAACCTTATCCATTTTAAACGCTATTATCTGAACTTATGTGCAACTTTTACGCACGTCGCTCCTGCACAGACGTCCTGTACAAAGGTTGAAAGCTATAAGGGGCTGACATGTATAGACATTGGTTAGTAAGATAACATAGCCTATAGGTCATGATGTGGGAAGAGATAAAGGTTAGCTGCATAAGCTCTAGCTAAGTAGCCAGTGTGGTCACTAATGTTTAGCCACAGCCAGGCAAATCAATGCAAATCAGTACTGAAGTTTTTAACCTGTGGAGGCACTGCACGTGGTAGATATGGTTCAGGATCCCGCCAAGTCAAATATTGGTTTCCATTTATGAGTTGATTATGGCCTTTGTAATTAATCAATCACATTTAATCATCATTTGGCCTGTGGGACCATTTCAGACACTTTAAAGACAATAGCAGTTTGATTTATTTTGGAGAATGATCTTTTTGTATAAGTTTATGTTTAGGCTTAAAGGAACAGGCCACCGTTTTTTCCATGCTGTGATATGTTCTTACCTGAGCTTAGACGAGTTGACACGCACCTGTCTGGTCTTTGTGCGTGCCCGTGCCCATTTCATGTGAACTAGAAGCTCATTGTTGTTGTTTACATCGCAGTATCGCTCCCTGAAAGTTGTGGAACCTGCTTCTAAGCTCATCCCAGAGAAGAACTGGGATCTTACAGAGAAAATGAATCTGTACCACAATAATTCAAAACTGTACCTTCTACCCGGGCCTTTAATGGCTCTCTGGTCCTGGTGATACTTAGTCAGCTATTGTTTAGCGCCTGGTTAATCCTTTTATTCTTTATTTCCAATTGATTGGGTGGGTCTGCTGAGACTGCTGCCCCCTCGACCCGGCCCCGGATAAAGCGGAAGAAAATGGATGGATGGATGGGTTTGGTTCTGAAATGATCTAGAGCCGGTGTGTTAGTGCCCGTTTAAACTAAAATCCTTAAAGGAAATAGGACTAACCAAGAAGTAAGTCTTTATAGCACAGACAAAGCAAGATAAGAATAAAATGCAAAGGCAGCAATGAAAATGCAAAAATAAAACCACACACACATATAAAAGCATACTTGAAAGTGACCCATTGTGAACTAAATCAGGTTGAAACCAAGGCAAAACTCGGCTGCACCTTAGGCTAAACGCTGTGTTATTGGGCAACCCTGGCCGCAGGCTGTAAAACATGACAGCGCTGACTGCGTTTATGGGAGTTGTGAAAGATAAGTCCCGTCTGGGGTTGTCTCTGCACCGTTGAACCGAGGACCAAGGCGCGGCCATGTTTGTTCAGGGATAAGGCAGGTCTGTGGTGTGTCTGTAGCAATGTGGTATTCTGTTTAGGAAAGAGGGGGGGAGGGATATGCAGACATGTTCAATCCCTGCAAAAACAATGGCTTCGTAAACAGTGTTTGTTTAAGCTCTTATCTAAAGTTTAAAGAATAGTTACATAGGGATAGATCAGTTTCAGGAAAAAAGTAAGTGATACTGTAAACCAATGTCTAATCCAGGGAATAACCATTATAAGAAGAAGATCTTTATTTATATAGCGCCTGCACAGTTGTACATTCACTCCATACTCGGTGGTGGTAAATTACGTTTGTAGCTTCAGTTTCCCCTGGGGGAGACTGTCAGAAGCACTTTCGCGACTACGTCTGCGCCAACGGACCCTCTGACCACCACCATAAATTCACTCACATCATTCATCCTGGACTATTGTGCATGTTTTTAGTGGTAGGGGAAACCGGAGTACCCGGAGGAAACCTACACAGACACGGGGAGAACATGCAAACTCCACACAGAAAGGCCCCGTCCAGGTGGGAATCGAACCCGGACCTTCTAGCTGTGAAGCGAGAGCACTAACCGCTGTGCTACCGTGCTGCCCAACATATAACAAGCTACTAAACCAGGACATAACCAGGGGCGGATCCAGAAAGAAAATAATGGTGTGGCAAACAGGGTCAGGGATCATTGCTGGGGTGGCAACACATTTTACAATGTCGAATGTCCATAGTGGGGGTATACGCTTCCTTTAAATTCAGGCTGAGCCTCTCTAATTATGCAGAAATTGTAGCATTGTCCATGATATAAGTCGGGGGTCCCTAACTCAGGTAAAGTTTTAACTTCAGTAAAAAATTTAATAATCTTGGGAGCCACATTAGTTGTCACCTGGCCCCTTATTTATCTATAAAGTTGTTATAACTCTTTGTCCTGTCACAAATCCTAACTGAGAGTGAGCTCTGTAAGCACCAGTAGCTTCTGGAGCAGTTGTGAGACGTCACATCACATGACAATGGAGTGGCAGCTGGGGTGGCAAGACCTTTATTAGGGGTGGCAGCTAACCCGTGCCACTCCTCTAGATCCGCCCCTGCACATAACCAAGGCAAGCAAAACAAACAGGTATTCACTTACACACAAATTGAAGGTATTTTATTGTTGACATGAGTAAACTTTTAAATAATTTTTACTTTTACTTTACAACATCTTAGAGCAGGCGTCTGAACATGTGCCTTTGTTTCGGTCACTTTAACGCAATTACGGCCGAGCGGGACCAGCTGTAGCTACATGTCTTTCTCTCAGAACATGGACATTGTTTAGCTCACGATGGAGTTACACTGTCACACTCTTTTTATGGCTTTTGGTCACTGTCCTTCATCAGGCTTGAAGACGGGCCCTTCTCCTTGGTCTTTTATAAGCTCAGGGACTGCCCCCAACAAACAGTATCCAATCAGGAACAACTATGCATAGTGCCTAATCAGAACACATGCCTTCACAGCACATTATATTTATGCAATTCTTGTAACATTAATATCAGAAAACACCAGCTGCATCCAGTCTCTTCTGTTTGAACTGCGGATACGTCTATTTACGTAAATGCAGCTCCTCGGCCTCTACTTTTACTGGTAAAGAAACTAAAAGTACTCTTTCCTCTCCTCCTCCTCCCGTGGCAGATGCGCTTCCTGCTGCTGTTCAGCCGCCAGGGGAAGCTGCGGCTCCAGAAGTGGTTCACTCCGCACACCGACCGGGAGAAGAAGAAGATCATCCGGGACATGATGCTGATCGTCCTCAACCGGCCCCCGAGGACCTGCAACTTCCTGCAATGGCGGGACCTGAAGATCGTCTACAAGAGGTTGAAGGGAGCTCCACTTGAAAGTTTGGATCTGTTGTATTGGAACAAACTGTCTTGTGTCTGAATGCAGATATGCCAGTCTGTACTTCTGCGCCGGGATGGAGGACCAGGATAATGAGCTGCTGACTCTGGAGGTTCTGCACAGATACGTGGAGCTGCTGGATAAATACTTTGGGAATGTGAGTATTCCACTTTGTTTTGTAAGAAGGTGCTGGTTGTTTTAGCGCTATTGTTACATTCTCTCCATACATGATCTAATCTTTGGTCAAAACATGCTCAACAGTACTTGTGAGAGTAGTTTTGAAACTTTTTTCCCCGCCTATACCAGAGAGATATTACTGAGTAGGGCAAAATCAAGTTCAACATTTTCCAACACAAATTGAGCTTGTGCTTGGATTCACAATTCAGGGAAGTTTATTTGAAGAGCACAATTTGTACACACAGCTACATAGGCAGAAGGCAGATCAAATCAATCCATAAAACATCAATATAATCATTAATTTATTACATTAGAAGTGAAGAGTGCAGGTAAAATACTTCCAGTGTCCTTTGCACAGCTGCTAGAACAGTTTTCAGCCTGGATTTGAGCGACGTCAGAGTTTAGGCCTTTCTCACATCTCCAGAAATGTTTAGTCCTGACTCTGGGAACAGCAGGAGACCACTCCCTCATATGGCTCTAACACAGGGTTGCCAGATTCTAAAAAACTATATATCGTACCAAGCTTCCAAAACTATTGTATTTCAGCACAAATTATCGTACACTATAAATATGTCAATAGCGCATCACCTCCCATAACTACAACACACGCACTGTCCCATTTATTACTTTATGCACATGTAGACATGACAACATAGGCCCTCATCTAAGAGATGAACTCCACCTCCTCGCCGGAGTCTTTCCCTTCTGCAGTTCTGATGCAGACGCTCTTGTACAAGTTTGCTAAAGTTATTGAGGGCAACAACGTAGCTTTTGTAGGTTTGAAATCCGGACATGCCCCTCCATTCTTCACAAACTGATGCTTGGATAAGCTTGTTAAAGGTTGCAGTAATCAGTCGATTTCTGGAATTGGTTTGATCAGATTAACTTTGCAGAACACACACTCACATGAGGCGCTAGAATGAGGAAAAATAATTAGTTAAGCCGTAATGAAGAAGCGGGCAAATTACCAACTCATGAGAGGTGAGACGGGGTTACGTCTTGCTGACCAATCATGTGCCACGGCTGCAGCCAAGGCAGGAGGATAATGTGATAGTGGAACTGTGAAACTGATCCAGGGACAGTCTCTCCTTCTGGCAGCAGATATTACACCTACATGAATACGGAGGCTCAGTCTGACTCCAGATCAGAGCAAAAGCAAAGCGCTGCTGAGAGGGGACAGTGCATTTAACCAGACTTTATCTGGCGCTCTGAAATGATCCTCCATTTAGGACTTTTTAAAATTATTGATCGTGCATCGTACTGGGGTCAAAATTATCATATCGTATGTCAGAAATGTACTTTGATGCTAGACTTGAACACAAGCAGAGCTGCTTTAAATTTGACTCTCTGAGAGACAGACAGCCAATGCAGAGACCTGAGCACTGGACTAATATGGTAATTTATGTTTTAAAGCTAGGAGTGTAGACACATCCAGGATTAGCAATTGAGGAAATTGAGGAAAAAAATCTAATTCAGTAATTTTGGAACCGGGTTATAAGCATTAAAAGGTTTTGTTTTCATATTGTACAATCCATAAATAAATATTAGCATAGTGATTTACTAATTGCAGTTATATATGTGGTCTAAGGTGTGCGAGCTGGACATCATTTTCAACTTTGAGAAGGCCTACTTCATCCTGGACGAGTTCCTGATGGGCGGCGAGATCCTGGAGACGTCCCGGACCGCTGTGGGGGCGTCACTGGAGGACGCTGACACTTTACAAGAGGTACAGCAAGAACAACCACATCATCACTTCAGGTTCCCCCGCGGGTCCCTTGCATCGAATGGCTGCAGCAGACGGGCTCATTACGGGCTTGATTTGAGCAAACAGTGAAATGTTGTTTTTATGTGATTGCAGACGATGGAGGAGTACATGAGCCGACCGGCCTACTGAACCAAAACGCCTGCCTCAGTGGAGTAACATCAGGGGAATTCTGCTTTTATGTGACAGTTTTATTCACCAGGATTGTACGTGTAAATACTTATTATCAAGTGCCTTATAAACAGAATTGTTTGTAAATCTCAGACATTTTCTTACCTAAATACATTTTACAATTGATATATTTTTGTACATTTTGGCTACTGCTGCTGTTCTATTATACAATTACCAGTACCGCTTCAACGACTAGCACAGTGGTTCCCAACCTTTATTATCTTGCGTACCCCTTGGGCCTTTCAGCGGTCGTCCATGTACCCCCTACCTCATGAGTGTTGTAGATAATTAGAAAATAATTACTTAAAAGTGGTGTTTGTAAGAAAAAGGACAATGTTGCGGTCAAAATAAAACTAAAATTCTCCCAAAGCAACACATTTTACTGCAAAATATAGCTTTTCTTATAAAAAAACGATGTTCAATTCCCCCTTTCTTTCAATCTGAAATTGTTCCAAGTACCCCCTGCTAGGTCCTCGAGTACCCCGAGGGGTCTCCGTACCCCTGGTTGGGAAACACTGGACTAGCACAGTGTGAAAAAGTGCAGCAAGATTGTCCCAGGTTTGATTCCTGAATGTTAACTCAAGATGCAACAACAACTACTACTACTACTACTAATGTTACTGCTGCTGCTGCCGCTGCCGCTGTTAGGGCATCAGCAGCCAAACTCACCAAGGAATATCTGAAATGCTGCTCAAAACCCGCAGGCCACCACACGGCTGGAATTTCCTTTGTATTTTATTAGTTTACAGAGTCACTGTGCTCCCAAAATGCCGATTCTCTCTCAGACAGAAAAAGGAGCTGTGATGGTGTTGCATTTAAGGTCCTTCAAAATAGGGGTTTTACACAAGAATTAAGCACTAAATAGTACATTATACATTATACAACCAGAAATGGCCAGAACAATGAGTCAAGCACTGTACTTCGGTAGAGTTTTTGCGGACTGTACTCGATTTGAGTATTATTTTACTGCAGTTTTACTAAGATAAATATAGTACTTTCTACTTTTTTTTTTATTTGTTTATTTTATAAGCTTAGTAATGCACATTCCAGAGCAGTAGGTGGCGCTGTGCAGATGTACTGTAAAATCCCGCTGACTCACAACTAGGAAGAAGGTTTGTCCCCGTCGTGTTGCCGTACAGTTTGTGAATTTTGGACACGATTTTTGATGCCGCAATGTAATGTTTCCTATCACTTATTTTAACAGATTTTCACTTTCTTTAGTATTTTCTACAACAATTAGACTTTTGCAGTACTTTTTCCTAAGTAGTAATGATCTGAGTGTGCAACGTTTACTGTGATTGGAGTCATATTTGACCAGTGGTATCTGTGTTTTTACTCAAGTTATGAAATCAAGGTACACTTTGAATACTACTGTTACACCTTAATACTGTAACTACTACTACTACTACTACTACTACTACTACTACTACTACTACTACTACTACTACTACTACTACTACTACTAATTCTAATGTAATACTGGAACTCCTACTTCTTTCCCAACCTGAACTATATTGCTTCGTGACGCTCCACTTTGGCGATCATAGTGTATAATAAAGAAGCAAAACACAGTAAGGAAAAAATAAAGTCAATGCTTTATTACTGATCTCATATATGACATTTAGCACATTAAAAACGACCAGGGAACACGAGTGGGTGCGAACACTGCGGTGGCTGAGGCTGGTGGTGACGTACTGTACACTGAACGCTTGGATTCTGTCTGTCAAAAATATGTCCAAACACCAAAAATATCAAAGGTAAACTAACATTTTTTCGCTCAGCGGGTTGTGCAGTGGTTCTCAAACTCCCGTCGATGTTGATGTTTTTTTCTCCTTAAAGGGACTGTAATTGTTTTTCTAATAATAATGTCCTTTTGTCCAGCTGACCTTTGTGCGCTGTGCATTTCATCACAAAGCCTTTTTTATTGATCGGGAATTAGCAGGTTAGCTGTTTGTTTACATTAGAAAGACGTGAAAAGGTTGCAATCTCAATACGTCGACCGTTTGAGAACCACTGCTTCGAGCTTCGTTCCGATACTTCGCTGCCTTCAACGTTATGTCTATACAAGTATGTACAATCTACAGGAACTGCATCTACTCCGTGTTTTTGGCGTCTTGTTCGTCCGGATTTACAAAGCTTAGCAACTTCATCACGTCCTCGTTCTCAAAGCCTCCCGCTCCCCTCTGCTCCGAGTCCAACTGTCTTTTTTCGTTTCTGTCCGAGTCCAGCTGGTCAAAATAGTCCTGTACCGCCCGTTCGAACGACCCCCCCTCCTCCTCCCTCTGGTCCTCTCTCTTCTGGCTGGTCTTGCTCTTGAACGTCGGGTATTTCGACAGCATGCGGGCCGCCAAGAACGTGGCCAGTTCATTTTCGGTATCGTCGTAGTCGTCCCTTAACTTGGCGGGGAACGTTTGCTGTTGCTGCCTGGCGACGGGACTTTCTTGCCTCCACGCGGGCCGGGAGTAAAAGTTTTTGTACTGCTTCCTGAGAGGGCTTTGCGCGCTGTTTTCATCTCCGGACAACCCCAAGATCTTCAAAATCCTCGCCGTTCTCATCTCATCGGGGGTTTTCTGCCTCAGTGGTAGGCGCCTGCTGCTGCTGATGAACTGCGGTCTCTTGTAGGTCTTTTTCGCGTAAACCGGCGTGACTTTTAGCCTCTCCCCGCTCCTCAGCATGTCGATGAGGTCTTCTGGCGGGATTTGGTACTTCTGGGAAATTTGCAAAAGCCGGTAAATCAACTTCGGGTCGATGTTGTTTCGGAATTCCGCCGCTCTCTCCATCCTCTCCTCCTCGTCCTCCAGGGCTCTTTTTTTCTGTTCCTCCTCTTCGGTTTGCTCCAAAACCTTCAGCAAATAAAAGTCCGCCAAGTTCGCCATCTCTCCTTCGTCTTCGTCGTCGGATCGTTTGGACACGAAGCTTTCATCGTTTCCTTGCTCGTTGGCGTCAAGGTAATCCAAGGCGCGCTCGACTTCGCTCCTCCCCTCCTCCGCCTCCCCTTGGCCCCAATCCCCTTCGTCGTACGCCAAATCTCTCGCGTTCAGCAGATCCTCTTCCTCCTCCTCGCGGTTTTCCCGCTTCGAATTGAAGCTGGTCATTTTCCCCAGCTCGTCGAAGACCGACTGCAGCGTCGCCAGCGTCTGCGGGGTGTATTTCTCTTCGACGTTTTCGTTCGTGCGCTTCAGGGTGTCCCCGCGGTCGAAGTCGTCGCTCCCGTCCTCTCCCTGGTCGTCTTCGAACATTAACGGGAGCTTTTGGCGCGGGGGAGCCGTTTGCTCTTTCGCGGCCCTGCCACTTTGGTCGCCGGCCTTTTCCGTCTGCTGAAGCGTGCTCAGAACGGCCTGCAGCAGCTCCTCGCTCTTGTCCTCCTGCCGCTCCGATCGCGGCTCGTCGCCTTGTTGATCTAACGTGGACCTCTCGAAGTCTGAGTTTTGGTGGTTCGCACTTTGGCGGAGACTTTGGATGTACTCCAGGGCTTTGAGCATGTCCTCGTTGGGCGCGTTCGAGTCGGCGCCCCGTAGCCGGTGGTCTCTGAGGGAAGCAGCGGCGATGCCCGAGAGGAGCACGGGCAGGAGGAGGAGCAGGGCGGAGGCGCAAAGTGGAGAAGGTCTCGGCATCGCAGATTTGGACTTCATGTTGACGTCTGCGGAGCAAAAGAGACAAAAGAGAGAGACAAGAGTTACATTTGACCTTTTTAGTTCTTTTGCTTGTTTTATTTCTAGCCCTCAAAATAGGATGTTATGAAATCTGTTGACGTCAAGCTCTCAGACAGGGGGCGGGGCCAAGTTACTTAACATGCGACTGGTTCCAAAACTGTGGCACTGGGAACATGGTGGTACATGAGAGTTACTATTCCACATTTTACTCTGACTTCAGCAAGCATTTCGTCCCGTTTCAGTTCTGCTTGTTGACCCTGTATGAGTCTTCGTTCTTTCTTTTATTAGTTGGTCCTGGTTTGGTCTCATTCAGTCCTACTTTGGAGATGATATAGTCCTTGGTTTAGTGAATCATGTCCTGCTCTAAATCACCCTTTTTTTTAAATCCCGGTTAAAGTGAGTCCAGACCTAAAGTAGTTCGCTCCTAATTTAGATCGCGATGATTTAGTTGGTTTAGTCCCGCTTTAGATCTACTTAAAAGGAGCGCGAAGTCGATCACATTTCGTCGCGTCTTCTTTATTGACGTGCGATGTAATGCGGAACGGTGGCCAGACGCGGTGGCCTTTCAGAGACGTCGTTTGTTTATTTGTCCTGTCGTTTTGAGTCTGACGGTAATGTCACGCTGTCCAGACGCTTCACTCAATCTGAAAATCTTCCGTCGAAATCCGCACAGCTCAATCTGTCAACCCATCTCTCGCCCCCCGGTTTCAGACTCGGTAGCTTGCTCAGTCCTGGTTTCAAGCCCTGCTTTTGTCACTAGACCTGTTTTCGTCCTAGTCGTTTTTAAAATTGCCTCGAACATCGCCTCTTTCAATCTCGTCCTATTCACTTGCGTGTAGCCCCATGAATAATATACACGCATAAACACATGAATATATAATGCACGCTCTGTCTCTCTTTCTTCCTCTCCCTGATGCTACTGTTCTTTCTGTGCTTCTCAAAGGTCCGAACCAAAGTATTTTTTTTAATGCATTTTTCCACATTGTTCATGAACTAAACCAACACCAAACTGGGAATAAGCTTAGCCAGGACTAACTATAGGTGTAAACCAAAAAAACAAAGACTTAACTAGGCACAAGTCATGAATCCAGGTCAAAAACAGGGGGAAATCGGGGCTAAATGAGCAAAAGAAGATCAGTGGTCGAACGGTAAGCAAGTAAGTAAGTAAGTAAGTAAATAAGTAAGTAAGTAAGTAAGTAAGTAAGTAAGTAAACCATGTAGCCAGGTCAAACAAGACTAAACCAGCCCCCCCCCTGACTGTGGCGTCTGTTCTTCGCAGCGGTGTATAAATCTTATTAGTGCGCACTGGACACAAATTGCTGCTGCTCGCGGTGACTCACCCCTGGACCGCGGTTGTCAAGGCAACGATGTCAAAAAAAAAAAAAAAAAAAAGGCAAATTGCGCAAATAGGCTTCCAGCTGCGCGCGCGTCGATCTGTTTCAATTAGCGCGTGAGCCAATTACCTCATCATTAACGCCGGCACGCACACACGCGCGGCACGGTCTGATGAAGGGTTTAAAGAATAAATAAATAAATAAATAAATACAATCGATAACGCGCTTTGCAGACACGAGCTTCCCTTTTCTTGAAAACAGGGGCGAACGAGCTTGAAATAAAAAAAAAAGAAAAGAAGAAAGTTTAAATGAACAAATAGGCAAAAAAAAAGGAGGTTTACATGAAGGTAAAAATGGCATGAGTGCTTATAAAAAGAAACTCTCATATAAAAAATATAAAATAAATAGGCTTGATCCAAAAAAAAATTGCTAGAAATAAAATCAACCTCCAACTAATTAAATATATAAATAAAATGCCTTCTTGATCAGATCACACCTTGCAAGATAGGCTGTAAACAATCTTATTGTATTAGCCTCATTTATTTTTTACCTATATACATTTTTTTTTTTTTTTACATAAGGAGAGTAAACAACTTTAATGGGGGGGAAAAATGAGTAGGCAAAGGGAAATTAAAAAAACAACAAAAACGCCATTATCCCTTTAGTTGGCCAAGTGGGTGAATTTTCCCCACAAAGGCTTTTAATAATTAATTGCATCAGATGTGAGCACTACCTACCGCATTTTTTTTTTTTAAACTGAAAAAAAAAAAAAAAAAAAAGTACATTCGTGGCTGTTCTGTCCGCACGTGAAACAAAAAGAAAGAAAAAAACTTGAAAAAAAAAACGGTGATTCCTTTTACATGGAGAAAAGCCTCACAGCTTGAAACCTCACAACAAAGCGACGTTTGTGTCAACGCACACGCACGCAAAAGACAACACAACCCCCCCCGCTCTGCCCACCCCCCTCCTTCCCTCGCGTATGTGCCTCGGGAGCATCAGGTTGTAAAGCAATGAAAAGCGCTGCGAGGCACCGACAAAAACAACGACAAAAACAAAACAAAACAAAAAAACAACAACAAGAGTAACAGCTACACACGCGCAGCCTCACGCGCGTGTGTGCGACGCTGGCTGGAGACCGTGGAGACTGTTTGTAAACATGCATGTGTGTGCGTGAGCCCACCTTTTTAGTCGCGTTTCAGTGCAGCGAGGAGTCCGCGCATGTCTCTGCCCGCGCCGAGAGAGAGTGTGGATCAGGACCGCGGACAGCTCCCGGGGCTATTAGAGACGCCACGTGACTCCTGCGTCATTCGGGGAGGGGGGGGGGGGGGGGGGGGGGGGGGGGGGGGATGCGGACGTCAGACAGGCGCGTGCACGGAGCCAGGCACGTGCACGGAGGGTGAGAGAGAGAAAGAGAGAGAGGGAGGGAGAGAGAGAGAGAGACCCCCAAAAAACATTTCGGTTGGCAACAAATTTGTGCAACAGAATGAGTCACTTGCGAAGAATGGAGGAGTGAAAGGGCAATGAGTTACACCGTGAACACACTGGTCTTTCTGATGATCAACTCCAAGAGGGTGGGATGTATACTGGGGAGCAACAAGTGAACGTTTTGTTCTCGAAGTTGAAAGTGGGGAACGATTCTGAGAGGGTTTGGCAAATTGGTAAAAAAGAAGTGGGTCAGAGCAGTAAGTGAACTGCAGTTTAGTTTTGGTTTAGACCTGGTTTTGTTGTTATAATGCCCATTCGGGGAAGTGTTTTAAAGAAATATCACAAAAAGGAAAAATGACAAAGGCTGAACTTGTTTGAAAATGATCGGATTCACAAACCTGCCACATTCATCTTTTGGCTGAAAGTTTTTCCATCTAAACAAACTTTTCCTGCAAGAAAGTTCTTCTGTTTGTACTATAGAAGGAAGTGGTTAGTCAGAAACTCCACATGATTGTGGCCCAAATTCTGGCCCAAAACGTGACTCCGCCCCCTCCTTACTGACATCACAGCCTTGTTGGGACATGGTGGCCATTCACCAACCAATTATCAGTTTAGGGGAGGCCAGGATAGAAGGTTTGTGCACAACTGCAGCCTCTGGAAGGTCCTACACCTTGATGTTCGGGAGACTCCAGAGGCACCAGCAGCTTCAAATACCTGTATGCTGCTTTGTAGCATCTGTTCTCTTAATCTGCACAAACCCGAGTGTGCTCTGAATCAGCCACAAATCTCTTAACAGTATGATGATTATGTTTAATCTTTAATGAAATATTAAAGGTTTTCATACCTAGACCAAGGCATTCAACTATTTCACGCTTTTCATCTGCAGAGAAATCCTTTTTCTTTCCCTTATTGCTTGAAAATGATGATCTGCTTAATAATGTGGAACGTCCCTTTTCAGTAGTTTTTTCCTTACCTGGGTTTACCTGAAAACTAATCATCACAGGCGTCTGAGATTCATGTCAGTGATTCAAAGAGCCCTGAGACACAATACAATCCATGAGTGTCATTGAAAAACTTGTATGTTTTACCTTTATGACACTGAAATATAATTTGCATAATCATTTGGAATGTAGTGTAGTATGCGGCACCATGAACGACAGGAGTCTGAGCCAAGCTGCACATAAGAAGTATGTTCACATTAACAACAATTATTACAACTGGAGCAACACTCGTACTGTTATGTGGATGAGAAATAAGCCGTTTTCATGTAGTCGTCTGAAATGGGCGTCAGCCACATGTGTAGAAAAAGTCACAACATGATGTCGCTACTTCATAAAATCCATGTGCTTTGATAGAAAGAAAGGACTTCTCTCTCCGGAGTGGAGGATTCTGTCCTCTGATTGGTCCAAGAGCCGGCTTCTTATCTAACCTGGGAACTAAACCTGGTCCAGAGCAAGTTTTGCGCTAAGGGCATGTTTCCATTGAGATCTACCCTGCTAGAAAGTTATCCAGCTTTGTAGTATTACAGTTAGTTAACTAACCCCGCTAGCCCTCTAATCCAACTTTGTAGTAAACCCCTCAGGCCGCTAGACTTGGTTCAGTCCTTGTTTAGTCAATGCTTCCTACAGACCGTTCTACCGCTGTATGAAAGGCCAGTGTTCTCTTTTTATCTGACCATACGAAACAGTCCCATTCTTGCTGCTTATCTCTGATCTGTTTGGCTGAGAGGCATTAGTTCCTATGACAACTCTTATCTACACGAGCTCGGGGCTAAAGCTAACAGCGGCTTTTAGCTCATTCTGCAGCGATGGCGGAACAGCGTTTCAGCCCATGAGGCGGCCCCTGGGAACGCCGGCTAATGTTCATCAATCATTCATTATGTTTTCCTCAGCGGTTGGATTGGACTTTTTCCTTCTAAAATTTCCTTCTCACGTCGTCGCAGCAAATGCACTGCCTTCTCTGCCACGTTGTTCAGCTCCCTTTTAGGTTTAAACCGGAGGCCCTTCCATGGTGGAACCCTCGATCCTAAAACTCTTGAGACTAACAACTTTTCCGTGGCTTGCAACATATTAGGTTTTGATTTGTGGCAGTTTTCTGAAGAAAAGTAGATTGTTGATATTCTAGAGCAGTGGCTTTCAAGCTGGGGTTCAAGGAGAGTTTAGGTTAGCTCGTCTTTTAGCCGCTTCTTTCCTCTAGTATTTGCCGTGGCACCTCTGAATGATTCCATAATTTGTTCTGCTTCTGACTCACAACTCGAGATCCAAAACTTTCACCGCCAAAAAAAAAAAGGTCCACAAAGAGCCACAAAAATCGAACGGAGCCAGAAGGCAGATACACCGACGGGCTGGCACAGGAGAGCGAAGGGAAGGCGGGGCTTAAATACTGAGGGAGGCCACGATTTTGTAGGCAACCAGTAAAACCAATGACAGTGTGCTCTCAGTCCGCCTCCTTTTCCACCGTTATCTTCATTCTCCCCGCCATAGCACAGGTCTGAAGTCATGTAGGGGCAAGGTTGTCACGGGAACAATAGGGAATTAGACAATCATGCAATAAAAACAAGGCGAACACTATGCAATAAATAAAACATGATGAAAGCAAAAATATAAAAAACACCCTCTACATCAGGGTAAGTTTGGGTCGTGGAGGGACGATTTCCGTACTTTCCGAAACACCAAGGGCCGAACCTCATGACTGTAGCACCGTTTTCCACAAGTCTTGTACATCATATAACCTCTTAACCGCAGCCAAAGAAGTGAGTGTCCAGCAATGGGTGAATACACCAAAGTACATGGTGACTTCTTTTCCAAAGCCTCGCCATGCACTGTATGGAGGCAAAGGCCTGTGTCGCTGCGTCTCTGCTGCAGTGCCCAGGGACGACGCAAGTCTATTGATGACTCATATCCTCCGGACACAGCTCATGGCGGGGCGGGGGTGCGGGGGGGGGGAGCGCTCTTTATTCTTTTTTTCCCCTTCATTTTCTCTCCCTCTTTCTCTCTTTGTCAGTCTCTCCCTGCTCCACCTTTCGGTCTCTCTTTTCTTTGTGTCTGACAGTCCTCTCCGTCTCTCGCTTATGTTTCTGTCTCTCTGTTTGTCCTTTTCCCTGTCACTCTCACTCTCACCCCCATCCTCTTCTAGACTAACCGTTCGAAAAAAAAAAAAAAAAAAAAGGAGAAATGCTGTCTGGCCTTAATGTATGCAGAGGCGGTTAGTCCTTCAGAATTCTGTGGCCTGCTCAATGTATTTTCCCTCGAGCCGTAATCATTTATCCATCAAACATGGCTCATTTTAGCTCATTCTTCGATATATGGACTGGCTTTACCACTCCTTTAAACGGGGATAAGGTGTTCAATGACAACAAATAATGGACAGGTCATCAGAAGTCACGTTCAGATTATAATTGTAGGAAATTTGTCCTTTGACCCGTCCTTCGATGCCGCTGGGGTAGCCTGTAAGTGGAGCGCCCAGGCACCCATCTCCAGATGTGGAGCCAGGCTAATGGTCAGAGGGACCTGGCTGGGGGATGCATGTTCTTGGTTGATGGGGAAAACCAGAGCACCCGAAGGAAATCCATCCAGTCCCAGGGAGAGAAACAGGGAAAGTCCACTCAGAAAGACACGCACAGTCCTGAACCCGGGACCTTCTCACTGTGAGGGGAAAGTTCTAGCCAAAAAGGCACCAGTCATCCCGCCAACTGATATCAGAATTTCTGTGATTTCTTTGGTCCACCCCTCCACCTCCATCTGCTCTGACTTCCTCGTCGTTCTACTTTTCCCTCGTTTGTCAGTTTGTTTGTCCTTTTTGATTTCCTCTCTCTTTTTCTTTCTGTCATTTTCTCTCTTCTCCCTCTCCTGTTTCACTCACTCTCACCAACTCTCCTCCACTTACTTTCTCTCTCCTTCGATCTCTCCTTCTCTCTCCTGCTTTACTTTCTCTCTCCTCTCTCTCCTTCCTTCTTTCTCTCCATCTCTCTCCTGCTTTACTTTCTCTCTCCTTCTCTCTCTCCTCTCTCTCCTTCCCTCTTTCTCTCCTTCTCTCTCCTGCTTTACCTTCTCTCTCCTTCTCTCTCCTTCCTTCTTTCTCTCCATCTCTCTCCTGCTTTACTTTCTCTCTCCTTCTCTCTCCTTCTCTCTCCTTCTCTCTCATCTCCCTCTCTCCTTCTCCTTATCTTTGTTTCACTCACTCTCTCATCTCTCTCCCACTTACTTTCTCTCTCCATCTCTCTCTCCTTCCTTCTCTCTCTCCACCTCTCTCCTGCTTTAGTTTCTCTCTCTCCTCTCTCTCTCCCTCTCTCCTTGTCCTTTCCTTTGTTTCACTCACTCTCTCCACCTCTCTCCTGCTTTACTTTCTCTCTCCTTCTCTCTCTCCATCTCTGTCTCCTTCTCTCTCATCTCCCTCTCTTATTCTCCTTTCCTTTGTTTCACTCACTCTCTCCATCTCTCTCCTTCCTTCTCTCTCTCCACCTCTCTCCTGCTTTACTTTCTCTCTCCTCCTCTCTCTCCTCTCCCTCTCTCCCTGTCCTTCCCTTTGTTTCACTCACCCACTCCCTCCCTCTCTCTCCCGCTCTGCCCCCTTTTGTCCATCTCTATTTTTGGAAAGGCTCGCTCGTCGTCAGCAAGATCGCACATGAATCGCTCCTCGCATTAGCCGCTGTTTCATTCACAAATCCCGCCTCGCCGTCTGAGAGCGGTCGATTCGGGGGGGGTGGGGACGGGGGGAGAGCGAGGAGTGGGAGGTGATGTCAGCGGCCCAGATGAACAGCGCATTAACATAGAAATGAGACTGTTGCCAGAAGAGGAACAAGGCCAAGGGTATTTTTAAGTCGTGCACAGCGGGCCCATCCTACTTAAGATAATTATTCAAGTCGAGAAAGGTGGTTGGGGCCGTGCAGGGAACTTGATTCAATTCAATTCCAATAATTCTGAAGAAAACGTAACAACATCTGCAAAGGAGACGAGGAGACTTTGTACAACGATGTAGGATAGAGGCTAAAGCCAAAGGAGCTTTTGTGTTCGGGTATCCTGAGTTTAAGTTTTCTTGTAGTCTCTTGTAGGAATCACACTTTTTATGGGATACTTTTTGCCCATGTGTGGATGACAAAAATGTTACACGCAGTAGCACAGCAAGGGTACCAAGGGCCCCCAAGCAATAATGTCGGCAGGGGGCCCTCTGGTGGCCGCTCAGTGCACTGCACACTGGGAGAGAGGACGTCATTTGGGCAGGAGCGGGTCACCTGACAACTCCCATGCTGCAGTTCTCTGCATACGTTTCCCTCAGAACAGAAGGCTGAGGTTCTTTAGGTCATGAAGAGTGTTACAATAAACTGGTTTCACTAATTACCTTGTTCTGGAGGCTCGCGTGGGCGCCGCCATTAATTGTACCCGCCCCTTTTCTCCTATCTGTTAACATGGGACTGGAGGAGTCCAGATGAAATCAGTCACTACACAAAAACAAAGCCGTTTTTCGGCCGCGCTGAGAAACGGGGCAGTGTTGACGTGTTGGTGCAAATGAACATTGGATATTTTACACAAATCAATCGACTAAACATCAGATTTGAGCGGAGAACTTTTTCCCTCGTTCTCCGTTTATATGAACGGGCTTTGTGCTCGAACGGAAGTGTCTGGACAACGGCAGTGCCGAGACAAAGCAAAAAGTGGCAAAAGTGGGCGGGGCGGAATAAGGTGAATTAGAAATATAATATGGTGGAGCCATGAGTAAAAAAGTCTGTCCACTGCTCATTATAAGTCAACATTAGGGAACCATGACTCACTAAAACAGCAGCAGGATGGGGATAAACAGCGCCACGGTGCATTGGTGCTGATCACCAAAATCATTAGGAAGACTGTGTATATCTAAGCATTTACAGCAGGCTGCTGAATAACGGGTTGGGTCATGGGGGCCCTTGACTGTTGGGGGCCCCAGGCAGCTGCCTGCCTTACCTTAGAGCAAGCTACGCCTCTGGGTACACGTCACCAAAAATGTCTTTTTTTAATAAGACATCAAAAAAGGCACATTTTTTGATCCAAGTTTCGATGAGACAGCGTTAAAAGTGATTTTGTGACTTTTTCCACCCCATTTTTGCCCATTCCCCTCCATTTTTTTCTATTTTTTTTTTTTTTTGCCCAATGCCCATTTTTTTAATAAATGCATTTTTCTCATTTTTCCCCCATTTATTTTTTCAATATATTTTGCTAATTTTTTATGAGTATTATTTTCCACCAAAATTATTCCAAATTTTTTACACATTTCCTGACATTGCAGATGAACCCAATATTGTAAATTTGCAGCTCTTCCACATATTATTTTTCTGTTTTCTGGTTCTAGACAACAAGTATTTTGGTATAGGCATCGAAAAGAGTATTGTTCAGGTATCGGCATCGAAAACCAATCGTTAAAGCACCAGGAGGAAGAAAGGGCAAACATCCTTCAAACTGAAAGGGAAAGACTCACTATTAATGCCATATTTCAGGTGGGCTTTATTGCTTTGCTGTCACTTTGAAAACGTTCAAGGAGTGCATTTCATCTTCCCCTCGCCTCATTGTTCACATCCAAATTTGAATCTCCAATCATCTCCAATCAGTCTGCAGTAAAGTCCCCCTAAAGCGAGCGAAGGAGAAAGAAAGAGCGAGTGTGGAAGTGATAGAAGCGCTCGCTGTCCGGGGCTAATTGCCTGCGGTCACGTCTGTAGGAGGAAGGATTACTGGTAAACAGAAACCAATTACTGATCGCTTCCACCCACTCGCTCCTCCGAAAAGGGCCAGCTCGGGTCGACTCACAAGTTCCGCTTTTTTGTGCCAATTAGTATTTCTAAAGTTTATTTTAGGAAAAATGGTCAGTACATGCAGTGACATAACGAGGAGGATGTTTATCTCCAGCACTAGCCTTGATCATTGACTCTTTTTAACGGAACAAATTCAAAATGAGCAGAGTCGAGGTTAAATTGATCTTTTTGGAGCTTTTGACCATGTAGAAAAAAGACTGTACATTAACATCTCCGTTTTATAATTAATCTCATTTTACCTTGATCTTCTTTTCAGTCCTGGCCAGAGTGGGGACCTTATTCTGTTGAACCTTGAATGGCTGAACTTTGGTGTAATCTGGGAGCTGTGTTTTATTGCGGATATGTTCCTACTATTGTTGTTCATTTTCAACTGGACAGGTAGACTCAGGGCAGGGGCACGTGTCAGTGTATGAGTGTGTGAGTTGCAGTTAGAGAGGAGGAATGGTGGTGAATCTCTGGGTAAGTTGAAAGTCGGACTCCCGTTAACTTCACGAGCGATTCCCCCAACTTCTCTCGCAGGGACGGGGACAGAGATAGTGTCCTCGACTACAACGTGCAGAGTGATGTGAAAGACCTGTGTTACAAGCACAAACTCTGTTGCCATTGGCAGCGGTCATTATTTTTTTCAGAGGTTCTCTGAACGTTGGAAAATCCCTTTCAAGTCCATGGAGCGTTCTACTTGCATTATGAAGAGCTGTATAATAATGTCCAATCACCTCTGAAAGGCGTCCAAAAGTGGAGACAATATTCAAAAACATTAATAGTAAAAATAATAATGCATTGGTTTTATAAAGTACCGCCACCTTAACGTGGTGGAGGGGTTTGAGCACCCAAATGATCCTAGGAGCTCTGTTGTCGGGGGCTTCATGCCCCCGGTAGAGTCTCCCATGGCAAACAGGTCCTAGGTGATGGTTCAGAAGACCGCTTTGAGAGACCAACAGGTCCGGTTAGAACCATGAGGCCGTCCTTCTGTGGACCCACCACCTGCAGGAGGAGCCATAAGGGGCTGGTGCAATGTGATTTGGGCAGCTCCAACAGCTGCCCCCACAACCAGGCAACGGACAAGTGGAAGAAGATGGATGGATGGCTGGATGGATGGATGGGCTTTATAAAGCACTTTTCTGGACACTCAAAGATGCTTTACATTGCATTATTCATTCACTCCATACCTGACATTATGATATCATCACATTCTAAATCGTGAACGCCACCTATTAGGACGATGTTGTGCATGTCCAGGTCAGAATGACAAGTCTGTGTTCAATACTGACTTACAGAGGGGCAAACAAGTTTCAATTGAAAGTCCATGGGAGCCAGAAATGTCAGGAGCCAGCCGCCATTTCCTTACGGTTACAGGAAGAAGGAGGCCACAATAAATCCACTCTTGATTTTGCAGTTTGGTGGGGACGGCCCGCCCCTGCACTAACGGTGTCCAACGTTGTAAATCGGTCGTCCAGAAATTCCATCCATCCATCCATTTTCTTCCACTTGTCCGTTTCCGGGTCGTGGGGGCAGCCGTTGGAGCTGCCCAAATCACATTGCACCAGCCCCTTATGGCTCCTCCTGCAGGTGGTGGGTCCACAGAAGGACGGCCTCAAAATTAAACGGGCCTGTTGGTCTCTCATAAGGAGCTTCTGAACCGCTCTTTGTCTGACCCGTCACCTAGGACCTGTTTGCCATGGGAGACCCTACCAGGGGCACAAAGCCCCCGACAACAGAGCTCCTAGGATCCAGGTGCTCAAACCCCTCCACCACGTTAAGGTGGCGGCTCCAGGAGGGGCGTCCAGAAATTGAGGTTAGCAAATATTATATACTGCTCAAAAAAATAAAGGGAACACATGAACAACACTTGGAGCTACATTGTGTCGTCAAGTCTTCCCTTTGTATTTTGAGCAGTGTATAAAGCCTCCTCCTGTCATCCATGGCCTGTGTTTTGCTCAAAGCCTCTTTTACTCAATCTCTTCTCCTTATAAGCAAAAGCACTGACCTCACTGTCATCAAAGGCGTGACTAAAACTACCTAAATGAAATACATGCAATATTCCTTGTTCTGGCGCTGAAAAGGCACCTTTGCGCGATGACGTCAGCTGCGTATTATTGTTGTTGCCATGTACAGCACATACTTATTATCTGTCTCTGACGCGCTGAGGCTGTCGGGCTGCATTTCGATTCGCTCTTTTGTGAGATGGAGATGTGGCAGCAGATTGTGTCCGTGTCATTTGCGCCGCCACCTTTTCCCCCCGAAACCCCATCCCGCCCAGGGTCGTTGAGCTCGTGAAAACACACATAACCGGGCTGTAAAAAGGAGGACAAAGGTTTACGAAGAAGATGAGGAGGCACCGGCCGCAACGTAGTAAAATAAATAAAGCTTTGAGGACACTTGACACAAATGGGAACGGCTTGTTCCTGTTTGCTTGATGTGCCCTTGTTGTAGAGCGGGATTGAAGATGAACCAATCAGAGAAAAGCATATTTAACCAAAGCAAAGAGAGTTTACAGAGGCAATGTCAATTTATCGAAAAGAAAGTCATAACACGATGCATTCCACAGTTAGTTTGAAAATAGTTCCAGTCAGTCTGGGGGGGTCGAGACTTCTTTCTGCGGTGGCACAAGGACTGAGGTTTTAAAGCACATTTTCTCACTATTCTTAAGTAATGAACAAGAAACCAAAGACAAATACAATCAATTTAACAATTTCAGGATATGTTACAGCTTCAAGTCTTATCCAAGCAGGGTAATAACAAAGTGCCAGTCAGCATTTATATGTGCTTAGTAACGTTCATTGTGTCTACTTGCACTATAGCATTAATATTCCTTTTATTTTGCATTCTTAACAAGCACTGCATAACACGGCAGTCTTCTGACGATTTTGAGGGTGTGCTACAGTGTTAATTTTGACAACATATTTTATTTTAGTTTTAGTCTTAGTCTTTTGACTAAAATGTAATTTAATTTTAGTCGAGATATAGTCAAAATAACTTTTAAATTGTAGTCTATATAGTTTTAGTCGACTAAAATTGCATGTCAATTTAGTCGACTAAAACTAAGACTAATTTAGTTGACTTATATTTATAATATTCATTATAATCATATTTAATCTTGTTCCTCTGCTTCATGTTTCTGCTCCTCATGAACAAAGCTCAGAGCTGATCCTTTGGCAGAGAATTTACATGATCTGAGGCTCTTTCAGACGGTCAGTAGAAGTTTGGATGATTTTAGTCTCGCCTTTTCATTTTTATTTAGTCTCATTTTAGTCGACTAAAATATCTGGACATTTTAGTCATAGTTTTAGTCTCATGAAAAACGTTTAATTTAGTTTTAGTCCAATTTTACTTGTCAAAAATAACACTTTGACTAAAATTAAGACTAAATATTTTAGTCGACGAAATTAAAACTGGTGTGCTAATGAGGGAGCACTGCCACACATCTAAAAAGGACAGTATTTCAATATTCATTTAAAAGAAAACTTCTTCAGTGATAATTTGCAATAATAGGTTTGAATTTATACTAACAATCTGAGTTTAGCTAATCCATTTTCTAAGTAATTGGCTGCACCACCCATTCGATTTCTCGTAGGAGAGAGAGAGCAGGGGTGGGGGATATTGAATAAAATCTCGATATTTTCTTTCAATATCTCGACAATATTTTTGCAATCCTCCAAAGAAATGTGCGCAAACTGGCAAAGAAAGTCCAGTTGGTCTTTTGACTTGCTGTATCTGGCAGGAGGGAAAGAGAGGGAGACGAGTTTGTCCTGAGACGTGACAGGTCAGAAGGATATTATTAGCCTTTGCCCGCGTTTGTATTGTGGTTTTCTTCACCGCGTTGTTAGTTAGCGCCAGGTTAAAAGTTCTGAAAGTTAGCCAGCTTGCAAGGCAGTGCTACAACTTATCCTGAGCCCTTTCCTCGCAAATCTGAGCGACTCAAGCTACAAACCTCAGTCATATCATTAGATTCTTCATCTCTGTAATCGCTCCACGCTGCCATGCTGTTGTTTTGACTGTTACGCAGGGGAGGGGGCCGCTGGCTCGCACCGCACTACAGTGACCCATAAGGACAATGCGACAAAGTCCGAAAAGACATGTTTGGGGGATTGGATTGTACCAATTTTGCATATCGTCCAGACAACATATCGATATTATCGTCTAAACCTCTAGTCCATAGCCGTGTATTGGGTGCTACGAATGTCTATCATATGCGTCTGTTCGTAGCCCAAAGCCAATCGTATCAATTGTACCCGATGATGTATGTCAGCCAAACACTGTTCTAACTGACACGGTCTAAAGCTTGATCAAGAGATGGCTTCGCGCCTGCTGCTGTCATGTTGGATCTGTAAACAAACTACAAGCGTCCGTCCGTCGAATAGTGCGTCATCGTCTTGCTGTCCCTCCTCGTTCTGTGATTGGTCCCCAAATCCAATGCGAAAATTTCGGCCATAGTTTCCATGTTGTTGCAGTTCGATATGATTGGAGTGCGCAAGCAGCATGGGTGTTCCCAGGCTAGCACCATAGAGTTTAGGGGGTGCTTTGAGTGGAAATGAAAGACTCAAGGGGTGCGCGGCAGTGTTAATTTTGACAACATATTTTAAAGCAGTAATAAGTAACTCTTCCCCCTAGAGGCCATAAGCGCAACTGCAGGTGTCGTAGCAAGTTACGATTTTTTAACTTATTAATTGTCTTGGAGAGTAAATACTACACTGACAGGAAAGGCGAAGGGAGAGAGGGTTACTGTGCATACAATTACACAATGGAAATTTTTTTTTTAACTCAAACTTGGCTGTAAATACTGTTTAAAGTGACGTTAGCCCGCAGTTAGCTTTGCCCGTTAGCAAGTTAGCTTCTTCTTCGTGATTCCATTAGTGTGTATTGCTTTCTCCGGACCGGTGGCAGTCAAGTTGCAAACATGGTTTTCTGGCCAGAGACACCAGGGGGCGATGAAAGACCCTCCAATCATCCCATAAACACTTGTATTACCCCCACAGAGACTACGGAAAGGATTTATTAAGGTAAACACGTTACTTAGTACTGCTTTAATGTAGTTTTAGTTTTAGTCTTTTGACGAAAATGTAATTCGATTTTAGTCTAGTTTTAGTCAAAAAAATATCTTCAATTTTGTCTAGTTTTAGTCGACTAAAATTTCAAGTAAATTTAGTCGACTAAATTTAAGACGAATTTAGTCGACTTTGCATTGATAATATTCATTATAATCATATTCAATCTCGTTCCTCTGCTTCATGGAGCTGCTCCACATGAACAAAGCTCAGCTGATCCTTTTGCAGTGAATTTACATGATCTGAGGCTCTTTCAGACGGTCAATAGAAGTTCGGATGATTTTAGTCTCTCCTTTTCATTTTTATTTAGTCTTATTTTAGTCGACTAAAATATCTGGACATTTTAGTCATAGTTTTAGTCTCATGAAAAACTTTTAATTTAGTTTTAGTCCAATTTTAGTCGTCAAAAATAACACTTTGAGTAAAATTAAGACAAAATATTTTAGTCGACGAAATTAACACTGGTGCGTGGGACAAGAACAGATTGGGAACCACCACCACATGACAGGCTACATCAGAGTTCAAACGAACAATACACAGGAGATGCTATTTATCAGGTGACAGGCAACACAATAAACCGCCACAAACATGTCCACTGCAGACGGCAAAACGACTTTAAACGAAGCCTCTTTCACTCAACCCTGAAACCGCCTTTTCTCCTTCTGTAAAATGGTTTTGATTCATCGTTTGATTGATAAAGCGTACCTTGGATGACAGTGAGGTGCAGCGCCTTCCAGAAGCCGCTGTGTGTGTGGAGGTAAAGAAAAAAAAGGGTCCAGAGTCTGTGACCACGTCAGGGGGATGACTCATCTCTTCAGAGGGCTGTGTGAGGGGGAAAGCAGCCCAAATGCTCCCAACAAAAACAACAGCATTTTCAATATTACATGAAATATGCAGGAAGGATCACGCAGACACACGCATGAATGAAACAGCAAGCAACTCAAGGTCTGTTTTCTAATCTGGGGCAATTTTATAACTTGGTGGGGACTTATACAACGCTTTTAAAGGACGATGTCGTGGAGATGAAAGAACAGTTTTGGCGTGACAGATTTGGGGTTTAAAGGAGAGTGTGGGGTCCAAGATGAATCCAATGTTTCTGATCGTGGCCGTCGATGGGGAGAGTGAAGGTCTGAGCGGAAGGGAGGAGGGATTTGGGACCGATGAGCATGATTTCAGATTTACTGCAGTTTGAGGAAGTTGGTAGTCATACAGGGTGTTATTGCAGAAAGGCAGTTGGTGACAGTGGAGACAGTGGTGGGGGTGATGGATTTGGTGGAAAGATAAAGCTGTGTCTTGTCAGCAAAGCTATGGAATTTTAGTCCGTGGTGGCGAACGATGAGTTCAAGAGGTAGCATGTAACGAATGAATAGCATAGGTCCAAGCACCGAGCGTTGAGGGACTCTGTGGGTGCGGGATTTGTAGTTCTTTATGGAAATGTATTGGGATCTGACGGAGAGGTAAGAGGCCAACCAGGAAAGATCTGAACCAGTGATGCCAGTAGACTGAATAGACAGTGGAGGAGGATGGAGTGGTCGATGGTGTCAAAGGCGGCGGAGAGGTCTTAAAGGATGAGTATGGTGAGGGAGTCGGATGTGAGCAGGTTCCCTGGGTTGTGAATCTGGACTGAAGGGTCTTATACAGCTGATTAGAGTGATGTTGTTGAATTTGTGAAGTAACGGAACGTTCCAGGATTTTTGACAGGAAGGAGAGGTTGTAGATGGGGCAGGATCAGGATCCAGATTGTTTTTCCTTTTGGGTAAGAGGTTAAAACAATATTTGGGCTCTTGATAACTTTAAAAAAAAGCACTAACTATGACTGGTTGCCTTAAGCTGAGGATACAAGCACATTTGAAAGCTCAGTACGTTAACTGCTGAACGCTTTCACAGGACTTGATTAGGGACAGGTGCTGGGATTTACGAATGAGTGTCACTTTATGTTCATTTCCAAACTGGTTTCGCCATAGCATCAGGCCACTGTAAGTGTGTGTGGAGTTTGCATGTTCTCCCCGTGTCTGCGTAGGGTTTCCTCTATCACTAAAAACTGGTGGATCCTCCAGCCAGGTGACTCTGACCATCAGCCTGGCTCCATATCTGGAGATGGGTCCCCGAGTGCGGCACTGGCGTCGCCCACTGCTCCAATGAAGTAACAATAAAGTAACTTACCAGAACTTTTATTAGTGAGTAAATCAACATAATTGTTATTACTAAAACCTGTATTTCGCTTGAACAGGCTTACATCAAATCTAAACAGATACATCTAGAAAATGTACAGAAAATCGTTCACACCTGACCGTCACAGCTTCATACACATGATATACATAATAACCTAGTTTCAACATTATTATGTGCAACAAGTCCAAAGCAGCCTTCAAAACTTGTTGTGGCTGTGTCTAAGTCCAGTATAGTTGAGGTGATTACAGCCGAGCATTGCAACCAAAATGGATAACCTTTTTGTCAGAATGGAATGAATAATACATCTATTTTCTCCATATCCGCATGTTCTCTGACTGCACCGACATGCTGCTTTCTTCAGTCAGAGGCTCCATCTAAAGAAAACAGGTTCGGGGTCACATCAGGGAGCCCGCTGTTTACTTGAGTGTGAATGACAGAAATAACCTTTCGGCCCCCAGTGGCTTCATGGGGACGGCCTCATTCTGCAGCGACACGGAGGCAGGCTGCTGGGGGCCGCGTGCAAGAGGGAGGGAGGGAGGTACAAGGCTTCAGAAATAAAAAGTAAAAAAGTGTGAAGTTTGTATGTTCTCCCTTTGTCCGGGTGGATTTCTTCCAGTTGATGTTGTTTCTCATCCATCCATCCATCCATTTTCTTCCGCTTTATCCGGGGCCGGGTCGCGGGGGCAGCAGTCTCAGCAGAGATGCCCAAACTTCCCGATCCACACACACCTCCTCCAGCTGTTCTGGGGGGACCCCGAGGCGACACCAGGCCAGCTCGGAGACATAGTCCCACCAGCGTGTCCTGGGTCTTCCACGAGGCCTTGTCCCACTAGGACATGCCTGGAACACCTCCCGCGGGAGGCGACCAGGAGGCATCCGAAACAGATGCCCTAGCCACCTCAACTGGCTCCTTTCGACGTGGAGGAGCAGCGACTCTACTCCGAGCTCCTCTCGGGTAACTGAGCTCCTCACCCGATCTCGAAGGGTGCGCCCAGCCACCCTGCGAAGGAAACTCATTTCGGCCGCTTGTATTCGCGATCTTGTCCTTTCGGTCATGACCCAAATCTCATGACCATAGGTGAGAGTGGGAATGTAGATCGATCGGTAAATCGAGAGCTTTGCCCCTGGCTGCGCCTAGAAATTCTGTCCATAAAAGTAATGAACAGACCGGTGACAAAGGGCAGCCCTGGCGGAGACCAACACGCACCGGGAACAGGTCTGACTTACTGCCGGCAATGCGAACCAAGCTCCTGCTGCGGTCATTGAGGAGGTCCTCGAAGTACTCCTTCCACCGCCCGACGACATCCCCAGTCGAGGTCAGCAGCCCCCCACCCGCACTGTAAACAGTGTTGGTGAAGCACTGCTTCCCCCTCCTGAGGCGCCGGATGGTTTCCCAGAATCTCTTCGGCCGAACGATAGTCCTCCTCCATGGCTTCTCCGAACTCCTCCCAGACCCGAGTTTTTGCCTCTGTGACCGCACGAGCTGCAGCACGTTTAGCCTGCCGGTACCTCTCAGCTGCCTCAGGAGTCCCACAAGCCAACAAGGCCAGGTAGGACTCCTTCTTCAGCTTGACAGCATCCCTTACTTCCGGGCGCCACCACCGGGTTCGGGGATTGCCGCCGCGACAGGCACCAGAGACCTTACGGCTACAACTATGAGCAACCGCATCGACAATGGAGGAGGAGAACAGGGTCCACTCGGATTTCATGTCCCCAGCCTCCCTCGGAATCTGGGTGAAGCTCTTCGGAGGTGGGAGTTGAAGACACCACTGACAGAGGGATCCGCCAGACGTTCCCAGCAGACCCTCACAACACGCTTGGGCCTGCCAGGTTTCCGGCTTCCTCCCCTGCCAGCGGATCCAGCTCACCACCAGGTGGTGATCAGTTGACAGCTCAGCCCTCTCTTTTCCCGAGTGTCCGAGACACGCGGCCATGTTTCTCATGTCAAGCCAAAAACGTGCGCAACAGGCCAGCGGTTCCTCGACAAACCTTGACCAAAGGAAAAGTATGCGTAGATCCAATGGCTCTCAAACCATCCGTGCAAAAAAACAATGAACAGAATAGACAGAGCAGCACACAACAGGAGAGGGAGGGGGCGGATGAAGCAGTCAGTTGGACCTGACATGACACTGATCGAGACTCCCCAATCTTCTCCCCGAGGCAGGAAGAGGCTGCGCGATGGGCGGTACAGAAGGAACCAGTCCCCATTCACTCTCTCACACCAATGTACGCAGACACTGGAGGCAAGTAGGGTGAAGTGTCTTTGCCAAAGGACACAACGGCAGTGTGCATTTGTGGGAGCTGGGATTCGAACCCACGACCTTCCGATCACGATCTACCAACAACGCCACCGTCGCCCCATCACAAAAACATCCAGACGGACAAATACATGGCAATTCACTTGAAAAACAGAAACAAAAACTACGCGACGCACCATCAGGAGGGTTATGAGGCGTTCAAGGGGTGTGGGATTTAAAACTTTAGCACTCAATGGAACTCTTATGTTCTAAAGATCAAAAGATGCAGACTTGCAAATAAGAAAGTAAGACAGCGCCTCTTCTTTTCGAGGATTTACTCCAAACACTAAGATTCTTTTTGTACAACTGCGTAGCTGAGAGTTTGTTGTAACCAGTTGTCTTACTGTGTAGTTTGGTAATCTCACTTTGAAAGAAAAGTAAACTTTGAACAAATTGTTTGGCTCAGTCAGCCGGACCATTGGCTGCACTCTGCCGCTACTGGTGCCGCATAATAAAGCTAGACTCTTAAGTCGGGCTTCACAAATTGTAAATGGCGCCTCAGGCCGCGCTGCTGCCGCTCTCTCAAATGTTCTACTGATCGCCAACGGTTTCTTTCCACAAGCTGTGACAACTCTAAACAAGGCACTTCAATTGCTGTGGGGACTTTTTCTTGTGCTGCACTTTACCCTTACATATTCTTATGTGGCATGTGTTCGTTTTTTATGTCATGTAATGTCCTTTTACAGTGCACTTGAGCACATTTTCCCCCCTCCAATCTGCTCTTGTACTTTGTGACGAGTGGTAGAAGTTTGGCAAATTAACATTAGCTTAAAATAAAATAAAACACAGGACGCAGGTTTGTACAGATTAAGTAAAAAGGCAGGACAAGCTCCACTTTAAGTTACTCTATGTTTATTTACCATGATTTTAATGCAAGTTAATTCAGCTTTTTGTAAATAAAATCACTTTGAGCTATGTTTTGAGTCCATTGAGTTCACAGATTTACATGAGTTGAGTCCATTCTGTTGTACAAAAAACATTTTTGTTGCACGATCTTTACGATCTTTAGTTAGGGCAACAATCCAGATGGAAGGCAAGGAGGAAACTTGTTTTAAAAAGAGGATTTCTTTTGGGGTTACCCCTATTACAATGAATAGTGAAACCCACCACTGCAATAGCAATGACTATGGCCAACATCCTCCTAGCTGGCGACTTGGACCCCAGTTATGCAGCACGACCGACAACCAGAGTTGAGGGCAACAGTGCGCCATTTGAGTGGTGCAGCACAGGGCTCAGCAACTACATATTTCAAATAATCTGATTGAACAAACAGAAGGATTTCTACCTGAACCTGCAGACAACCTGGTGTAGCCAAACCCAACAAGAAGAGGAAGTGTGGAAGGCAGAAGAAGAGGGAATACGAGCGATCGCGATGTCGTCACATCCATTGGCCGTGGTAGGCATTTTACGTTTTCATATTTGATAAACATTTTATTAAAATCCTATGATCGGCAAAAACAATGTCCATAAACAGGTCATTGCTTCTCTTGCACTATAACAGATCTATCACTTTATAAAACCGAGTTTGAGACCTGGATGCATCAGCTGTTGCCGACCATTCACCAAAACATCCGGTGAAAATAACGGAAGTAAAGAATAACAGCGATCGCTCGTATGGGGAGGAGTGCTTTTATACCTAAGGTGCTGCCACCTGCTGGCTTAAGTCTATACTGCGACAACTGTAAATGGTAAATAAACTGAACTGATAAACATCAAGTATCAGTATGTTTACTTTGCTACACGTGTTACTCATTCTGCTGTGCTTTAGATAAATAAGTTATCCATTTCCCATTAAAGGGCAAGGGAGTGCAAACCAGAGTTCACGACTGACACCTACTGGCGGAAATAGGTCATAGAGAATCACTTAGGGTAACTTTAGGGTTAGTATCACTCAAGAGACGCGTCAATCGCAGCAGAGGCCAAATGTTCCTTGGAGACAGTCAAGTCAAGTCTTATTAGCAGCGTGGATTCCGGCTCTCTTCAAATGGGCCTCGTGCCACTCTAGCTCGCCTGTATTCAGATGCATGGCTGCGTTTGTTTATCGATATGGACAAACAGCAGTCTAATTGATCACACAGGAATATCCCATTAGCTGTTGTCCATCTGCTCCGGAGCGCTGGGATATATTAAAATGTGCAGCCGCCATGAACCGGAGCGCTGAGTTGTGTGTGGAGGAAAGAGTGCGCGCTGATAGCACACAGCGATAACGGCCTTTCATTCGTCATTATAATCTCATAATGGGCCTGTGGTGAGATAGACAAGCTCATTGAGGGCAGCATTTCAAAACGGTCATTATCGGCGAAGGAACTTTTTCAATCATTCACAGATTTGATGATAACTCGAAATAATAAACTCGGGGGAACAATACTTTTTATCTCTTTTAAGCACTAAACTTACTCGACCACTATGCACTATGGAACTAGTATCAGCAGAGGTGGTCAGTAACAAAGTCAATTTACTCAAAGACACCATGCCTGCAACACATGTGGAGGCTGTTGTGGAGTGGAGGGAGCGGAGGGAGCTGCGCAGGAGGAAGCAGAAGGAGGAGGTGGATGAGCTGACCAGTGCAGGGCGTAAACAGGTTTATAGTCCGCCAGAAAACGGCTAAAAGAATGAAAAATTGTGATTCCCATGAGAGGCGTTCTTCAATCTCAGCTAGGCCACGCCCCCTCGTATGACGGTTTCGCAGGTAGTCTTCACTGTCTTACATTTAGCTGCTCAGAAAATACTAAAATGATTAAAAAACTGCTTATTTAGAGTTCATTTTAGATTTCATGACATTGCAGCCCATCATGTGCTCCACCAAATTCCCACAGTTTCTCTAAATCTGTTGGAAGCATTAATCTCTCGACAGTTTTCATCAACGTCTTAATATCTGCCTCATTCACCTTTGTCCTGACCCCTGGATGGGAATCGCCATTGATTGTAGGATTGCAAAAGAAAAGTTTGTTACTGATAAGGTGAGTAGAATCACAGGATCCTACTCACTTTGGTTTCATTGGCAACATCAGGAGATATTTTTAACTGAGGAAGATGCGGAGTTTCCAAGGAGACAACAGGAGAGAAGAACAACTTTTACCAGCGAAAAACTTTGCGGCTCAATCTCATACACATGTCCTATTATAACAGAGCGTATACAGGACAATGGTCAAATATTACTAGAATAAAAGGAAAACGTAAAAATTCTGTGAAATGTTTTACTTCGGTGAAAGTACTGATGTTTTGTTTTGCTTGAGAAATTACTCAAGTATTCTAAGAAGAAATAATCTATTTTCTTCCGCTTTATCCGGGGCCGGGTCGCGGAGGCAGCAGTCTCAGCAGAGATGATCTCTACACGTCTGGACTGTTGTGTTTTTCTGTACCACGGTCTTGATTCTGCATCCATTCGTCGCCTGCAACTAGTACAGAACGCAGCTGCATCCGGCGCTATGACCACATCACTCCTGTGCTACAGTCTCTTCAATGACTCCCGGTGCCCTTCAGGATTCAATTTAAAATCCTACTGTTGGTTTTTAAACCATTGAATGGCCTGGCTCCAGAGTATCTGTCTGAAATATTGACTTTGTATTCTCCTGGGAGAGCCCTGCGGTCACACGGCCAGCTGCTTTTTACCTGTCCCCGCTCTAAGAAAAAAAAACCTGGAGGTGACCTGAGGCGTTTGAGGTCGCTGGACCCAAACTTTAGAACGAGCTCCCTTTAAAGGAAAAGGCCACCGTTTTTACATACTGAGATATGTTCTTACCTTAGCTTTGACGAGTTCTTTAGGACCTGTCTGATCTTCACCCGTGCCTTCAGTCACGTAAACACAGCGCAGACGGAGTAGTTCGAAGGAGTAGTTCGAAATCCGCGCTGTAATCTTCACTTTACTGAGCAGTAATCTTCACTTTACTGTGTGGATGCCAAATTACTCCTGGTATTATTACGCCTTACAATATAGTTCCCCCTTTTATCCGCTTAGAAAATCCACATTGTTTAATTTTGTGTAATTATACTTTGTAGTGGAACACTTCACGTAACCATATTTAAATAGGGAAAATGTGGAAGAGCTTGGTAGCTTCTATCTTGACCTGTTTTGGAGCTATAGTGGAGAGAGGGAGAGGCTAAATGCTAACGCCGTCTGCGCTGTGTTTACGTGACTGAAGGCACGGGTGAAGACCAGACAGGTCCTAAAGAACTCGTCAAAGCTAAGGTAAGAAAATATCTCAGTATGTAAAAACGGTGGCCTATTCCTTTAAGCATTTAATCAGTGTCATCCATTGAGAACTTTAAGTCACTCTTAAAAACAGGCCTTCATGCATTGGCTTTCAACACAAGCTGAGTTGAACTTTCCAAATACGGGCCCAGCAAGGCTACTCTAGATTTGATCAATGAGCGGAGGTTCAGCTGATGTTAGATAAAGTTCGATCAGCCTTTACCTTATTGACCTTGACTAGTACCACAGTCTTTTAGCCTTGGCTATACATGAAACAATGAGTCAAAGATGACTTAAAACACAAGCCCAGTATGTTTATTATCAAGGAAACAACACTGTAACATAGAAAACTTAAAAAAAAAGGGATTGTTCGTGATCTCCTCCCTCTAAAACCGGGTCAGACGTTTTCTCACTCCTCTCAGCAGCAATCTCACACTCGGTCCAGATGTGCATTAGTTTCTGGTCGCCATGGAGACCACAGGTGTGTTTAAGTAATATATCCCGCGGGTGATATATGAGTGTGAAACAAATGGCGCAGACTATAGATAGAAACATCTCAACTTAAAACGGTCAAGGGCTTGAAAAGGAATACAATGTCCTATTCTTTTTATGTGTTTTTAGGCATTTTCTTCAGATTCAGGTTCATACATTATTTCCTGCTTTGTTTCCAGAGGTTATAGTAGTTATATTTACACAAGTACATGCACTTAAGTCACTTTTGCAAGATATACTTTCATGCAGTAATTTTTACTGCTACTTGAGTATTAATCAAATACGTTTCTGTACTTCTACTTAAAAATCTATTTTGATGCTTAAAATACCTGTATTTTGAGTTTTGTTTATGTAATTCTTCATAATGATTTTCATTGAAACTATTGCATTTTTCACAATATTCCATGTTTTGTTGCTTATAATTAAACATGAATCAAACTTTTACTCTCAGTTACTCAATTCTCACAGTACTCAAGTAAAATGTCAAGTAAAAAGCACCAGTCTATATCACACTACAATGATGACCAAACCTTCTGTTGGTCTGTAAATGCAGTAAATTAGAATAACTGCCTTGTATAAAATGTCTCTCTCAAAATGGCTGTAGTGAATGTCTTGAAATAGGCCTCTGTCTCTTTAAGAACCTCTGACTCTTTCCGACACGCCCCCTCCACACGCTGTCTGTGGCATCAGTGGGGAGGGGGTTCTGCTGAGGAGCAGTGGTTGGTTACTCGGCTGGTGACAAAAGCTCAGAGGCGTCTCCAGGAGGTGGGGGCGTTCCTAGGAGGACTCAGGCAAACCTATCCCTAAAATGGCCGCCATCAGAGTTTTTACAGATTACTCAAAAATACGTGAATGTGCCAAGGCAACACTTCAGGCATGTTTTTAATGAGGGAATGACATAATAACATGATGTAAAGATTGAAAAAGTCGATTTTGCATAATACCCCCCCTTTAAATATAAATATACTCTTGAATATTTCCTGTACCCACCTCTGTATGTTTCTCATAACTCACAGTATGTCACGATGGGAACATTTACTCAGTACTAAAGGTAGAAGGAGGATGTAAGACGTGAGCTGAAGTGTGGGGTGAGTACGGATCGATGAAAACAGAGGTGCAGGCTGTAAACAACAAGAACAACAAACAAGAATTAGCACTTTTAATTTAGGCACAAGCTGTTCATCGGTGTGCAGTCGATACGCGTGGATCCACAACACTCTGCAGGAGCCACAGCGCTGGGTATAATCTTTTCCCACAGTTTAACATGTAATGTGCAGAGGTGGTCAGTAACAGAGTTTAGTTCGTACATGTGTTTTGTTCATGTTAAAGGCCTAATAATCCCCACTCCAGAACAGCAGGTGGCGCTGTGCAGAGGCTCTGTCTATGTTACTGATGCTTGACAAGGAACGAAGGTTTGCTCCCGTTGTGTTGCCGTACTGAGGGGGCAGTTTTGTTCTTTTTGTTTTCCGGATGACTTATTTGAACTGATTTGCACTTTCTACTTTGAATACGTATATATTTTTAACAGCAAATACTGACCCCATGTAAACTCTTTGGGGCCCAAGGTGTTTGGAAGACCGTTGTGCTGACGAGGGCCTCTCTGCACTGCAAAAAGTGGATTCTAAGCAAGTAAAAAATGTATTACTTTAAGAAATAAGTTCTTATTTTTTCCCTAAAAAGTAATAATGTCTTGCCAAGCAAAGTTTTCTTGAGAAAAAATATCTTGTTTTAGGAAATAAAATCTAGCCATTTCTTGTTCAGATAAATTTGCTAAAAACATGCTAATTTTTCTTGTAAGAAGAAAGAAAAACTTTTTTAATCTTTTTCAGCTTTAGACAAAGAATATATTTTCTTATTTTAAGAAAATATAAGATCACAACATCTCTTAATTTAAGAACTGATTCTCACAGAAAGATAATACATTCCATTCATTCTTCTTAGCCTCAGCTTCACAGCTCAAAGGTCCTGGGTTCGATTCCCACCAGGACGGGGCCTTTCTGTGTGGAGCATGTTCTCCCCGTGTCTGCGTACGTTTCCTCTACCACTAAAAACATGTACAATAGGTGAATCCTCCAGCCAGGTGATTCTGATCATCAGCCTGGCTCCACATCATGGACATGGGTCCCGGGGCGAGGGCAATATTTACCTTAAATATAGTATTTATCAAGAACATTTTGCTCAAAAATGTGTGTAATTTAGAACATTTTGCTTAAATCAAGCAACATTTTAGTAAAATATCCCACAATTTTTCACTAAATAAGAATGTTTTCCTTAAATTATTCCATTTTCTGAGGACATTTTTCTTAATTCTAGTTATTTATTTGCTTTAATTTAGTGTTTCTTTCTTGTTTTATGATAAGAAAAATATTCTAGAAATAAGAATTCTTAGCAAGAAAAAAATGCTGACCCCATTGGCAGAATTTTTTCCTTAAAACAAGACAAAATGTCGTATTTTAAGATTTTTTTCCTTGTTTTTAGTAGGGCAATCTGCAGCTCCAGTGGGTTCACCTGCAGGGGCTGGACATGAATGGGACAGTTACTTGCAACAGCTTTTTCACCAAACAGACCAATGGGACGGGGGTGGCGGTGGATGAGGGGTGTGTGGGGGGGCATACGTGCAGGTGTTTTGAGTACGTTTCTGCAGCTTGTAGAACCCCACACACTCTCTTTCTCTCTGGATACGGCCAATGTCAATGTCAATGTCAATTTTGTTTATAAAGCACAATGTTTAACTCACAGTGGACTAGAGAAAGAGCTTGAAGATGTGGTAGAGGCATTTTTCCTTTTCCACTTGTAGTCTCTTTGCTCCACATTGTTTTACACAACAGTTCATTGGTTCATTGGTGCATGAATGAGAGAGTGAATGGGTGACTGGTGCCTTTCCTGTACGGCGCTTTGGGCCTGATGAAGACTTTTGAACATCTTTGCTGTGTTTTTTTGTGAGGTTCCGGGGATTTTTTTTTTTAGTGCAGACTCCCCATCCTAGCCATGAAGAACCCAGGGTTTCAAAAAGTAAACAAACAGCTAACTAATGAGCTAAAGACATTTGAGACCTACGCATTTTCCTCCTTCTGAAACTCCAAAAAGGCACCAAGAGCCCCCCCATACCTGCAGCACAGTGGAGGCGCTCCAGGAAACAAAAGAGGGACAAATGAGGGGAAGATGATGAGAGACTTTTGTGGAGCGGAGGGAGCTGCGCAGGAGGAAGAGGAAGGCGGAGCTGACCAGTGCGGGACGTTCACGCAGTACGTTTACACTCAAGATGTCACTCTCTTCTGCGCTGACGCTGCTGTTGATCGGGCCCTGCATGTTTACATTCTCGGAAGTCTGTGGCAGTGCTTCGCAAGCTTCTCCCACCCTTATGAAATACCTTCTGACCAGGGCAAGTGTCTCAATCGGAAAGCTGCCCAGCCTTTAATCTCGAGCCTCCAGACCTTTCCCACACTTTCCTGTTGAATCCGGTGACAGAGTATTGAGCGCGTCGTAAAGCTCTCCCCACTGTTTGCTTTGTTGAGTGCAGGTTTATGGGGGGTTTTAACAGAGACTGGCCCGGCGCACTGTGACGTGGCCACAGCTGAATCCAAGCCATTACAGACTTTACAGCTTTAGAGCCAGCGCATCACCTCCCGGCACTTCAAAAGCTCTCTCTATGCTCACGGGGAATAAAAGCCTCACTGTCCCTGCTACTTTCTGATAGTTCTGCCTCTTACCGGCGAGCAGTGTTGGGGAATCAGGTGGATTTATGGGAAAAATAAAGTCGACTCGCAGTACTTGGGGATAAACCTGTAATATGTAAGCTACAGTGGAAGAAGATGTTTGTTTCAGCTTTATGTTGTTAAGACAAAAGCCATTCTTCTCAGTGTCAGTGTCTGTCAGAGGAGGAAGACCTGTAGTTTGTTCAGGAATACATGTGTTAACTGTATTCCAGTCCTTTATTTGAGAGCATTTAAAATACAGTACGTTCCTAATATCAAAGGAATAAGTCGCAGGTGGTGGAACCAAATTTCTTTTATCCTCTAATTATAAAGCATTTGTGCCAATTTCATGAACTTGCAGGCGGCTTTTTGAGCATATCTGTGGAAGTGGCCCTACAGGTTGTGAAATATGCCTATATAAACTCGTACTTAGGATGTAACAAATGTTAGCAAAGATAGGTGTGAGCTTGGACCACAAATAACAAATGAATTTAGCGGCTTCCTCTTTCATTGTTTGTGATGAAAAAAATCGTCTTGATGTTCATTTCAAAAAGTGAATCAAGTGTGGGTATAAAGTACTTACATTAAAGAGGGGGTATTATGCTTTTTTCAGCCACATAGCACCAGTCTATAGCACACTACAATGATGACCAAACCTTCTGTTGGTCTGTAAATGCAGTAAATTAGAATAACTGCCTTGTATAAAATTGCTCTTTCAAAATGGCGGTAGCAAATGACTTGAAATAGGCCCCTGTCTCTTTAAGAACCTCTGACCCTTTCCGACACGCCCCCTCCACACGCTGTCAGTGGCATCACAACAACACTCCGCTTGTCTCAACAGAATTGAAACTACGATCGGTGCATTTTAATTTTTATTGTTGGAAAGGAGCTACTGTTTATCACGTTGTGAACAATGGCCACACAGGATATTATTTGGAGACGAACCTTCCACACCGGACGCTTGGAAGGGGCTCTTGCCTGAAAAATAACTGCTGTTTGGAGGCTATCTCTTTGCATCTGCCATGCCCTATGGATCTCTAACTATACCCCCATGGACGACACCAGGATCTGCAGGAGCCCATACGATTCAAAAGACGGACATTATCTGTGCAGGTGGACAGTGGTTTTTCGAGGTTACCCGTTAGCTTGTTATAATCGACTACAGCTCATTGTTGATGAAAAGTCTGCAATAAACCACAAATGTGTAAAGCCAGGCTCATTGTGTGATCATCGTAAAGGCTGCTTCGAGTAGTTGCTGCTTTATTGACGTTATTTGTGCATAATATGCTCCCTGTTTTCAATGAATGTTGTGAAGGTGAAGGTTGTTAGCTTGTCGCGGCTAATAGTGCCTTAGCTCCGGGAGAAACCACTCGGCTACGACTCACTGTAGATGAAATGTGAGCAGTAAACTACAAAATCAACAAGCCAGGCTCCGTGTGTCATCATCATAAAGGCTGCTTCAAGCAGTTGCCTGTTTAGTGACGTTTTCAATGCATAATATGCTGCTTGTATTCAGTGAATTTTCCCGTTAGCTTATCGCGGCTAGCTTGTTAGCTCCGGGAGAAAACCACTCGGCTACGACTCACTGTAGATGAAATGTGAGCAATAAACTACACAATCAACAAGCCAGGCTCCGTGTGTGATCATCATAAAGGCTGCTTCAAGCAGTTGCCTGTTCAGTGACGTTTTCAATGCATAATATGCTGCTTGTATTCAGTGAATTTTCCCGTTAGCTTGTCGCGGCTAGCTTGTTAGCTCCGGGAGAAAACCACTCGGCTACGACCCATTGTAGATGAAATGTGAGCAATAAACTTCCAAATCAACAAGCCAGGCTCCGTGTGTGATCATTGTTAAACGGTTCTTTATGTGTGTGGTGGTTTTATTGACTTTATGTGTGCATATTTCTCGTTTTCACGTGATGACTCGAGGTTTAGCTTAGCATTAGCTTTCTCCGGAGGCTCTGTGCATCATCAAGGCCCAGCGCAGAACCAGACACTGAAATAAGTGTTCTTGTCACCGGTTTTAATCCTGGGTGTTTCGGTAACAGAAACACTGATGTGTGTCTTTGTAAAAGTTTCAGAACTGCTGTAACTCCGGTTCACAACACATGAAGCTAATCCTCCATGATGACTCTGTTTACATCTTTGGTCTAGACACTGCGGGAGGGGGTTCTGCTGAGGAGCAGTGGTTGGTTACTCGGCTGGTGACGAAAGGTCGGAGGCGTATCCTGGAGGTCGAGGGCGTTTCCTGAAGGAATCAGGCGTTTTATCCCTAAAATGGCCGCCATCAGAGTTTCTACAGATTACTCGAAAATACGTGAATGTGCTAAGGCAACACTTCAGGCATATTTTTAATGAGGGAATGACTTAATAACATGATGTAAAGCTTGAAAAAGTCCATTTTGCATAATACCCCCCCTTTAAAGGGACTATACGGAGTTTAAAAATGTAAAAAAATATGTATTTTCCTCCCTCTAAATGTTCCAGCCCTAATGTGAGCCCAGACCTGTTCACCACAACTGCCTCTAAAATCCTGCACTGTCACAAAAATGTTGTTTCTTCGGGTCCGAAGTGCCGTCATGCACGCGCTTAATATAGAAGGTGCAGCTACACGTATGACCTGAGGTGGCAGTAGTGAGTATATAATGGCGAACTCCTGAAGTTTTACTCCTCAATGATAGCTCCACTCTAGACCTCAATGTAATGGAGAAGTGTGTATGGTGAGCTGGTCTTACACAGCCAAACGAATACTTGCCTGTAGATGGAAGACTCCACACTTGGTCACCAGGCAAAAATGGCTTAGTGATTTCTTAGATTTGGCAAAACTGGAACAATGGGCCTCACAAATGCATAATGCAAGATCAAAAAATATAATTTTCTGGGACAAAGTATTTACTGCTATAAATCCTGTGATGTTCCATTGAACATCTATATCCTTGATTTCACCACTGTAATTTTACTATTTTATTTCAGTATCTGTGTCTCTGTTTAATCTTGGTTAAATCAATTAAGGGTAAGAAATTGACAGTACAAATAACCATCGAATGTCAACTCTGAATTTTGTCAATAGAAAATACCATGGGGTCAGGGTCCAGGGGTGGTGGGGATGGGGGGCGGGAGTTGGATCGCAATGGTTGGGGTGGGGTAGCATGCCTTTGAGTTTGCAGTATGTACCCGCGATATATATATATATATATATTTTGTGTGTGCATCTCTCGATGTACTATATACATGCTGAATATGTGGATTCTCACCCTATACTTTAATGGAAAATCAATAAAAAATTGATCACAAAAAAAAAAATGTCGAACTTGCAACTAGCCCCTTTAAGAAAATGAATCTTGTTTTGAGTGTTTTTCACAAATGTACATTTTTCCTGATCAGACCGAGAATGCTTTGCTTGTTTGACGTTTCAGACTGGTTCTAAAGGTAAAAAGCTGAATTCTCGCGGTATTTGTGAGTTTATAAACACAGGAGAATCCATCTTGAACCGCTCTCGCCTTCACCGTTCGGAACTAAACCAAAATTGACACTGATTAAGAACAAGACAATGACAAAAAACACCACGTGCTGCAACACACACAAACACATGATTTTTTTTTCAAAACTAAACCCTGAGTGGATTTGCCGTGTTCTTGATCCAAACGTGTGACCTCGAATGATTCAAGCCGGCGCGGTCCCAGATTGATGTCAGTGAAAATGTTATTGGCTCTGGAATATCAATCTGGCTCTTGCCTGGTTAAGATAATCTTGCTTGAAGTAAGAGAGTAAAACTGAGAGTATAACTGAGCAAATAAATCATCCTGAAATAAAGACAAAACACATTAAAATCTCAGAACAAGTGAAATAATCTAGGTCAAATGCCAAACTACATCTTAACTAGTCAAAACAAATCAAATTATTATGCTCAATTTGAGATACTCTATTTTTTGCAGCGTTAAATAAAGAAAAGTCTATGGAAAAGCTTAGCTCATAGTGGTTCACTAATGATCTATGCATCTCTCCTTCCAAAACGATGTAAAACTTCTTGATACCGTGTATCATATCATGTTTCGTGGTCTCCCCCGTCAAGTGTCATTTTGTGCTCCTTAAAGGAACAGGCCAAAGTTTTTCCAGATCTGTTCTTACCTGAGCTTAGACGAGTTGATACGTACCGGTCTGGTCTTTGTGCCTGTGGAATAGCGTGGTCGCTTCCAACTTCACCCCCGTTTGGAGCCATAGTAATATGCTGGGAGAGGCCAAATGCTAACAACATCTTTGCTCGTTTTGCGTGACTGAGGGCAGGTACAGGTACGTATCAACTCGTCTAAGCTCAGGCAGGAACAAATCTCAGTAAAAACGTGGCCTGTTCCTTTAAGAGTAGTGAATACGCTCATAACAACATCTTTCTAATCATATGCCATATATACATAAATATAATCCACAGATCAGTGAGAAAGTATTTGACGTATTCAGTCAAAGAAATAGAATACATACAAAAAGACGTAGTATATCTTTGTTGACAGAGAAGAGGTCAAGCTTCGTGTCCGTTTTTGTTTCATGTGTAATTCATCTACTAGACCTTAATCTACATTTAGTCTGTTCAAAGGCTAATTCCACCAAAATTATTTACAAATCCATCTCAGTGAAGCCCTTTCCAAAACATCACATGAACACAACCTAATATACATGTTTGTCTGCAATACAAAATATTTGTTCAGTTTTCTCTCTTAAATGTGCAGTCCATTAACCCGGAACGATGGAAAAAAGGAAAGTTGAGCGCAGCCTTGATGACATCTTGTTGTTTGGCTCGGTCTAAAAATACCAAAGTGGATGAGTCATGGCCTCGTTGGAAAGCAGTGCTTACTTTATCAACAAACTTCATTATTTCATTCAGACAAAAGACAAATATTATTCTCACAAAGGCGTTGTGTATCGGTGTGTCACCCTCTGTGCTCTGCCTCCCGTGTGCCTGCCTCACTGTTGTTGTCTGAGCACCTTCCAGGAGATCGATATTGAGTCTTTTAAAAAGCCAATCCCGATGCAGCTCACATAAGAAGCCCCTGATGGTCGCTCCTTCCCTGTGAATGCTTCTTAATGACTATTCTTGTATAATACATACGCGTCTGGGTTGAAGATAGGTGGCTTTCTTATGTATAGCAGCAGTGATGGTTGTCAGAACTGCAGTAGTTAGGAGTTAAAGGGGCTGGAAGCAAGTTCGCCATTTTATACTCACTACTGCCACCTCAGGCCATATGTGTAACTGCACCTTCTATATTAAGCTCGTGCATGACGGCAATTCGGGCCGAAGTGACACATTTTTGAGTGACCGTACAGGATTTAGGACATGGCTGGAACATGTGGGGGGAGGAAAATACTTAGTTTAAACATTTTTAAACTCCATATAGTCCCTTTAAAGTAACAGAAATAGTGGGACTAGCAGCTGCGGAACAATTGTATAATGCCATCCATCCATCCATCCATCCATTTTCTTCCACTTCATTCGGGGCGGGGTGGCGGGGGCAGCAGTCTCAGCAGAGATGCCCAAACTTCCCAATCCACGCATACCTCCTCCAGCTGTTCTGGGGGACCCCGAGGCGACACCAGGCCAGCTCGGAGACATAGTCCCACCAGCATGTCCTGGGCCTTCCACGAGGCCACGAGACAATTGTATAATGATTACAGTAAAAAGGTCTTTTACTGAAATCATTATATACATTAGTCCGACAACCCATTGTTCCGAAAATGTATGCGTAAAACTGAAATTGTCCTTCCCAAAATTAGGTTCAGGCAAGAGTCCTCTGACCTTGAGGTAAGGGCCAAAGGTATGGCTCTCTAATCCACAACACAACTGGGTTAAACATTTCGGACTAATGGCACCTCTGCTCAATGGTAAGTTTCAGACTAATGGGCTGTCGGACCAACAACATGGCACATATGAACAGATGCATGAACCACCTCAGCTGGCTCGTCTCGACGTGAAGGAGCAGCAACTCTCCTCTGAGCTCCTTCAGAGTCACTGAGCTCCTCACCCTATCATTTCGGCCTCTGTAACTTGTTCTTTCGGTCATTTCCCAGAACTTATGAGCATAGGTGAGGGTAGGAACGTAGATCGATCGGTGAATCGAGAGCTTCGACCCCAGACTCTTCACCACAACAGTTCGACACAGCGACCGCATCACTGCTGACGCCGCACCGATCCGTCTATCGATCTCACGCTCCATCCGCCCCTCAGTCGTGAAGAAGACCCTGAGATACAGCGCTCACAGGACTCGTGGTGTCCTTTATGGGGTGCTCCTAATCTGCTACGGTCTGTTTCGTGTACGACCGCAGCAGGAGCTTGGTTCATTGCTGGCTTTAGGTCAGACCAGTTCCCAGTGCATGTTGGTCTCCGCCAGGGCTGCCCTTTTTCACCGCACTGAAGCCGTGTTTTCAAACCTTTTCAGTTCAGATTCATATTGAAACATGCGCGCCCTGGGAAAGGCTCAATTCACCTTCAATCTCCAGATCTTGAGCTTTGGGTTCAATGGTGCCTGCAGTCTACTGTCACATGTTAGACTCTGGCTTTTAAGATAGATTTGTAATATTAAGTGTGAGTTTGAGTTTGGAGAACAAGTGTTTTGAGCTCTTGAGATGGATTGAGTTTATCACTTTGCCGTGAGCGCAGTCTCTCTCCTCTTCTTCCGCCGTGTCAGAGTTGGGCACACTCCTGGTTCATTTGGATGTATACTGTGTTGGCCGGCTGTGCGCGCTGAAGCTACATTAGCCGCGCCGCTGTGAACAAGCTGTCACAGAACACAGTCAGGCTGAGGGCTGCTAATTGGACACGCCGGGCAGGTGCTTTTACTCCCAATATAAAAAAGGCTAATGAAGGAGACAGGAGAGTGGGAGAAACGCTTCCAAGACACTCAGCCAGTCATGGTTTCTTTTTGCAAACAAAAATCCACACGGATTAGGGCCCTACAGTACACATCCCATGGTAAGTCGACGAAGAGCAAATCCATTTATGGCCACTGTGCAGTACAGGGCAGAAGTGGAAAATAATGACCTCAATTCAGGCCCCGTCCCTTTGTGCAAGAACCACTAACCACTAAGCCACTGTGAGACTGGGATTTAGGACAACTACTAGTCTGTTTCCCAACTTTTTAAAATGGTAAATGATAAATGGTCACATTCTCTCACCTCTGGTCCCTGACCCACAGTTTGAGAACCGCTGATTTAAAACTGACTGACACCTGCACCTGACGGTTATTTCTGTCTGACCACTGGGAATTAGCCTGAGTTGCCCAATAGAGTGTGCACATTCAGAGAACCAGAGTTACTGTAAGTAACTGTGTGCATTGAGGCATATAGGCCACGGACAACATGTTGATTAATCAGTGAAACAACGTAGTTTGACTGAGATGCGGGGCCCTTGCAGCTGCGGGGGCCCTACCCACCTTGCATAGTTTGCCTATAGGAAAAACCGGCTCTGTACGTTCCCCGTTCTCAACTTTACTCGCGTGAAGGCAAAAACGATAAATGGTCAACGGCTCAGGCTGTTGCACTTATGCTGGACAAGGCATGCATCAGCCCAGGAACAGAAGCCCCGCCCAGGAAGTCCAAACAAGGCAAGACAGACAAACAAACACAGAAAACGGGTTGATTATTTGCATCAAAATGACTAAATTAAATCAATGTGGTCCAAATTCATTACTTACTTTCCGAACATATATTGAACTCACAAATATCACATCAATTGAACTTTCAACCAAGATTAAATGTTACAATGACATAATGCCATTGGTTGGCATTAATGTTATGCCTCATTAGTCGACTGGATCAGTTTTCCAAAACATTAGTGATGGGATGTTCAAAACCGACTGGATCTTTTGAACGGCTCTTTGTTGTGACAGGTGTGAAAAGAGCTGGATCTTTTTTTCAAGTCAATTTCACCCAGAACTCCCACGAATGAACACAAGAATCAGCCCAACGATGGAGCAGGCCACACAAGTCAAAGCTCAATGCACTAAAAATGATTTGTCAGACAGCTGCAGCCTCTTTTATTACTTTTGGCGCAAGATTTTATTCACAAACGTGTTTTTCAAAGCGTAAACATCATTCCCATCATGATTTTAAATGCGGTGCCTATTACCGATCACATTTTATCGATTGTGAGTTATCTGGCATTAAAATATTTATTAAAAAGAGACAGTCTTTTGAACGGCTCTTTGAAATGAACGGATCCCAAAGACTCGGCTCCCAGTAAAGAGCCGTAAATCCCATCACTACAATCCATCCTAGTTAACCTTGTTTCTGAAACAACTTCATCATGATCATGAATTCTCACATTACTGGCAAACAGTTGCTTCAGTTTCGACTGAACCATTTGATTGCATTATCGGCATGTTATTACATCATGAATCATGAACGATTATGTGACTGTACTTACCGTAAGGCTGGTCTTACATCACACTGTTGCTGCAGTAACTGTCCCAAAGGAACAGCTCCAGGCAGTAATGAGAGTGTAACCAAACAACAGACAGCCACAGATCCAGAAGTAGTAGTAACAGTAGTAGTAGTAGTAGTAGTAGTAGTAGTAGTAGTAGTGGTAGTAGTAGGTTTTTCAATGACCAAATAGTGACGGTTTGCCTCATTGCTCATGTTATGTCTTATCAGGTCATATCAGTGAACCATATTTATGTATTTGTTTATCAGGACAATGTACTATTACATTAAGCTGGTGTACCAGACTGTTGTCCATTTCCATCTGTCGTCCTCCTGTTTCCATGAACGCGAAATGAAATGTCTAAATTCATCTGTCTACATTTATGCATCGTGCACAGTCCCGATGACATTTAAATTGCATAAATGTTAATGAGATGAAGCAGAGCCCTGTCTGGTCCACCTGATGCAGCTGCAACAGGAATGAAAGAGACGTGTTGTTCATTAGAAACAGAATCTACTACCTCATTTATTCCTGTTTGGTCTTAAGGTGTTATTTCTGTTAGATTCCAATAACTCATCGCCAGTGCCACTCTTTTAGCTGTGGTAATATTTAAAACATTGAAATAGAAAAAGCTCAGCATATAATTTATTTCTTAAGTTGTCTCAAAACACATGGTTTGTCAAAAGAAACACATTTCCTCAGATGTCCGATCGAAAGTGTTCTGACGGGAAGTTTGTTGGTGTGGTTTGGAAATGTTACATCACATGACCACACCTTTCTGATGAGGACAGTCAAAACTCAGATACAGGACCCGCACGATAAACAGACTCTCAGTATTATGGAGGACCCGAGTCGTCCCGCACATTCTCCTTCTCATTCTCCTCCTCCCTTCGAGGAGACGTCTGCTTTCATTGCTTTTGGGAACTTGTACTTGACGCACATGATAAATAAACTTGGACTTGGACTTAATATTGGGCAGCACAGCCTGTGGTTTAACGGCTGTGAGTGAAAGTGTTTGAGTCTCAAAACGTGTACTTGGTCAGACCGGTTTGACCCGGGCCTCCGTTATGGAAAAGCTCCCCAAACCGGGTTGACCAGGCACCGGGCCTGCATGTGGAAAGGCACTTATAGTGAAAAAATAAAGATATCTTGAAAAATGAAATTACTCACATTAAGAATATTTTATCTTATTTGAATCATTTTGACTTGCCATGAAAAAAAAAACAGTACATTGAAATTCAATATTTAGTTTTAGTTTCTGAATTCAAGCATTCATTTTTTTTTTCTACTTCTGCTCTTATTTCTAGAAAATCTTTATTTATTTCTATTTATTGTTTTTTTTGTGTATGTTTTTTTGGGCTGAAATTGTGCAAGTAGAGCATCCCTTTATGTTCACTTCCAAACTGGTTTCAGCTTGAAGACTAGGCAATCTTAAAGTGATCGAAACAATCAAATTCCTCCCCTCTGTGAGGCCCTTCTAAGTTTGCAAAATGAGGAGAGCAGGAACAGAATGATCAAAAGTAAAACGATCAAGCTCCTCCCCCTCCCTCCTGATTGGACCTGACAGGCCGGTTCACAGAGAAGCCCATCTCATTGGTCAAAGTGGTATCCCGGGGGGTCCGGGTTAGTGTCTGGAATCAGCGAAGGGAGGGACTTTAGAAAAAAAAAGAAAAAAATCATGTTACTTATGTTACCTCACATTTCAGACCCAGGCGGTCAATTATACACAATGTATTGATTTTGAGATACATTTAAACTTACAGATCATCACTTTAATCTCTAAAATGTAGAATGCTATAGTACAACAATGAAGCAGGCAGTGTTAATTTCGTCTTATTTCGTCTTAATTTTAGTCAAAGTGATATTATTGACTAAAATTGGACTAAAACTAAATTTAAAGTTTTTCATGAGACTAAAACTATGACTCAAATGTCCAGATATTTTAGTCGACTAAAATAAGACTAAATAAAAATGAAAGGGAGAGACTAAAATCATCCAAACTTCTATTGACCGTCTGAGCCTCAGATCATTTAAATTCACTGCCAAATGAACAGGTCTGTGTTTTATTCATGTGGAGCAGCTCCATGAAGTCGAGGACCTGATTAAATATGATTATAATGAATATTATCAATGCAAAGTCGACTAAATTAGTCTTAATTTTAGTCGACTAAATTGACATGCAATTTTAGTCGACTAGAACTAAACTAAAATTGAAACGTTTTTTTTTTTTACTAAATCTCGACTAAAATTAAATTACATTTTAGTCAAAAGACTAAAACTAAAATTAAAATAAAATATGTTGTCAAAATTAACACTGGAAGCAGGCAACACCCGTGAAAGCCTTTTGCAGCAAACATGATTTAGCAGTTGAAGCCTGTTTACTTTAATCTAAGCAAGTTTTCTCTGCACCCAACTCGCATTTCCAACTCAGCCCTTCTGTCGGATTGGATTTGAGTCCGGGTTTAGCCCTTCATTAGCCCTTTACAGTCCTCATTTGGTCCTGGTTTAGCGCCTCATGAAAACGCACATGTTAACTCCCGCTTCCACCAGACAGAAACCCGCTAATAGGCTGCTTCACTCCTCGCTCCTCTGTCGTGACTTGTTGCCTGCTCTGATCCCTCCAGACCTGGATCTCTTATGCAAATTGGCCTCTGCTCGGGTTACCACGGCAACGCTCATTAGGTAAAAGGTTGACTCGTGTTTGTGAACGAAGAGAGAGACGAGGAGGAGGAGGAGGAGGAGGAAGGTGGGCAAACGGGGCTGGTTTCTGATGCACAATGAAAGAAAATAAATGACGGAGTGAAATGAGGGAGTGTTGATTTCTAATGACCAAATTACCAAAGAGAGATTGATATTTGTATGTTTTACGGTCAGGAGTTTGCCCGGAGCTCCCCCCGCAGGCAGCAGTGGTCATAGCTACACACTTTTAAAAATGCAGTTTTGTGTTTCATATGACGTGCAATCGGAGTGCTTCAGCAGTAGATGAAGAAAGTGAACAGGATTACTCCAAACTATGCGAATGGAGTAAAGTACGGTATATTCTTGACGAGGGAAAAAACATTATAACGTGGCTTAAAGCACAAACAAGTCGCATGCCTCGCTGAAATGCAGAAGACTGTCTCAAACAAACTCTGGCTCCACACAAAGACAAAGCACTTATTTTCGGAAACTTTATTTGTAAGCACGAAACCAGCAAATGGGTCGACTCAGGTCTGTGAAAACGGCGCAATTCATCTTCCAGGCCTGTGTGAGGCGCTGTGACGCTAACACAGATAATAGAACATGATGTCGAGGGCGCGAGTGCAGTAAACATTTGTGGAATGTAAACAGTGAAAATGAAGCTGATTCAAGGATTTAGGATCTACAGCAGAGACAAGGAGGGGAGTTCATTCTTCAGACGTAACAGGACTAAAACAGAAAAACCTGTCAGTGACTTTCACTGTCAGTCCAAAAACACAGACTGACTCGGTCGTGTTTTTCTTTCGTCACCTGTGGCTTGTGGACTGCAGTGGAGCAAAGAGGATCGGAGCAAAACCATCATAGATCCATGAGTCAAACTCATTATAAGGTCAATAGATTATGGATAACAGACACCACTCTGGAGCTGTGATGTCATCGTTTTAGTAAAAGTTGCAGAGATAACGGCGCCAAGTAAACAGTGTTTTGAGATCTTTCCACTCTGGGACCTAGTTTGGAAAATGTTCATTTACAAACCCCCAAAACGACGGTCTCGTACAGACGATACACTGGATTGATAAAACATCTTTGTGTTTGGTCCTCAGCTTGACTTCGTATGGACAGGGCCTGACCTTTATTCATTTCCTTTATTTGATCAGGCAAAACATTCTGAATAAATGTGTATTTACAAACAAACAAATAGTGACAGTATGTACAGGGACTTAGAATCATGCATTAGTAACACATTTACACCAGTTATTAAAAACATCCGTGAGCCTGTCTTTGTAGGCAGAGAGTGAGGTCAGAGATTCTAGCTTTAGCTTATTTTGGGCAGAATTCCAATCATTATCAGCAGAGTGAAAAGACATGAGGCCAAAGAAATAGGAGCACTTCGACAGTTCCCCTTTTTATCCGCTTAGAAAATCGACATGTTTAAATTTTGTGTAACTATACTTGGATCGTGTAACTACTCACGTAACCGTATTTAAATAGGGAAAAAACGTGGAAGAGCTTGGTTGCTTCTAACTTCACCCCCGTTTGGCCCCATAGAGGAGAGGAGGAGAGGCTAAATGCTAACAACATGTTGGGTCTTTTTGCGTGACTGAGCGCACGTGTAAAGACCAGACAGCTACGCATCAACTTGTCTAAGCTAAGGTAAGAACGTATCTTGAGATACGTTTTGTGGGTCTTAGCCTTCAAATGAGGCGTTACTCTAGCCTGTAGGCCGTAAGCTCCAGTCCAGAAGCTTTTAGATTTGGGTAAAACTGAACAGGAGAAAATGTGCTCGGTTAAAGCGAGGGCGAAGAGGTTAAACCCGCGACATAAGACAACACCTGGACAGGGGCATGTTTTTTTCAAAATAGTTCACAATTCATTTGTCTGTAAATGAAGCTAAAGTCAGTTCTAATTGCACATTAATCTGCACCGGGGTCTCCAGCCTTTTTGACACGGTGAGCGACTTTTACAGTACATACCAAAACCATCATGCTTCCAAGACACTTGTGTAACGATGAGACTACCGTATTTTCCGCACTTTTTTCATTTTTTTTTACATAAGTATTTTTTTTTTCTGTTTTAAAATTTAAATATTTAACTTCACATGCCATCACTCTTTAAACTGCAATGAAGAAAACAAAACTCGTCACGGGCTAAAAGCTGGATGGTCACAGCGAAACGAACGACTTCGCAAATGAGAGCTTGGAAAACGCGCTGCCGGGAGAGGCTTGTCAACGGTGCAGTTACGCCTCCGTGCTCAGGTCGTTGCCAAGGCGATTGATTTGGAATGAGATGGAGAGTTTGGTATGTTCTTTAAGCTATTAGTTATCTGATCTGTTTATGTGACGCTAGCATACGAGACACCTCTTTAGCTCGTTGTTTATGCGCCGTGTAGCTAACCATCAATGTATTACGCTAGCTTAGTGTACGCCTATTCAGCCTGTTGTTTTCTTCTTCTTCATTATGCATTTTTTGGCTGGTGCGTCTTATACTCCGGAGCGACATAAAGTCCAGAAAATACGATACGTTAGGAGGAGTTTGAAGCCAAAATATATCAATATTTCAATTCAGAGTCAAAGAAAATTACTTGATTTTGTCCTATTTTGTTTACTTTATTTGCTGCACTGGACAGACAGTGAGAATTTTAAACTGTCTACTTTTTGTTCATATTTTAAAAGTCCCTTCTGAATTAACTATGTATTGTCATCATTTGAGGATTTATTTTTATTTTTATGAGACTTCTGAATAAAATGCAAGAGTACACAAAGGTCAGAACCCAGTGTTTACATTATTCATGCTATAGCAGGTAACTTTCCAGCGCTGTCCTGAAAATGCATAAATACATTCAAAGCGATCTCTGTAAAGGCCCGAGGCAGAACACACTCCCACAGGAGCAAACGAAACACAAACATCCGGCTTTAAACAGGGGACAGTGAACGCACCGCTGCTTAATACCCTCTCTTTCTGATCCCCCGGGCCTGTGTAAACCGCCTCTCCCTCTCTGATAGCGCTTAAGGCCTCGGTAATAAAAAGTGCCGTTCAGTGCTCCCTTGTTTACGGTGCTTTCAATATTTAATAAGTATCTGAAATGTTTGTGTTGCAGACAAATGAAACAACGGAACAATCCGGGCATACCTCTGTCTGCTCGCTCTCTCACAGCAAGGCCGAACGCTCTGCCTTGGCTCTCCTCTTTTGTGCTGTTGTTGTAATGTGTTCAGTTTATTTATTAACAGCAGTTGTCTATCATCGACAAAAGGCTAACCGCTGCACCACTCTGCCGCCCATACCACTGCTATAGTATGGTCGTCCTATACTAGTACTATGGTTGTACTCGGCATCAAGTCTTTTGAGGTACTTTTGTGGTTCTGGTTTTACCCCACAGACTGGCAGATGGAGCTCAGCTCACTCTGTGTGATGATAGCATTAATTCTTCTGTATTTATGTCCTATGTTTTACTCATGGAGCGATAAGTTGATATAGTTCACCGAGAGGGCCACACCTTCACCTCAGCCATCAGTGTAAGAGCTCCGTAGCCATAGACTGTAAGAAATAATGTATATAATAATAATAATAACGTCTTCTGCTCACTCCTCCCCGTTTACCATAATGACCACGGTCGTGGGGGAAGTCATGGCGGATTTACAGACTCCCCCTCCCCAACTCTGACGAAGCATGTTCCTAAAAAGGGCATAAGGGCGGGATTTTCACTGTAGACTCGGCCCTTGCGTGACGTGTAGCTCGCGCTGCTCCAATGCTAACAGTCCGACCCTCATTAAGTACGAGATTTCTAAAATTCTTCTTACGAAAACCAGCCTGGTTTCATATATTGTGACTAACCCAGCGTTATCTCAGGAGGAATATCTAGCCTAGTCTAGTGTTGAAAAAATTGAAACCAGGCGTAAAAGTTGTTTTTAAGGTGTCTAAACTCCAATGCTTTTCAATGGGGCCCTAACGGCGATATGGAGGTACTACAGCAATGGCGGCCCCCGGTGTCGTGGTCATAAAGCAGAGCAGCCAGTGCCCATTGTCCGTAGCATTGCCCTCGGCCCCACTTTGAAGCCCCAGCAGTCATGGTTCGTTCGCTTCCCAGCTGTGTTGTGACCCACCACCACCCCTTCTCCGCCTCTTCCGTCCATAGCTTCACCCTGCTGCATCTTCACAGGTCTTCCATACCACCACCAGTGCCCAGGCTCTGGGGAAGACATCCCTAATGTGGTAGTTCGGGGTGCGCTACCCCTCCCTGCCTATAAAAGGCCACTACCTTCATCTGCACTTTCCCTCACCTGACCTACCACCCTGTGACGTCACATGCTGGCGCAGCTGTCATTGCAGCAAGACTGGGGCTCCAAGGTGTCGTTGGACACGATAAGGCGCACCGGAGCTTCTGAGGGCGCCAAGCGCAGTAGTTAGAGATGGTGGCACGGGCATCATGGGTAAGCTATGGAGCAGTCTCGTGGTTTTAGTAACTTGTCTGGCGTGCGGCTAACGTCCCTATTCTTTCTCGTCCTCGGCGGCTCGGGGATTGTTGCGACTGTTGCGGTACGGCCAAAGGGTGGCGCGGTATCGCTCCATGTCTCGGTATGTCCTTGGTGTCATGTCTTTTTGGTTATATGCTCATGTTGCCTATTCATGATTTGTATGTAAACTAAATGCATCAATGTTGCCCAGGCTTCTGCTGGCGGGACAGGAGTCTCCCCCTTTTTCTGTGTGCACTGTGTGGCCTTCGGATACAGGTGCACAGCTGTGACCACTGGACTCACTAATGCGACTGCTTCATTTTATTTAGTTATAACCGGTTGTGAATGGGGATGTTGCACGACGTGATCCATAAAACGTCAAAGAATTATATTTTAAATGCTGTTTTATAAAGCGAAAAATAAATTAACATAAGAAACTTGACTTCTGTCCTGTGATCATATGTTTCTGTCACTTCAGTCAACGAACCTGCGTAGCCTTTTGGTGCCTAGAGCATTGTCATGGATCGAACATAATTGTATGAAAAATAACGCCATCGCCCTCACTTGGTCACACTAACTTCAAGCTGTTCATTCATACTGACTTTCATACATCGATGTCTACCGCCGGGGTCTGATCACCAAAACTAATATATCGTGCATTTGTCGCCCTTTATTTTACTCATGGAGCGATAAGTCAATATAGTACTGTAAAGGAGACCCAAACTTGTGACCTCATATAAGGACTGTATCTAGGAGTAATTCAAATTCTTCAATCTCTCCAGGTTGTCCGGCCAGAACAATGAAAAAGACAGGATTCACACTCATGCCAGTCTTTATTGTAGGTTGAGATAGATGGCGCTGTACATGATGTTCATGGTCTTCACAGTTTCTATAAATAAATGGAATAAACAGAATAAGGAGCAATGATTATTAAGACTAAATTAGAACAATGAAATAAATGCAATAATAGGAAATCTAAATGACTTCTAAGTGTACAAATGACATAAAACTAAAGATGCCATTCATGTCTTAGTTACATTGTGAATTAGTTTTTATAGTGAACTCTGAAAACCAGCCCAAAACTACGACAGGATAAAAATAGGCTTCACAAAGAAAGGGTTAAATTTGGCTGGATGTATCACGTGTATCACGTGGGTAGAGAGGCCTGAGCATCAGTGATGCACTCGTAAGAAAACATGGTGAAAACAGAACAAACTCCTCTAAAACATATGGACAGTGGCAAATTCTATGGAAATATGAATAATAAGCAGATATTGATAATCAGAGTTTAGACGAGCTTTGGAAATATTAGACATCAATGGACAAAAGTACCAGAAACAGCGATAAACTACACCAAACAACAGTCATGAACACAAAAGTGAAGAAAGGAAAAGTTATTTCCACAGAACTGCTGGAGGGAGGATTGAAAGATACCTGCACACTGACTTGCCTGAAAGTTGGGATGGAGACCGACTCCTGATTGGTGGAGAGGAGGGAGGTGAATGGTGATTGGTTGCTAGGCTGTTGCTGGGGTTCTTTATTATAGTAATAGAAAGTGAAGCTACTATAAAGTTAAATTATACTTCGTGGACATATTCTGAAAACACACAAAATTCATCATAAATCAGAACCTTGTCAACAAGAACAGTAATTATCATGACCAGCCAATCGTTAACTATGTCAACACTGTGACACAGTGGGCCACCCCGAAATGTGGACCAATTGACATTTTTGGTACAGATGCTTCAAATACTCTACCTGGAACAGGGCAAAAAGCGATAAGGCAAAATGTGGCCGGTTAATATTGTGAACCACCCTACTTTAGAAGTTGACATCAAGCCACTTCGCGGGCTTACTGCTGCTGCAATGAGTCCTGCAGATTTCTTCAATCATGACAACAGGAAAACACACAAATCATTTCCATGTGGGAACGGTCTTCACTCGCCCAAAGTTATTGACGGCAGCTCGCTTAATCCGGGAGTCTAGAGAGGCTTCTTAATTGAACTCCAGCACGAGGAACATCGATCGATCTGTGCAGTAGTGGACAAGGAGATGCTAATGAGTTCAGCAGCTGTGATGGTGAGGATGTAAACAACATATGAGACTAATCCCCTCTACAGGAGTCAATAAATGTCTTTCCAGTTTGTCGTGGAGCTCTCCGTGAGATCGTAGCAGGTTGACAAGCGCTTGCTTCAGTTCAGTGGGACTTTTCTGCATGGAGCAGAGGTTTTCTCTGTGGGTTTTCTCTTTGTAGTTTGGGTTCCTCCTTCAACCCATAATATGCACAATAGGCAAATTTTTCAAACTTTTCACACCCAGTAATAAAATATTTGACCTTAAATACCACCAGGTCTAGATCCAGATCAAGATCAAATCAGGACCAAAACTGTCTAAAAATGGTCTTAAAGGTCCTATATCAAGCAAAATCGACTTTATGGAGCTTTAACCATGTTGTAATGTTCTTTCCTTATCAAAAACACCCCCAGAGCAATCCTCCTGAATCCTCCTGAATCCTGCTCTCTGAGCAGCTGCTCCGATCTCTCCTGGAAAACGACTGAGTTGTGACAATCTGATGTTTGGAAGAGGAAGAGCCCGGCATCTGTAATGTAATGCTATACGGCCTGATTTTAATTTATAACACAGCTTTTTCATTATTTCTGTTGTAAGAAAGAAAAAATGGGAAGTGTCCGACGTGTCTGCGCTGTCCCTGCAGGGAAAACAAACGCACCCCTTTAGCGTCTGAACAGATGTCATGTTTGCAGTGAAAGTTGTGAATAAGGAGCTCTTTCTAACCTACTCTGGACACGCTTGTTCTTTTTTCTTACCTAACGATAATGTCATGGAGTAATGTGCGTTTACGAGGACAGAACTTTATTCAGCCTTCCTAAAGAAGAGGCCACTCGCCAGAAGTTGGAATTTCTTTCCAGGATTTGGCGACTATCAGCCAAAATAGTGTTTTTCTGTGACTGTCACTGATGGATGCTTACTGAACCTTCGCCAGAACCAAAGTGGATTAACTTTTCTAACCAACGCGAGTCCCATAACGTAAACACTCGATGGAACAGCCAGGACAGAGCGGTGAGTCAATCAAAACGTGTGTTAGCATCTGTGTTAGCGTGTGTGTTAGCGTGTATGTTAGCATGTGTGTTAGCTTGTGTGTTAGCTTGTGTGTTAGCATGTGTGTTAGCTTGTGTGTTAGCTTGTGTGTTAGCTTGTGTGTTAGCCATTTATGAAGCTGTGTTGCAAATGTCAACTCCTTATAGCTGTATTGTGAAGTAACTTCACTTATTGCTGTGATATTTATATATTTTTTACTGCTAATAATGCATGGGCGGATTAGCTCGGAGAGAGGGGGCGGAGTTAACTGAATCGAAGTGTTGTGTCTTCCAGGTTTGCAAAATACCCTCAGAAAATCCTTATATTGTACCTCTACTACTATAGAGTACTATTTTTTGTGAGAAATATATCATATAAATGCCTATACTTTACTTTGTCATAGCTAAAATAGCATGACACAGATCCTTTAAGGACCAAAATGGGCCTAAATTATGTTTTAACATGGCATATGGGCAAACTTATAGACCCAAGGACCACATTGGGATTTTTACACAACCAGAGGGCCTTTGTCAAACAAAAAACAACAAAAAATAGCTGAATTACCTTTCTATACATCAATGAGAAGAGCAGTGTTGTTCACCCTTTTTAGCCAACGCATCACCAATACATCAAATTTATTATTGACACAGTCGGCATTTTTTCCCAGAACTGCTCTGAACTGAAGCTGGTGGGCAGATGGAAATGCTTTATGGGCCAGATTAGAAAGCTAAAGGCTTTTCTAGGAAGCCAAGAGTCTTTCCGTTCAAGTTCAAGAGATTTTTTTTTAGGAGATTTCTTGCACACACACTGCTTCAATGACTTTTGCGTCGGCAGACCGTGAAGGCCACAGCGAAGCCTTCAGACGACACCTCTTGACGTCGTCTATTGTAGATTTTGAAGCGCGTTTACGATCATGACCCATGTGTAGAAGCCCTTTCCTTTGTAGCGTCTGCTTCTTCACAGACGGTGTTATGTTTCCTTCACAATTTGTTGGAAATGAATGAATGAGCAAAAGGTCTTGGCGTCGTTGGGGGGAAAGTGGCCTTACTTCACCTGGTTTGAGTTTGACAACGTCAGCTCTGGTATCGTTGCATGAAAGCGAACTGAGCGCCGGGGCTCAGTTGTCGTAATAATGTTGATAGCGCCACTTTGACAGTGTCCCGGTAATTGCCTTCACACCAGCGCCCGCCCCGTGTTCATGATGTCCCCAGATGCAGAGTGGTTACATTGACACTGGCTTGTCCCACGTCAGAGCTGCACGTCACTGCACTCGTCCTCCCCCCTCGGTGCGACTGTTCCTGTGGGCTGAGGAGGCGCTGATAACAGGGAGAGGGGGAGTGACGCAGCGGGATAATGGCAGGATCTGAAAACCACGGAGCGTCATGTTATTTTTCTTTCTCATCATCCTCCTATTGACTCAGTGTTTTAGCACTTTTGCGGGTTTTTGCAGCGAGACCAAAATAACATTATTGCCGTCAACTGACTGTGTGATTTTTGCTTGTACAGGGCTGTGAAAGGGTGCACCCCCTCAGTTTGAGTCGTGCTAGGATTCGACACCAGGGATGAATGAACTTGCTTATCAAATGAGTATGTGTGTTTTGTCATATTTCGGTAAAATCACCCAAAACAAACCCGTAAAAACAGTTTTGCAACAGAAAATAACATCCATTTTACTGTGTCAGGTCAGGATTTTGTGCTAAGTGGATTTTCCAATCTCTGTCTTCCATGAGGCACATCATTTTGTCGTTCTGTTAAAACCGACATTAAGGATGTGACAACCAGCTCCAGCCAAGGAGACGCTTTCAACTTTTTATGTCCTAGTTTTTGGCATTTATAAGAAGTTAACTTACATCAAATAGTAAAAGAGCCTCTCTGTACTGAATAGGTTTGGCCATTTTTCACTGACACGCCATGTGCTAACTACCGCGACACTTGCAGGGTTATTTTACAGGAAAGAAACAAACAATACTTAAAAATATGACGACATTACTTTTATAATTTTGCATTTTTTAACGTTTTAGACAAATCTTTAATTTGACCTTGTATGTTTCATGTCCGTGAGTTAGCACATAGCTGATTAGCCGGTGCCGTGATGTTACTCTTGATAGTTGACTTTTTCGAAAAGTCAATGCTAATAATACATGTTGGACCCCGACACATGACCGGGAGTGGGTGGGACTGGTGAGCACTATATCTGCTTAAATGCAAATGATGTAACAACCAACACCCAATTTTGACCGAGGGGTAAAAAAAAATTGACCTGCTTGAGCAAAACCAGTGTGATTTTTGGATTCAGCTCCTAAATCAGCTCACGACACTTCAACATTACAATAATGCATTTTCTATATGAAGCCTAGGCGTTAATTCAACCTGGTAGACTCATTTCAGCATCACATACCTCCAGCCAATGATCGCTTCCGAGAGGGCCACACCTCCACCTCAGCCATCAGCGTAAGAGCCGCACCTCCGTAGCAGCCAATCATCGCCCTCAGTCCCTCTTTTAAGCCCCAGCAATCATGGTTCTTTTGCTTCCCAGCTGCGCTGCGACCCACCTCCACCCCATCTCCACCTCTTCCATCCACGGCTTCTCCCTGCTGCATCCTCACGGGTCTCCTCACCACCACCAGTGTCCAGGCTCAGGGGAAGACCTCCATAACTCTAAGCTGTTCATCCATGACTTTCATACATCGATGTCTACCACCGGGGTCTGATGTCAATAAATCTTCCTAATCACTGCTTTTGTCTGTTTGAGTCGATGCAGGTTGAAATAAGGCGAGACACTGCAGGTCAACAGGGAATTTCTTTCAATTTGAGATATCGATTTGAAACTTTTGCTGTAGATGACTGACGTAAATATGAGAAAAATGCATTGCAAGTTTTTCGCCTTTTATGCCTAAAAAATGCATGGTTTTATTTTGCTAGTCACAGTCTTTTTTCAGAGGGGATTTTGGATATCTTGTATAGTTTTAAAATAATCTGGGTAGGAATTGACTCTGTGCATAACTTCAAATCATCATCAACTAAGAAGTGACTTCCTGTTTCGATCCAGCACGCCAAAATAAAAGCACACAGCTCGTCTCATTGATTAGTTATGGTTATAGCTACTTGCAACATTACAAGAAGAGTCTTTGTTAACAGTTAGGCAGAAAGAAAGTTTAAATTAATTAACTGATGAATAAGATGGGGCTTTTAATTTGGCGTTCTGGATCGAAACAGGAAGTGACTTCTTAAGTCCAGGACTGGAAAATGTGAAGTTTGTAGGAGCTGAGGTGGAGATACTGTTGTTTGCTTGCTACTTCAATTGGTGGAAAACATAATTTTCGGTGTCTGCAATAGTTGTCAAAAGCAATGAAGAGCGGGATAAAGAATATTATAATAATGTATAATAATAATGTATATGTATTATAATTAATACATATACAATAAAGTATTATACAAATAAAGTTCTTCTTCTGTATATGTTATAGGCAGTTTATATGTCATGACCAACACCTTTGTACATGCACCACAGTGTGAGAAACAGTAAGACGGGCCTTTTAAATTTCACTCATTTACTTTCTCCAGTTAATTATTCCCGTCTCATGTAACCAGATCTAAAAATATCACAGAAGAGCGGCTTTCATCTCCGCTCCTTTCATCCTCTGCTGTGGCGTTCGGAGCAGCGCCAGTGCCCTCCAATGGAACGAGCGAGGCATTTCATTTGCTTATTTATTCATCTTTCAACGCTACAGAGCTTAAATTACAAAGTGAGCATACATAAAAGGAAACGGCAAATGAAAACACGCTTTACTTACGAAGAAACATCCTCAAAACACAGGAAAAAAAAACACATTCACTCAAAACCAGTTCAAGTCTGTTCCAGGTTTGATTTTATGCGACAGGAGCACACAAAAAAAGTCCCTAAAAATGACAATAAAGCCTTCAGCATTAGTTATCAGAAGCTGTTGAGGGTTTTGAAGAAGATGGGAGCACAGGAAAAACACTGATTCACCCCTTTGTCTTTAGCTAAGGGCGTATTTGAATCACTAAAAACAGCTTTTCAGCTCTAATTTTTGTCCTAGTTGTGGCCCGTGGTCCTCCAGCTATAGCTACTCCGGATTATAAACCACTGAAGACACTGAAGAATGGGTCAAATGCAGAAGGAAAGTTACCCCGGTGAGCGCAATGAAGTCTATGCTTTGTGCTGAAGGCAGTTTAAGCATCGAAATGCTCGATATGTAAATAAAGTCCAGATTTGTTTGTGTTATTTGCAAGGGCGAGTCTAGCTTTATGGGGGGGCCGAGGCAAAAGTATAGTTTGGGGCCCCTATTCTCTTTTGGTGGTCCATGAAAATGCATATTAAATTGAACAGAGGCACAGGTTGCTTTTATCAGTCACAATAAAACAAAAAAGTAACTCAAGATTTGAAAATAATAATAATACGTCCTCTTTGGTGCGCCCCCTGGTGGACTGGGGGTCTTTTGCTTGCGCAGGGTACTTTGTTTTGTTTGTTTTTACCTGTAGGATTTAGACAGCATTGTGTTTTGATGATGGAGTGTTTGTTTCAGTTTGTCTGGGACGGGTTCTCTCAACACTGTGCTCCGCGTGAGTGTTCTGCAGCCAACCCACTAGGCCATCGTGGCAAACGCGCATAGACTTTGCCTATCTACAAGCGGCCCTGGTCAAAGGCAAACCCAAAACAACAAGTGAAATACGAGTATATCCTTGCCGAGGAAGTTCTGGCTGAAGTCCGGCTCATCCTGAATCGTCTCCGCTGCTTTTCCCCGTCTCCTCGGCTACGACGTCCTCTTCTTCTATGGCGACGCGAGTGTCCGCAGAGGAGCAGAGGGAGCTCACGCTGCTCTGCTCCGTGCACAGGGCGCACGCCAGCGGCGACGAGTGCCCCGGGTGGCTACTCCCGCTGCAAAACGGCAAAGTCAAGGAGTTAAGTCCCGGCATGGCGGTGGCGGGCGAGGGGAAGGGCATCGTGTGCTTCTTTTTGGGCAGCGCCCCCCACTCCTGCTTCTCCTTGTCGTGGACCAGTTTGGTGAACACGTTGACGCGCCTCTTCTCGCGGCGTTTGCAGCGGAAGTATCCCAGCATGACGGCGCAGAGGAAGAAGCCGTAGAAAGACATGACGATGAGGATGTAGAGGAAGGCGTTGCTGTCGGAGGAGGCGCTGCTGGGCGGGCCGGAGGCAGAGGGGAGCTGCTGGAGGAGCCGCTGCTGTGTGGATGTGGAGTTCTCCATTTGTTCGGCACCACTTGTTATGGACAGTGGATCTGGGGAATGAGAAGACCAACTTTTACATTTATTTGAAAAAGTCTTGCCAACATTATTAGAACATATTTGTAGGGGGGCCGTCAGTAACTCGTGATCCCCCCACTCCTAAGAGGCTAGATAGGGCCCTGCAAACACCATCGCACTGTTTCCAAAAGGGGTGGTCCCAAACGAAAACCCCACGAGGTGATGCAGGATATGGACGGTTCACGAGAACAAGACGAGATCCTAACATGATTTGAGCCATTTTTTAACAAAACAAACTATGTAAACAAGGAACAAGAGAGCAACTGTGAACAGGCAAATGTGTGAAATATAAATCTCTGAATACAGCCGAGATGTTTCCTGTTACTGAACAGTACAAACCAATATATTCTAAACACTGGTGAGCAACTATTAACTTAAAGGTGCTTAAAGGAATATTAGTCTATATCTCTGCCCATCCCTTGTTTCCAAGCTTACATAAACTGATTTCTATCTGTGGAAAGGCATTCTACATAAAAAGGGGACAATTTATATGTCAATTGGGTAAAATGATGCTTCTGACGGGTTATGTTGAGCCCACAAGCAAACAGTGAAGGAAAAAGATGTTTTGAATGTTCTTTTAGCGAGTAAGGCATCATTGGTTAGAATCACTTAAAGCAAATAAAAGGTTATTTTCCAAGTTTGACTAAAACGTTATTATATTTGAAGATTTTGAAATGAGTAGTGACCTAAGAAGAGGGAGCATAACATAACCTCAACTATACATAAGGAGTTTAAACCTTGAAATATAGAACTCTCCCTCTTATATAAAGACTTCAACCTTTTCTTCCTTAAATTGCCACTTCACTGGTGTAAAACGACGGTTATCACTTTCCACCAGCATTATTCCATCAAACTAAGTAAACACGATGGATAGACATGTCATACGCTCTGCAAGTGTTCCCATCGCTACAATGCATAACTGTAGCTCCCAGGACATTCCTTGACACGGGGAACAGTCACACTTTGCTGTCAGCTGTACATTATGTTTCAGTCCATAGTTTTGACATTTGTTTATACTTTACATTAAAGGATCGATCCCTTCCCAAATGACTGAGCATTGGCAATTGAAAGCAACAACAATCCACTCTAAAAGGTTTGCATTGCATGAGTTGTATTCGAATAGCTTTTTTCAGATCCAGAAGTGTTTGAGTGAGAAAAACAAATGCTGTAAACATGAAAGAAGTAGAAAGTTACCGTGCAAATGACAGGGCAGACATTTCCCACCAGAGTAAATTGCAATTATGTTTATGATGTTGCAACAAAAAGAACGTAAAGAAATTAGGTTCCAATATTTACCCATTTGACTTTTTAGGGTAAGATGAGAAAAGCCGTTAGTATAAGAGGTAATGACTTTTTACTCCGAGTAGCAGCAAACTAACGATGAAGCATGTGAAGCCTGTGGATCATTCCTCACCGTACGGTGGAGCGATGGTCTCATGTGGAAGTGCGGGGCCTGGTTCTCCTCAGTCCTGTAGCGGGGTTTGGCTCCTCTCTCTAACACCACAGTGACATTTATACACTTTTGGAGGAGCGGCGTCAGTGACCAGTCATGTGACCACCGCCCCCTCCAGCGCTGTCCCGTCCAGGGAGGAGGTCCGGCCGGGGAAGGAGCGGTAACAAAAACAACTCACATTTTCCATTGAGGAGCGATCGCTGTGATGATCACAGTCTGCGTAGAACAGTGCAGCATAACTGTGACTCTCCTGACTTTACATTTTTGGTTCAAAACATCTATTTAATATTGGCATTTAATACAAATAGAGTTGAAAGGATGGTTTATCAGATAACAGCCTAATAGATGAAGCTGTCCTCTGTAAGTTAGACTAGCTATGTGCTTTACTGCATGGGGACTATGGGCACTGTCCAAATCATTGTTATTAAGCCAGGTCAAAACCAGCACATCTGCATTGTGAAAGGTGCCAATGTTAGCCTATCAACACACACGACTGATATAGCACATATTTTGTGTATGGCACTTTGGCCAATGCAAAGTTTTTTAAAGTGCTTTATAATAAAGTTGGTACGGCATGGTAAAGGAGATGAACATGGTACTGTGTAGCTTTAGCCTAAAGTTTTGATGTTGTGTATTTGTGGCCACACTGAGCAGCATCAATCCTTTTTTTAAAGCGTGTGTGAAGTGTTGGGGGACATGCAAGATGTGTGTCCCAGGCCTTATAAGTCGCACGGTATTTCATTCATTCCTTAGTGAAGGCACTTTCACTCCTTGGTGCAGGGTCTTTTCAAGGAGAGCTATAGATTATATATAGGGCTGGTTATGTTACAATGGTCAGAGAACTCAAACAACTAGAAATCAGATAAGCCGATAGCCACGTGTGGTGTGTTTACAGTTCACTTCAGAAACATGACAATTCAAAGCTCCAGGATTCACACGTGTCAGTTCAATTCCAAGGAACTGTTTTGTCCACAACCTGCTCAATCCTCTCCACCTGCAGCTCCAGGTGGAACTGATCCATGATGATTCTGCCTCCATATTTGGATTTGAAGTCAAAGGGCTGTCTGTGCTCATTGGCCTGGTGTGTATTTCTCTGGACTAAGAACCTGAAGCTCCAGGATTCAGATCCAGCTTGCTCTAAAATCTCCCCTATATATTTCAGTTGAATTGAGAAATGTTACAGTTGTTTATAATTTTGAAGGAACACATTGGGCTCGTAGGCCCTGTCCATACGAAGTCAAGCTGAGGACCAAACGCAAAGATGTTTTATCAATCCAGTGTATCGTTCATACGAGCCCGGCGTTTGGGGTCTGTGAACGAACATTTTCCAAACTAGGTCCCAGAGTGGAAAGATCTCAAAACGCCGTCTACATGGCGCCGTTGGAAGATGAATTGCGCTGTTTTCACAGACCTGAGTCGACCCATGTGGATTAAAATTAAGTTTCTGAAAATTAAAGCATTTGTCTTCGTGTGGATATAGTCTACGTCAAGTCACCGAGTACATACGGTCTGACGCCACAGCGAGACCTTTGACTCCAAATCCAGAGGTGTCATCACCATCAAACACTTCCAGCTGGTGCTACAGGTGCCAGGTGGAACTGATTAATGTTACAGTGATAAATGGTGGCTCCCTCTAGTGGACCACACATCATAACTGCAACGTAGGCTCAGCATTAAAGTCAGTCTAGCGCTCCATGAAGTGTTTGAGAGACGGGGGTTCGATTCCCAGTGCTGTCCTTCATATTGGCTTTGACCAGCAGATGTGTTTAAGTTTGAGTTAATGTGGGTTTATCACAGTAAACATGAAGAGAAAAGGACAAAACTATTAAGTTTGGATCACTCTGAGGCGGAGCAAAGGGGTTTATGGGAAGGACACTGTGTCTGCGTCATGTGTCTGTAGACAAGGCTCATTTGCATTATGCAACTTTTTATGCAAAAAAAAGCTCCAGGATCAATTGTTAAGTTAAGTTATACTGTATTAATCTCTGTAGAGAAGTTAGCTTTCTGCATTTGACCCATTTGGAAGGTTTTCACTGCAGACGGACCCTCTCACCAGAAAACTGTCCAAACAATTGGTCTTGGAGCGCTGTAGAGACCTCTGTGATGGAACCAGCTGCTGGGTAATTACAAGGTCAAATACACACAAATATCAAACTTTTTTTTCAGAATAAAAAGTTACATAATGCACCTTTAATATGTGTTGATTTGGTCAGAATGGCTCACAGTGGCGGCGTGCTCAGTTGCAGCGGCTCAGGACTAACACCTGAATACAATTTCATTGTACAATGACAAATATATCACTTACTTATTTGTTGAAATGACTGAAGATGTCACAGCCTGGATTTGACAGAAGATAGACTGCACACATCTGTGCCAACGGTCCCTCCAACCACCACCAACCACTCACACATAGGCATTGGGTGAAGTGTCTTGCTCAAAGACACAACGACAGCCTGCACCTGCCGGAGCCGGGATTCGAACCCCCGACCTTCCGATCACGAGACGACACAGTTCCTACAAATGTCTGTTAGCCGACGTACAAAATAGAGAAGAATAGAGAACAGAATAGAGAAGCCAGGCCCTATGCAAAAGTATGACACAGCCTTTTTTCTTATCATTAACATATCATTATAAAATATTTAGTGTTCATCCAATCCCACGAAAAGCTGAAACCCAACTGAATATGACTTAGCATTCAGCTCATTGGTCACTTTTACACGCCAAATCTTATCTAAAGCAAAATTCTTCTCCAGCTTAACCAGGACAAAACTGAAATGTTAATCATCGGCCCTGAGAGAGAGACTTTTACCCAAACTACAGTCACTGTCTATGAATCCCTCCTCACAGGTGAAGAACCTGGGTGTGATCTTTGACTCTGAGCTGACTTTTATTCCACACATTAAGAATATCACAAAGATCCAGAGTCGCCCCATTCTCTCTCGGGCCAACACGGAGACGCTCATGCATGCTTTTATCACCAGTCGTATCGACTACTGTAATGCCCTGCTTTCTGGTCTTCCCAAAAAGAGGATCTCAGGTTTACAACTTTTACAAAATTCAGCAGCTCGTGTCCTGACGAAGACCAGGAGGCGGGACCACATTACACCGGTTTTAGAATCGCTGCATTGGCCCCCGTGTGTTTCAGGATTGATTTTAACTTTTTTAAATGTCTTAATGGTCTTGGTCCTTCTTATCTTTCAGAACTGCTTTTACCTTACGAACCTTCACGGCCCCTTCGCTCCTCCGGCAGGGGTCTCCTAGTTGTTCCTAAAGTCACCAAAAAGACTCATGGTGAGGCGTCTTTCCAATATTACGGCCCTCGCCTCTGGAACCACCTGAGGAGGAGCTCAGGGCTGAGGAGGAGCTCAGGGCTGCAGAGAACGAAAATGTTTTTAAGAGCAGGCTCAAGACCCACCTTTTTAGCTTAGCCTTTAACTGACTAATCTATTTATTTAATCCTAATATATAAAATGTATATATATGGGAGGTTGTCCCAGGCGCATTGTTTTAAATGTTGTAATCTGTAAAGCACTTTGTGATACCTTTCGTCATGAAAAGCGCTTTATAAATAAAGTTTGATTGATTGATTGATAACTTGTGATGTTTGATGGCTAAATGCTGAAAAATACACTGAGCAGGCTCATGGACGCTGAAAAGTTTCCCAGGCTTGCCGCTTCTTCCTTTTTACTTCTATGACGGGCCTGTTGAGGTCATATACCGTCAATGGCTGAGGTCCTCGGTCTGCACATGTTCATATCTACAGTAGAGATGATGTGGCCAAGGCAACAGAGCACATTGTACTGTGAAATGGCAGGGGGCTCTTCAATCTCCCCCCCCCCCCCAAAACAATAACAGCGCAGACACATAGACCAAACAGACTTTTATTCATTCGCTGTTCTGTCCAAACGCAGGTTAGAAATAAATAGTGACGCACTCACGGAAAGTTACAGGCAGATCCTACACACAGGCGTCTTAAAGTCATCCTGCGTAACATTTCCAGAATTAAATACACTACAAGTGTTCTCACGGGTGGAAAAATACCTCAAATGGAGTTATACTATATTTGGTCACAATCCAAATACTTGGTTTTGGTAACCCATTGCAACAGTCGCATTGTCGCTGGGTTTCCGTCTCCCTGGCATGTCCGTTTTATGTTCTAGCTTGGTTTCTTTTGTGATGTAGCAACACATATAACCTGGAATGTTCCGCAGTGTGGCTTTAAGCATGATTAAACAGAACGTAACGTGGCTCGTTCCTACACACAAGGCATCTCCGTGTTAAGACGATAAATAATAATCACCATGTCACAAGAAGGCAACAGTGAAGATTTCCTCAGCCACACAAACAAAAGTAAAAATCACAGAGAAACACGTTCGAGCCGTAACATTACAACCACCGGTCTCTGAAGGGAAAGGAGTTACTGTTGGTAGTTTCAGAATACGGTATTTAAAGGAACAGCTACTCTTCGGGACTTCTGACATTTTTATAATGAGAATTTACATCAGAGAGAGTCCTTTTATGTTTAAAGTATTGGAAAATTGTTTTGGTCATGGCATCCGGGAACTCAAGCTCAGTGCAGCATTTTTGGCTAATGTTTACAAGAAATTAATCTCTTTAAAGTAGCTCAAGCAAACCCATTTTTCTGTGTTCAACTCAACTTCGCGGTAACATTTTTTGTAACCTCTTAATAGCCATGATGAAAAGAGAATCTGTCAGTGGTTGTAATGTTTTGGCTGATTTCCGCGTACATTTTTTTTCCTCTATTTAATCAGCTGCTTGTAGGCACAAATCATATACATCTTCATATTGCACAATGATTCCTCCAACGTCATCAGTGATATCACAAGAAAGTACATTTGTTCATACAGTGATCCAACATCGCAGATTTAAAAGGATTTAAAAAGCTCAACGTTAAGAAATCACTTGCACTTGCCTGTACCAAAGGGCTATTTTAGTTCACAAACAGACTTAATGTGCTGCATACTACTAAAATCTCAGACGACGATGGTCATCCTGTTGTGCTTTGTTTGAGACATCCTGACAAAACGTTTGGCCAAAGAGGAGGCGCAGCCATCTCCGACCCGCAGAAAGGCTTTTCAGAAAACGCAAACATGAGCAGACAAGGCTGTTGAACCTCTGTTCCCCCGACTAGCAAGGGGGTAGGTGGGCTTAACCTCACCCTAACGCGGTGCTTCTCAACTGGCATGGCGTTGGGACTGACCATCAACCAAGGACGACGCCATGACCCCAATGAGAGTTCAACGGTTATGTACAATTTGTGTACATTTCCCCACAAATGACTATTGGAAAAAGCATTGAATGAGCCTAAAACGCTGAAATCATGACAGAAACAACCCAACAAACTCAGGTAGTGCTTCTATACATTTCCAGGAGATAAAAATGGAAAAAAATGTCTTCCGGGAAAGAATCGCGACCCACTGAATTCAGTTCATCGACCCATTTTCGGACCGCGGGCCACCAGTTGAGACACTCTGCCCTGACACATTTAAAAAAAAAAAAGAATGTAGTTCCTGCGCGAGATACTTCATTGACCAAGTTCAGTCACAATATTGACACGCTGCACCAGGAAAAACATCTGGCACGAAAACAAAAAAAAGAACGAAAAAAGGAAAAAAAAGCTGCAGGATTTAGCGTATTGTGCACGTTTTGGAAACCCAACTAGACACGTGGAGAACATGCCCACTCCACACAGAAAGCAGAAACAAAACCCATAGACCAGCTTTAGTTGAATATAAGCAAAAGCAACTAAATAAATAATCTCAGTAACCAGCGGGGGAGGAGGAGCCTGGCGTCCGTTGTTAGGCCACTTTCGTAACTCGCACCTGAAACAATACAACCGTCTCTCTCTCTCCTGCGTGAAAAGACAAAACTTGGGGCGCCGCGGACAAACAAAACAAAACATCCCCGTGGATCACTTCAGACACGTGCAGTTTCAATCACGACACAGATTCAAGTATAAGGGGGAGGTTTGTCCTATGCATGTACGATGTCCTCCACTAATGACGGTAACGCCGGAGACTTTCTGACCCCGAGCTCTGCAGTCATGTATTATGGAGGTTTTCGACTCTCGGCGCTCCTCTCTCCAGTTTACTGAAAATTCACAGTTACTGGCTGGAATGTCTCCACCAAAAAGAAAGAAATTGGTTGGAATTTCATAAAAACATGGTTCGAAAGAGCAGGGTAATGTGGTAACTAGATCATTTTGCAGCCCTATTTCCATCTTTTTCCACAATGTTTCTTGGTAATGTCTTTCTTTATGAACTTGGATACCTTACATACTAAAGTAGAATAGCCTGTGGGTCCTGTTTCTATGAGAAATAGGCAAACAGTGACTGCATTCATGGTGAAACTGTAGGTTGCTATGTCTCCACCAAAATGAAAAGGATTGAATTTCCATAGAAATGTGGCAACTCGTATGTTTCCCCAAGAGCAGTTACTATACTATTACCATCTTATTACTGCGCTGTTAAAGTAACAGGCCAGCGTTTTTCCACACTAAGATATGTTCTTACCTGAGCTTAGACGAGTTGTACCTGTCTGGTCTTTGTGCGTGCCCTCAGTCATGCAAAATGAGATGTTGCTAGCATTTGGCCTCTCCCAGTATATTCCTATTAGTTAGAAGCAACCAAGCTCTTCCACGGGCGCAAAGACCAGACAGGTATGTATAAACTCGTCTAAGCTCAGGTAAGAACATACAGTATCACAGTATGGAAAAATGGTGGCCTGTTCCTTTAAGAAAGGTGCTACAGATAAAAACGAACAAACTTTTGCATATATTTGTCTATGATCAACATTAGTGGAGGACACTGTAATGTAAACAGATTCTACAACCAACGGGTGTGACATTTTCGTGGGGAGAAGGTCGTGTAAAGAGAACTCAAATGTTGGTTGAAATTTCTTCTTAAAACCGTTGGATTGGTCCCGGTCATTTCCCTCCGTACATTCTCTCTATGTCGTCTTTGTAATGCGACTTGAGCTCTTTGCGCTTGAGTTTGAAGGCGTCCGTCACCAGCCCTGTCTCAGGAGTCCACGGGTCAGGGCTGAGCCGGATCTTCCGAGGAATCTCGAAGCGCTCCAACTGGGCTGCAACAAAAATGGAAAACACAAGCTAACTCCATGTCCCCTTTCACCACATTCATATGTTCTCGCGTATCTCACCCGCCAGAGCAGCTTCAGTGATGACCTTCAGCGCGAGCTCCTCCATCGTTGAGTTGTCGCACAGCTCGATCCAGGATCCGCGGACGCCATATTGTTCGGCCAGAGCCATGAAGTGCTTCTGATTGGGCACCACAAAGCCAATGACGTACGTCTCGTCACTGCAAGGGAAAAAAACAGTGACCCTGGGCCCATTGATACAGTACACCAGGGGTGTCCAAACTTTTTTCATGGGGGGCCACATATTGGAGCGTACACGGGGTAAAGGGCCATGGGTCGGTGGTTAGTTCCACGAAACCTTCGAATAGCAGAGGTTTAAATTGTGCCTCATGCCTTTATTTATGCGTAAAACCTTAATGCCAGCTCAGTCTCACAATATAATGCTAGTTGTTAGGTTAGAATTGTGTAGAATTATTACATATTAAATAAAAAGGACGATCTCTGATGATGTGAACCGATTCAGCAAGCAGCCCAAGGGCCACCAAAAATTGGTCTGAGGGCCACATTTGGCCCGCGGGCCGCACTTTGGACACCCCTGCAGTACACATAAATGGAGCCACGTGACCTTGTACTCTACCTGTTGGCGTAGGCACAGATGTTGTCGATGAGTGGACAGTTTTTCAACATGGCCTCCACTTTCCCCAAAGACACGTACTCTCCGGCCTGAAGCTTTACCAAGTCCTTCTTTCGGTCTGAGAACGAGACAGAAAAGGAGGGAGGAAAGTAAAATGTAGGAACTTACTCTTAAACTCTTTGTGCAATCAGTATATAGAAGAAAATCTAACGGCTAAAAAATGTACACAATGTAATATATACGGGGGGGTCTGTGACAAACCTGGACAATATCTAGATTAGATGATTTTTATTTAGAGTTACAATTACATGACAAATTTCTCATGATTATAGGCACCCTTGGCAAATGAACAGATGCACAATATATATATATATATTCAAATAATGTAAATAATAAAATAAAGAAATCTTTACATGAAGTTATACATTTTGTTTCATGTACATCTCCAAGTTTGGAGATGCACAAAAGGAGTGGGAAGATGTAAATCTATCTTGATATAAAAGTAATGAGAATAGTATTATGGCGAGACACTGCAGGTGAACTTTTTACGTTCAGTGAACTTACTGTAGATTACTGCCATAAATATGTGGGGAAAAATGTATTGTAGAAGTTTACGGTCATTTTATGTTTTCATATAAAATAAGGCGTTTTATGCCTAAAAATGCATTGGCGACAAAATCAGAAAAATGTATTTAAAGGCACTAGATGCAAGTTCTCACTACTGCCACCTCAGGTCTTACGTGTAACTGCAGGTTCTATATTAAGCTTGTGCATGACGACCCGAATTAACACCTTTTTGAGTGACAGGATTTTAGAGGCAGTTGTGGTGAACAGGTCTGAGCTCATTCTACACATTAGGACATGGCTGGAACATTTAGGGGGATGTAAGTACTTAGCTTTAATAATTTTAAACTCTGTATAGTCCCATTAATCTTTTTTCATTAGTTACAAAAACTTTTGTTCAGAGGGGATTTTGGATATCTTGCTTAGTTTAAAAATAAGCAGTTTATTTGTGGAAAAATCTGTAAAGGTAAGGCTAGGAATTAGATATTTAAAAAATCCCTCTGAAAAAAACTTCAAAATATTGTTCAGTCAAGTTTATTTGTTTCCAGGTTTTCAAATAGTGATTTTAAGTTGATTGTGTTGGTCAACATGACATGGCACGTGTCCAGCTGCGTGTTACATATGACTGTTTACTCGGCACATACTAAACACGGCGATAATGTGTGTGAACGAGCAGACAGGAAGTGTGGGGGATGGTCACGTTTCTCTCGAGGCGCACATGAACTGCAGAGTGGCATCTACATCCTCACCGATGATTTTAAGGCAGCCGTCGCTGTGAAACTCCCCGATGTCCCCGGTGCAGAACCAGCGCTGGCCGTTCTCGTCCACCACAAAGTCCTCCTGTTTTTTGGGGTCGTTTTTGTAGTAGCCCATGGTCACATTCGGGCCCCCGATCAGGATCTCTCCTCTGGGGTGCGGCTTGTCTGTGCTCCGGTAACCACCTGAAAAAAAAAAAAAAAAAAGTAAAACATGAGCAGCTTAAATACTTGCATTCTGCAACATCTAAAAACTCTTTGCTGCCTTCATTTCGCCTTTAGAGTGGAAACAGAAGATTAGAATCGAGCAATGTAGCAACCTATAGCCCTCTTTGTTGAGTGTATCAAGCGTAGTTTGCCATGTGCTCTTGGGTTAAGTGCCTTTTTTCAGGACAAAGTGGAAAAAAGGAATCAAATCAACCCTATTAATTCAATTCTAAATGTGAATTCTTTCTAGCCTGTGAATACCCATGATGCTTTGCGTGCTCGAATCATTTCGAACTGCTCAGCAGCCTGGGGACTAGAGATGCACGGGTTGTCTTTTTTTCTGACCCGCACCAACCCGACCCACTGTAATTTAAACCCGACCCACCCAACCTGAAGAAAAGCCTCTCAGTTTGCCGAGCCGACCCAACCCGAACCCGCACACATTAAAAAACAGCAGTATGAGTCACGCTGCAGCTGGCTGTCACTGAAACTTGAGCGCAGAAGTTTACAGTTAGTTTTAGTTTTACCTAAAATAAAAGAAACTAGCACATAATGACATGTGCGTGTCATTATGTGCTTGGGCATGGCTAACATTTGTAGCGGTGATCAAGGCCAGGTGACATCAATGATACCTTTACCCCATAAAACTAAACATTCAACTAAACACAGCCGCCTTTTGTGGCATTTATGGATAAGAATGGACTGTATGTGCATGTATGTAAACAACGGGGGGTCAAACCGCGCATCACTACTGGGGACCGTGGCTGAAATCTTCACATGGATTTGGGGACCAATCACAGAACGGGGAGGAACGGCAAGACAATGACGCGCTATTCAGCAGATGGACGCCTGTAGTTTATTTACAGATCCAACATGACAGCAGCAGACGCAACGCCATCTTTCGATCAAGCTTTAGCCCGTGCTAGAGATAGTTTAGCTCGAAAGTTTATTTTAAAAGAAGAACATTGGGTACGTCATGCATCATCAGGTACAATTGATACGATTGGCTATGGCTACGTGCAGACGCTATTTGTATAGCCCATTAAACGGCTATGGACAATCGTAAACCACACCTCTCTGAGGACGAGAAAATGAATGGATGGTTCCCAGACTAAATATAACTTGAGATATTTTGGCTAAATTAAGGCTAAATTCTTTCTATCCATTAACTTCTCCAGGGCTTTTTGATGGATACTGACAAGCCTTGCAGCCGCCGCTCCCTACAGGCTCATAACGTCAGGCATCAAGTCTCTGTGGGCACCACACTGAGGCCAATGTGATCGAATGGCATTGTACAGTATTTGCGCCGCTGTTTTGTTAACGCAGCTGACGAAAGAATGGCCTGTATTCAATGAGAACAATGAGAAAAATGAGCTATAGAAATGTGGCCAATGTGACTGATTTTACAAACAACACAGGAATAGGAATCTCGGTGCCGCCCGACAAGACTTCACGCACGGCTCGTTCATACAAACTAAGTAAATTCACGAGCAAACTCGAGCTCAGATGTCCTCAGAAACTCAGGTTCTGAGGGGCACTAACTGTTAACCTGTTACATCTAAAATCAATTCATTTAATTCTAATTAATTTTAATTCTTCTAACTTTTCTGCTTTAGGCGCCTAAATAGCTTGCAAGGGCCCTGTCCAGGAACCTCCCGCAAGAGCTGCAGTTTGATGCTCTGACTCAGTATATGTCATTATACTGGATTGACAAGACTCTTGCCGCCTTCTGGCATTTTTTTTTAATATCAACAACTTGGATAAACCCAGTCTGTGGTTTTATCTGGTTTAGTTCAAAGTTGTTGTTTTTTGGTAAATACTTCATAAACACATTATCTCCAGGTCTGAGATAAACCTGTTCAAAATGAAATATTGGTTTAACACATGTTGCATGATGTAATTTATAATCCATAATTCATGTTAAATTGTATATTTTGTTTTGCCAGTTCTTGTGGGAAATGGACACAAATAGTGGTTCTCCATGAAGCAATGCTTTAACCCAACGTGGCTCTTCAGAGAGTGAATATACTCCACTCACTTCTACTACCGTTCCCATAACAAACGGCATGTGTGCGGTGCCACGGAGGAAACAGGATACACACGGCTGCTGCCTTACACACGATGAAGACAATCAAAACAAAGTCTGTGGGCTGCGAGGTGAACACTGTGGACAGATACCACCTTTTGATGAAGTTTAAATTATTCTGAAGTGCCCAAAGCTCGAGAAAAGCACCAACTACTGTAAAAGACAACTATGAAGGAAAGCAGTTAAAGCAATAAACAACTGGGGACCCCCACAGTAAAGTGTAATTAGTGTTTGTCATTTCAATGGTAAGACATTTAATAATGCGTATTTTAGCTGTTTACACTGTCATTTCAGGTCTTTCATGAATTCAAATGAGATCATTTTGAAATATTTTCCCGACCCCCTTGTGGGTCCAGACTCTTCGGACATGCCTGTTTATGAGCTTGTTTTGGCCTAATGGGCTATACGTATGCACGGAGCATCACGTGAAGTCAAGTGGATCCTCAGGAGGCGCTGCTCTTCTTGTCCCGTCATTTCCCAACGACTTAGTATCGATGTCTTGTCCAAACAATTCAACAGCTTCCATGGCGAGCAGAGAGTTTCAGCATCATGTTAAAATACTGCATCAGGAGCAAAGACTTCACTGGAGGAATTCTTCCATGTTCATCACTGTAGATGTTTTTGTCTTGAAGCTAACGGCTAACCGTAAATTAAAATTGAAATAACAAGATTTTGAATGAGCCACTCAAAAATACTTTAGTATAAATACTCATTTAATTTTGGTGTTGTTGTTTTTTTATGCTAGCCTAAGATAAAAAGTCCTCCTCGATAAACACAGACGTTTCCTGCAGTCAAGTATTTACATCTAACCATAGGTGCTGATCCTGTGGGTGCGGTGGGACTCGAGCACCCACTTAATACTGCCAATTTTCCCTAATTACAAAATGATTAAATAGATATATATTTTCTGTGGGACGGTCCATTACATCCATATAGGTGCTTTTCCTGTTTGGCTCTGTAGGAAGAACACACGGCTCACAAACACTAGATCGTGAGATCAATTCTGACCCGGTCTTTTTTTCTTTTTGGGCACCCACTGGGAAAAACATAAATCGGCGCCTATGCATCCAAAGTTATGTTTTTAACACGTGTCAGCGGTGTTTTCTTGAACTTGTCGTTGATTTGTGCAAGACCTCGCTAGTACTAATTGGGAAAATAGCGAGAGGAAGGACCGCGACCTCCGGAGATCGCACAGTCATCACGTGTCACTCATGTGCATAGAGCCTGTAGTAAAGCTCAGTGACCGAAACTCTGGAGGTTCCAAGCGTTCAAATGTACATTCAAGTCCGACTCACCCTCGAGCCAGTCCTTGAGCTTGAACTCAGAGCAGACCAGAGGCCCTCCCACTCTCCCGGTGCTGTAATCCCACGCTGCAAAAACAAAACAAAGCAAAAACACATGACATTATCAGGATCACGACACCACATCATCCGGATCCATCAGCCCTGTCCCCACGGCAACGCGACCTCACGCGCTCCCTCGCCATGGCAACCGCATCCCAGAGGAAACAACACACTCAAACAGAGCATGCCCTCGGTTCAAAACGCAGAGGGGAAAAAAATTGAGCTGGACATTTGGCTCGTTTGGTTTGGGGAATACTGGGAAACGAGTCTTATCTTCGTGACAGGGCTGCAACAAATCTGATCTGTGTCGGGCCGCCGCATGGTGACTGAGAGTAGGGGTTAGGTCGCAGCACGCATGCAGAAGAGTAACTAGTTTAAGTCTCGGCTTAAAACAGCTCATGGTAGGATCTGACTTTTCATAATCGACGACCTACATACATGTTTTAAAAGAAATTCCCAAAAAGAAAATGGACAAATGTTGAATTTCATCATAATTTGGGATTTGGATTCACAAACTTGACATGTTTTTGTCTGTTGTCACGACTTTTGGACGCTGAGCACCCTTTGTATTTGGAGTTTCGTTTGCTTCCTTCGGGACATGGGTTTTTCTGATGTCCTGAAAGTTCAGCAAAGTTTTGTTCCTGCTGCCGTTTCCCTGATGAACAAGTCGGGATCTAATCGTCTCTTTTCTGTCTTTGTTGTTATGCTCTGATGACTTAAAGGGACTATAAGGAGTTTAAAAATGTTAAAATTAAGTATTTTCCTCCAACATGTTCCAGCCATGTCCTAATGTGTAGAATGAGCTCAGACCTGTTCACCACAACTGCCTCTAAAATCCTGCACTGTCACTCAAAAATGTGTCACTTCGGCCCGAATTGCCGTCATGCACGAGCTTAATATAGAAGGTGCAGTTACACATATGGCCTGAGGTGGCAGTAGTGAGTATAAAATGGCGAACTTGCTTCCAGCCCCTTTAAACCTCCTTGGTATGTTTAGTGAAAGCACATCCTGTTAGTATCTGGAGCTCTTACAAGTTTTATATTTACAGAAGTGTGTGGTGATGTTTATTCTTTATGCGTTTGACTAGTTTGACTAATGTTTGACTAACTTTTTCTCGGAATTGCAAAATAAATTTACCAACAGGTACAAATAAAGCAACCTAACCTTCATGAGAAAATCTATCATGTGTCCTGGATAGGGCTGCTCGATTATAGAAAAAATAATAATCACGATTATTTTAGTAATAACTGAAATCACGATTATTCAAACGATTATTTGTTCCCTTAAAAAAAAAATCTTTATTTTATTTATTCATTTTTATTCGTATTTTAAAAAACAACTATGGACTACATTTTCTTTGGACAATAAAAGCATTTTTTTTTTTTTTTTTTTTTAGATGCTTCTAAACTAATCCTATAGGGACACCTGCCCCCTGCTGTCCAGCCCTCACACCTGTCCAACAGAGCCGCGCGGCCTGATGACATCATCACACAGCGCTGATGTTTTTATGTCAAACCAAAGCCTGAGCCTTTAGCACGTGAAATGTGAAGGGAACAGAAACAATCATCTCAGCAGAAATAATAAGAGTTTGTTTGAGCTCCGTTGATCTGCTCCTGAAGAAGAGTTTTAGACTTTTCTACTAAACAAAACCAGAGCCTGAGCAAAGGATATCGAGGCTTCTAAACAGCTGTTCTCCTTTCAGCACAAGGTGAGCTCTTAACAGAGGTGTTTTCTCAAGAGTTAGGTATAAAAAATATTAGTACGATATTATTTACAGTTCTGTCAGGCTGCGCTGGTGTTTCAGCTGATCAGAGCGGGAGGGCATCCTTAATAATCGTTTGTTCCTCGATTATGCTATTTTTGTGATCATCTAGTGTAATAATCGAAATCATAATCGAATTTCGATTAATTGCACAGCCCTAGTCCTGGACATTGTTGCTGTTTTTGTTTCATGTGGCTCGTCCCAGTAACGTCAGAGATATTTGCCAAAAAACCAAGACAAAAAAATCTGCAGTTTGACAGTTATCGTTGAATTCAATCTTAAACTATAGACTCTTTAGAATGTTGTGATGTCAAGTAAACGCGACCTATGACTCACAAAGCATCCCTGGTTCCAATCAGGATTTATATAACGTCCTGTTACATGAGGATTTGCCCCTTTGACCTTTCATCGGTGACACTCAATCACTACTTAACTACTACAGTTAATGCCTAAAAATGAATAGTATCCCTACGTTTAATGATCTTACAAAGTGTAACACCTCAGGGGTTAAGGCTGCTGCCATGTGTTGCTGGATGCCTCTCTCCGCTCTTCATTCACTTTCATTCTGAGCTGTCCTGTCTAAGCACTTTCGTTTTGTACAATGACAAATAAAGCACTTACTTAAAGCTTATTAGTGCAAATCTCTTCACCCTTTGGTCCCACACACTCAGTTATTATAAATCGTCCTTTATCCCTCCATAAAAAAACAAAACAAAAACAGTTCTACGTCTTTATCTGTGCTGTGTGGAAACTCCATTATTCTCTGGGACGTCTGGGAACCTCTCCTCCCTGATCCACAGACTGATAATTTGGGAGGCACACAAGAGTCTAGAGCAGCAGGAGTCAAAGGAAGAAGATAAGTTGAAAAAGACGCACTTTCCGAGCACTATCGATTTAAGTGGATGGAGTTTTCTTCAGGAAATTCCCTTGAGACACTCATACAGGCCACAGGAAAAGAAACGTCAGGATTTTCTTACATTTCTTAGGCTGTTTTTTTTTAAATCTGTAAAACAGTTTTTGAAATGTTTAATGTCCAAATAAATCTGTGGAATGATCTTTGTTGTTGGTTCTAGCAGCAGTGTCGCGCTTACATTCACTGATGGTGCCGGCGCCGCAGGTCTCCGTCAGCCCGTAGCCCTGTCCCACAGGGCAGCAGAAGCACACGTTCATGAAGCGCTGAGTGGCTGCAGACAGAGGCGCGCCGCCCGACAGGAGCACCCGCGTCCGACCCCCGAGGAGAGACTGCACCTTCTTGAAAACCAACCTGAAAACGAAACACACAGGGCATCTTCATTCATGATTGCCGTTTGTTCATGAGCACATCTCTCATCAACTGTTGTTTTTAACATCGGGGCTACTTCTTTCCTCAACCAGAAAGAAACAACAGTTATAAATAAAATTCTGAGTCTGAGCATTTTTGTTACTTGCTTAGTCATTCTATACCAGGGGTCTCCAACAGGCAGCCCACGGCCCCTGACTTGTAGAGCACAAAAAAAGAGTACGTCTCTAGCCCATTCCTGTGCGGAGTTATGAATTTTTAAAGAAATAACCAGAATGCTCATTCTCGCCACTAGGGGGCAGCTTAAAGTGGGGGTATTATGTAAAATCGACTTTTTCAAGCTTTGCATCATGTTATTATGTCATTCCCTCATTAAAAACATGCCTGAAGTGTTGCCTTGGCACATTCACGCATTTTTGAATAATCTGTAAAAACTAGGGATAGGTTTGCCTGAGTCCTCCTAGGAACGCCCCCACCTCCTGGAGACGCCTCCGAGCTTTCGTCACCAGCCGAGTAACCAACCACTGCTCCTCAGCAGAACCCCCTCCCCACTGATGCCACAGACAGCGTGTGGAGGGGGCGTGTCGGAAAGGCTCAGAGGTTCTTAAAGAGACAGAGGCCTATTTCAAGACATTCACTACAGCCATTTTGAGAGAGCAATTTTATACAAGGCAGTTATTCTAATTTACTGCATTTACAGACCAACAGAAGGTTTGGTCATCATTGTAGTGTGATATAGACTGGTGCTATGTGATTGAAAAAAGCACAATACCCCCCTCTTTAAATAAAGAAAGTAAAGAAATCCACACGATCAGGATATAAACAACACATTAAAGTCATATGGTAAATAGACAGTCTGCCCCAGGGCGGCTGTGGCTACATTAGTTACCACCACCAAGTGTGGAATAAATAAATAATGACTATCAGAAACTTGGGACACAAGTCGAGTGCAATACAAGTGTAAGCCGTTTTTTATGAAGCTACAGTCCGGATCATTATTAGTCATTTATAGAAAAAGGGTTTCTTCAATAGAATATTCACAATCAAAACCTTTTTTACTGGAGCTTTTGTTTATGGACCCCGGCAAAACCCTCCGGATATATTTTGGCCCCCGGGTAAATTTACTTGGAGTCTCCTGGTATAGACTTTGTAGCTCTATTTTCGTCATATAGCTTTTCCTCCCTTCCATCCCAGTCTTGTTTTAGTCCGGTTTAGTGATCATATATTCCAATTAGCTCTTGTTTTGCCCTGGTCCCGTCCTAATTGAGATCTGGTTTAGACCCGCTTTAGTCCTGTCCCACCTGTCGCAGAGAGGGGTGCTGTTGCCTTTGCTCAGCTGCTCCAGTTTGTAGTTGAAGGCCAAAGTGAAGAGGGTTCTCTGGAAGTAGCTCATCTCCTCCACCTTCGCCATCACGTTCTTATAGATGCGGTCCATGATCTCCTACAACGGGGAAGGAAAATGACTTGTATTGCGTGTAATCAAAATAATAAGAAAAGGGAAACATGTCCTCTGTTTGCTTCTTTCTTGGTACCCTCTAAAAAAAATGCCCTGTTTGTTGACAAATTTGGTGAGAAAATCAATCTAACACATGTGTTCTTTCCTGGTTGCATAACTGAATGATCCCACCGGACCTCACACAGTCCGGAGTGACCCACAAAAAACCAAAGGAACAAACTCAAGTAACTCAAGTTCAGACTCCATCGCTCAAAATAAATGTGCTGCATGCAAAATACCCCTGAGGATATGGACGGGAGGCATGACTCACTACAGAGAAAGTAAAATCCAAACCTACTTCAGTGATATAGCTCAGATGGACACTTAAGACGGTTTTAAAATGTTGTCCTCCACAAAGGAGGAACAATATCAATACAATACAATACAATACACAAGTACAACAAAACTAATGTGAGGTCAAGGGCTTCGTAGTAATGTTTTCTGGTTCTCGAATTTGCTTTCTTATAAAGTTTGTTTTTTATTGGTTGTGAAGTAGCAGGCTAGGTGTTGTTAGCATTATATTGATAATAATGCTAAACGTTGCAAAACAAGCGAATAAACTTATTCGCTTGTTGAATAATTGGGATGCTAGAGATGCATTCGGAAATGTAGGAATAGGTTTTGTATGTAAAATAAAAATGGGTTCGAAAATCAGGAGAATAATGTTATGCTAGCTAACTATGCTAGCATAACTGGTTTAGACCTAGTTCAGGGTAAGGCCTGATTTATTTCTACTTTAGACTAGTACCGTATTTGACCTGGTTTAGAACTCAAGGCTTTACCAAATAAATACGGTATTCTTGAAATAAAGCAGTAAATGCCATTGACCTGTGGGGTTCCCCAGGGGTCGATTCTGGGGCCCCTCTTGTTCAATCTGTACATGCTTCCATTAGGTCAATTGATATCAAGTAACAATGTGTCTTATCACAATTATGGAAACGATACTGAGCTCTATGCTGATACATTGTGTCATTGTATCAAACAGATTAGTGTGTGGATGCAAAACAACTTCCTCCGGTTAAATACTGATAAAACTGAGATGATTGTCTTTGCCCACAAAAACACAGAGAGGTTATCATTGGTCATCTTGAAGCTCTTTCACTGGGACCCAAAAGTCAAGTTAGAAATCAGTGAGGACATGAGACGGGCCTCAACCCTGAGTATTTTTAAGTCCAGGCTTAAAGGACACCTTTTTACTGCTGCCTATGGAGATTGATTGTAAATTTAATGAATTTTAGTATACGCATTTTTTTTTTTCATTGCATTGAATGATTTGTTCTATTGATTTTGATTGTGTTAATGCTTTTTATTGCATTTTTTATTGTGTTTGGTGTTGCTGTGAGGCACATTGAGTTGTACATGAAATGTGCCATACAAATAAACTTGCCTTGCCTTGCCCAGCAGTAGAAAAATGACTATTGCACTCCAATGACTGATCCCGCCAACGCTCATTTTAATGTAAATGTTTCAAGTTTATTGACTACCGAAATGGAAAAACCCAAAAAGGAAATTATGGTAAACCAGTAATCTTCCACTTAAACATGACAAACACCCCCCCAAACTGGAAATTTACAACAAAAAGCCTTATATCTATCACACTTACACAAATAGCTGCCAAAACTTGACTTCATAGAGAAATAGGGGAAAGGGCAGGGAGATGTAAAACAGCTGTACTGGGAGAGGAGGAAGTGGCTCCTGCAAGTCAGTGTCCCACAGAACAGTGAGAATGGTACAAAACTAAGAACGGAGTAATGCAAGATTAACGACTAAAATGATTGCGTAGTTTGATGGGATGATGCCAACGGGAAGTATTTGTCTTTGTCTTTTTTTGAGCAGTGGCCAACATACGTCAATCAGTATTCCACCTAGATCTTTGAATATTGTCACCACTTTTGGACACTTTTGTTGTGAAAATAATTGGATCTTGGACCGAAGAGACATTGAGCTTTGTGCCAGCGCTTGTCTCATGTGGATAGACCCAAAGATTACCGACATATTAGCCGTAAGTTAAATCGAAATATGTGCATTTTGACAGTTACCACAGAAACCACTATAGAAATAATAAAAAGTAGGGGTGTAACGGTTCACGGGAATGTATTGAACCGTTCGGTTCGGCCTGTTCGGTTCGGTCCACTTGCGTACCGTTCGGTGTATTATTTTCATTAAATAATGTAAATTTATTATTAGCGTCATATTAAGTGCCGCGGAACAAAGTTCCTACGCGAGTTTCCGCACGGACGCTATTGAGTGACGTACATTGAAGCTGCATGAGTAGCCGAGAGAAACTACAGTCGTTAAAGGCGCTGGCTTTAAGTATTTGATTAAAAGTCTTGAGCCTCGCTACAATATCCCGTCACGTCCGCACTTCAGCCAAAAAGTTATACCAGCGCTCAGAGCCGGTTCTTCCTATACGCAAACTACGCAAGGTGCGTAGTGTTGTTTCACTGATTAATCAACGCGTTGTTGTTACGGGGACAGGCTCTTCCAACGCGCACTCACTCTCCGCCTTCTTCGCCACATATAACACCAAAACGGAGTAGTCTGGTGAAGTGAATGAGCAGGAGAGACCGACCGCCTTCCCCCTGTCTCATCCAAAGCGCGAGTGCTTCTCCGCTCGTGTCCCGCTCGGCCGTCTGTCTCCCGGTGCTCGCTTCGCCTCATGCGCGGCTCCTCCGCGGCTGCATCATGTCACCTGTGTCCCGGGCGCAGCTCTCATGTTTTCTCTGCGCGGACTCTGGGCCTCACTCTCATTTAAACTCTCTTCTTATTGTGTCTGGTGAGTCTAGAGTATCAGGACAGTAGTTTGGCGAGTAGACGAGAGTAAAAAGCCGTTCACTGTGGCCTTTTTGTTGAGTTGAATCCACATGGTTCTCATGCGTTACAGTAACTCATTATAAGAGTGCAATTTATTTAAAATATCACCCAAATGGGTCACTTTTATTCATTTTATGCAAGAATTCTATTGTGTATTGGCAGCTTTTCAAAAGAAAAATTTTGTTAGTTCTTATTTATTTGTACCGAAAATTAACCGAACCGAGCCCTCCAAAACCGTGAACCGAACCGAATACAATTTTAGCGTACCGTTACACCCCTAATAAAAAGGCAAAATGGCATTTGATCGTAACTTAGGCAGACAGTTAGCAAGCCAGCTAGTCTGTTCAATGTATTTTTCCTATAGCCGCTAGCATTTAGCCATCAAACATCGCAAATTACGAATGATCCAGATGTTTTCTGCCGTTGTCAAACCATCGGCCACATTAAAGCCTGGGTAGAAATCCTTAATAAATGTGCAGACCGTTTGGCGTTTTACTTCAGATCTGAACTAAAAGTGGCCTCTGAGCTAAATGCTAAATCACATTCGGTAAAGTTAAAACATTTTGAGGGGTCAGATACACATCCAACAACCACCAAACCCTCCTCTTATGTTCACGATGGAGAAACCACAAAAACTAAATACAGTGGGAGGAAAAAGTATGTGAACCCTTGGGAAATTCTCACATTTCTGCCTAAGTTGGTCATAAAATGTGGTCTGGTCTTTCTTTAAAAAGTTATTGCTGCCAAAGGTGGGTCAACCAGCTATTGAATCCAAGGGTTCACTTACTTATCGCACGCTGTCCTGTGAATGTTTACATGTTATGGCCAAAAAATATATGCAACATTTAATCGTGTGGGTGGTGTTAGTTTAAGCAGACACTGTTTACTCATTCTTTTGATTTAAATAAAGATCAGACCACATTTTATGACCAATTTATGCAGAAATGTGAGAAATTACATTAGGGTTTACGCACTTTTCCCTCCCACTGTAAATGTCATGAAACGAACATGCCATACCGCACCTTACTTTAATAAAGGGACGGGCTTCACTATTTGTTGGTATGGGGATAGAACGCACAATTTCAACAGGTCTGGGAAGCCGTGCTAACAGAGGTATGCATCTGTAGGAGCCTATTGGGACCCATGTAATTCCCCCAGATCTCTCGTCTCAGTATATCTTAAAAGCAACAGCTAACTTTGGGTTACCATGTCGAGAGCCCCTCCAACTTTGGCCAAAGGAAAATTACAGCCTGCTACTGGACAACAGTTAAACCAAGAGTGAGTCAAGTGTGCACAGAAGGACCACGCGAAAATCAAACGCAAGATTAAACAATGGCTCCAAACCAGGATGAGAGCGTCTCTGAATGTGATAGAGGCTCATGGCGAGTTCTCACGTTGTGTTTACATTGGAGACCGCCTCACACTGTGGACCCACGACCTCGGCATCAGCGCTGGGACATGCAGCGGGGGGAGGGGGGCTTGAGTCAGAGGATGTTCCCATGCTTTTCCAGGACTTTTCAAGGACTCAAAACCATCACTAGAAAAGTGACAGGCCACACTCGGAAAAAGCCTTCAGGCATCCCCGATGTTTTTCAGGCCAAAGTATCAAGTCGTGCTTCTTTGGAATAGCAACTTTGATAGATAAAAGATAAAAGTCCTATATTTTACACAATATAGGACTCTTAAAGCTAAATGCAGTGGATTTCTTGTAGCAGAGTAAATTCTTTTTATGTCCTATATTTAAAAGGAAGAGAAAAATACAAGCTGTTTCTAAATATAGCACATTTTAATGTATCTACTCTGCGGAATTTACGTTTATTTATTCACTGTGCCATTTGACACATGCATTTAATATATACAGTGCCTCTCGAAAGTATTCATACACCTTGAACATTTGCACATTTTGTCATGTTTACAACCCTAAACATAAAGATTTTATTTTGATTTTTTTACTGAACGTTCACACACAAGTAACAGACAACTGTGAAGTGAAAGCAAAATGATACATGATTCTGTTATTTTTCAAAAAATAGAAAAGTGAAAAGTGGGGCGCATAAGTATTCATACAGCATTTAGTGCATTAAATTACCTTTATAACATTCCTAATGACGGCAGAATGTTCACACCTTGGCCTAACGGTTAAATAGACGCCACCTGTGTGTACTGTACTCTCAGTTTAATTTCAGCTGTTCTTTTAGGCCCTCAGAGCTATGGTCGGAGTGTATTGGTCACTAAACAACATCATGAAGGTCAAGGAGCACCAGAGAGATCAGGGATAAAGCTCTGTAGAAGTGTAAAGCAGCGTTAAGTTATACAAAACAACATCTCTCGGAGCAACTGTTCAATCCATCATTCGGAAATGGAAAGAGTGTAGCACCACTGCCAACTTACCAAGACACGGTCGCCCATCTAAAATATTAGATCAAACAAGGAGAGCACTGGTCAGAAATACAACCAAGTGCCTCAAGATAACTCTGGAGGAGCTGTGAAGTCCTGCCGCTGAGCTGGGGGAATCTGTACATGGGACAACGATAAGTTGTATCTACACAAATCTGGCCTTCATGGACGAGTGGAAGAAGAAAGCCATTATTGAAAGGAGGCCATAAGAAATCCCGTTTGAAGTTTGCTAAGAGTCATATGGAGCTTTGGTCAGATGAGACAAAAATGTAACTTTTTGGCCCAGATGCAAAACGTTATGTATGGAGCAAACCTAACACTGCTCATCGTCCTGAGTGCACCATCCCCAGTGTCAAATATACGGGGGGGGCATCATGCTGTGGGGCTGCTTTTCCTCAGCGGGGACTGGGGAGATTGTAAGAATAGTTGGGAAGATGGATGGAGCCAAATACAGGGACATTTTGGAGGAAAACGTGCTGGAGTCGGCAAGAGAACTGAGGCTGGGGCGGAGATTCACCTTCAGCAGGACAATGACCCTAAATACAAAGATACATCTACAATGGGGGTTCCACAAAGTATTCATTCATGCTGTATGAGTACTTATGCACGCCCCACTCTTCGGTTTTCTATTTTTTGAAAAATAACAGAATCATGTATCATTTAGCTTTCACTTCACAGTTGTCTGTTACTTGTGTGTGAACGTTCAGTAAAAAAATCAAAATAAAATCTTTATGTTTAGGGTTGTAAACATGACAAAATGTGCAAAAATTCAAGGTGTATGAATACTTTCGAGAGGCGCTGTATGTATGTGAAGAATCGGGGTGCGCAGGAGGTATTGTGAGAGCCAGAAACGACTTGGGATTGCAGCGAACAGTTTATGCTCATCTACCTCCAACTCTGGCGAAAATTGGGGAAACCTTTTGGACTCACTGGCACAGCTGCCATCAGAGTGGGCTGTAGGACGCTGGTGTCTCCTTTGCTCCCCTTCTTGATCTTTGTTGACTGTCCAGAGAGACAGAAGAGGGAGATAGTTGTTCATGTGGCATAAAAAAAAAAAAGCAGCAACACGTTAATCCTGGATCGATGCCCGTACCTGGTCGGAGAGCGTTTGGGGTGAGGAGTAGCCGATGCGACAACCGTGGGCGACGCACACCATCTCCGCGCTCAGCTCCAGCACGTGAGCCAGCGGGAGGTAACCGATGTACGTGTCATCCTCACTGTGAAATGAGTGGAACTGCATTATTACAAATGAAAAACACAACAGTAAGGAGTGAGACACGGACGGTCACGCTTTCGAACTAGCCTGGAGCGCTCTCTGAATGTAGCAACGGCAATGACACATTGAACAAAAGCCGTGACTTTTTTTTAGCTATTTTACGGAATGCTGGCAAATCAATAGCACTGTGATGAGCACAATATGGGGGTCATTTATCAAGGCAGGTGCTAAATAACAGATGCAAGCGGAAAAATAAAATCTGCTATTTTGTGGGCATGCACTTGAAGTGATAGTCAGTAAGTCTGCAAACTGAGGAGAGATGGAATGAATTTTTTAAGTAAACAATCAAATTCCTCCCCTCTAATGGTGCGCTCCAGGGAACAGATATTTTTCCCTAGAATACAAACAACTTGTAGGAGCGCTGCCCGGATCCAACCTTGTATCAGCGATCTGGTGCTGTCCAGGATCCCGCATGGGCAGAGAAAAATATAGTAGCAAAAATAGAAATCCGAGGCACACAATATCAGCTGTATGGTGGTCTTTATTTAAGGCCAACGCGTCTTAATGCCCGGATGAAATGAGTTGGTGTTAAATAAAGACCACCATTGATTTTGTGTGCCTTGGATTTCTAATTTTGCAACTACGGTATCTCCCACTTGAAAATCACAACTTACGACCTCAGAGCGTCCCAGGTGATTAAACTTGTGCAACAAAACGGCCAATGCTGCAACAGCTAGCTCATACAATGCTAGCGTTATATGAACGTTTCTCCAAACCAGATATAATTACATCACGCGACATAAAGTTATGTTAAAATCTGTGACCAAAAGTAACATTCACATCACTTTTGTTACAGTTTTATCATTAGCTGCTCCTCCACTGAGGGGGGCGCCATTGCTGTCTTTATTTCACATCCGAACTCGTAGCAGTCTTGAGGTCTCCGAGTTTACAAGTTGTAATTACCAGTTCGAGCGGCATTGCAAGGCAATTCCAAGTGGGAGGTAGGAAATCTCCCAGTTGCCAGTTACCTAGAACGCACCACTGGTTCACAAAATGAGGAGAGTAGGAACAGGAATCTGATATGTATATAACTGTGTGCGAATAAAAAATAAGCATTAATGAGTCTGCGCATGAGCAAACGCTTGGTAAATAACCCCCTATGAGCGCAGAAGTGGTCAGCGCAAGTCTGATGACGGATAATGGGCTTTGAAAATGAGGAGGACCGTTTTATGAGCACTCTATGACGGAAAAAATAGAAATACAGATCGGAGCGCTTTGGTAGTAGAAGACGAGACAACCATAGTGAACAGGATTACACAAATCCGCGCGAATTAAGCGAAACACTACTCCAGGTGTGTGGAGTGACGGAAACAAGGGCTAAGAGTCTATTATGCATTATATGTCTCCGTTAAAGCAAATGGCACCGATATTTTCTCCAAAGTCACGCATCCCGAGTGTCGTCCCCGATATTCCTGCATCAATCTGTGGTTTCACTCCTGCGTTCACCTCGACTTACCAGAGGTTGGATATGCGCTCTGCCATGCCCGTGATGCCGGCGATGAGGTTGCTATGGGAGATCATGACTCCTTTGGGGATCCCTGTGGAGCCGCTGGTGTACATGATGACCGCGATGTCCGTGGGGAGGGGCTGCTTACGCTCACGGGACGCTGAGGGACACAGGGACACACACGCGGTAAGAAAAAGTCAAGGAGATGTTGACGTTTGAAAATGGAAAACAAATAGGTGCGGGGGCCCGTTTTGGATATTGTGTTCTGTGACTGACAAATGTGTTCAAAAGAGTGAAAATGTACCCAGAGCTCTGACAAAAAGAGAAAAAAAAAGCTTTTGAGACATGAGTTCAATCAAGGCATTTAGCGTCTTACTATTGAGAAAAACTGTAAATACAATCGGTTGGCTAATTCTGGGAAATCACTGTTCTTTCATACAAACAAAACCTCCCCTTGCAGAAGCTAAATCCTCCTTTTCCTGCAGCTCTTCCTCTCTGCCCCTGGCTTGAGGTCAACCGGTTCAAAGGCTCACAGCAAAAACAAATGGGAGACAAGCTTTCTCTCCCAGTCACAGGCAGGCACTGAATCTAATCTGACCCACATGTGCAGGCCACTCATTCACACGACCCAAAACGACCAGCACAGGAAATCACCACACAATATGACCACCGCACGCAGACACAGCACTTCTGTGACGGGACGAGTATCCCCGTTTTATTTACATTTTTGTGGTAAAAACATGTGATGATTTTGTTTAGCATTATGAGGCTACACTTGCATGGTCACATGTGTAGCAAAATACGGCCTCTCTCTGTCTGTTTACTACATTTTAGGTATCACCACAGGGCTATTTGGGAATGAATGCAAATAAATTCACAATGCAGACAAGAAGGGGGTTTTTGAAGAGCAAATGAACAGCCAGTTTCATTAACACTGGTGTTTAATAAATGGCTTGCTCTTCAATTTCTGGACTTAACAAGGTTTGATCAAGGGTGTATTTTCTGTAAACAACAAAAAGTCCTGGCTCAGTTTTTTTTTTTATGTATAAAACCTGCTACCCCTAAAGTTAAAGCTGCCTTAAGTGATGTCTTTTTGATTTTTTTTCATCAGTAGGTGGGGAGCAGTGAACTGATCTGCTCCACCACCACCCCCATCCCCTCACCTGGCTTTACCCAGTCACCCACGCTTTAGACCACACGCTGCTCTGATTGCCTTCAAGGAGACACGGAAATCTTATTAATCTTGTGAGAAACACACATTTATCAGCATAAATAAGATATGTAGTAAAGTAAACATTTTGAGACTTATTTGCTAAACTGCAACTTTCATGAAAGTCTCTCTTTTCTGCCTCATCAACCTCTCCTCCGGTGCTGCTTTGCTTTATTGTGATAACAAGGTGGGAAAAGACCTGGCAGCTCCCGTAGATATTGGATTTTTAAACAAACAGACATTTCACGAGTGTTCCAGCTGTATCAGAGCAGGTCGGTCAGATGTTTATCAGTTCACAAGCTTTCTGTAAACTTCTGTCATAATGCTAAACTGTTGCTGCGTCTTCTGCTTCAAGACGCAGCAATGCAACAGTGCCGGACCAGCAAAACGGGATCTCTTAGAGCAGCTTTAAAACCTATTCTAACTTATACTGAAACGTTTGGTTTATATTTCAGTCTTCACTTATATTTAATGTTGGTTTAGCTGTTGTATTTAGTGCGTTCGATAACATTTTAGTCTATTAACATTAGATTATACAGCTTTTATAAACATTCTATACTTTATTTGAATCCAGGAGAGCTCTGCATAGGAATACATGTGTTGTTTTGTTTATTTGTTCATAAATAATAATAATAATACATTTATGTATTTTTAATGTCGTTCTGTAGAGAGTGAACTGTTGTGAGGACAATGTGTGGTGGAAACGGCCAAGTCCGAGACAAATATCCCTCAGGGGACAATAAAGTTTATTCTTATCTTATCTTCTAACAAATGTATCCTGGCAGCTTTAACCTCAGCAGGCTTCTATCACATCTTCCCTGTCCCTCATCTCTACATGTCTCTGAAACATGATGGACCAATTCCTAATGTTACCCACTCTTATATTGAACAAAGAAGGCAGAAACATCTCAATACTATTACCATTGTCAGGTTTGGCTCCCAGTTGTTGCACGGCGGCCATGTTGTGAACGCTGATGCCTCGTGGGAAGCCGGGCCATGAGGTCGGAGTATCGTCCACTACGATGATGTGCTGCAGGCGGGGGACTTCTATTAGGATTGCCTGGATTGAAACACAAACCAAACGGACCAGAGTTTTTTACGTGAAGAAAGTCGTATGACCTTCATGCCTTTCATTTTTTGTCATTTCTTTTCCATTCACATTATTTTAAGTTCAGTACTCAGGGTATGCTTTGATATCAACATAGATGGCATGTCCAAGATCAACAAACCCTTAAGTACTGTACTGTACTCTACCTTGAGCCGTGTCTCCAGGAGCTCTCTGCTGGTGATGATGTGGGAGACCTGGGCCTCGTTCAGTCCGTGAGCGATGGCCGGACCTCCCAGAGTGGAGTACAGCGTCACCACTGACAAAACATCAGAAGAAGAAAGCTTAGGATGACTGAAAGCTAGCCTATATTCACCCTGCAGTAATGACTTTATATGGTCGATACACTGCGTATGTTATTGCAAGCTCTCTCTCGCTGACTGTGTACAAGAGCCCTGAGCTGGCATGTTATTGTGAATAGTCAACAGGGCTATATATATATATATATATATATACACCCTTATTAGCCTAATTAGCTTTATCATCAAAGCTTGAATTAACAGAGCGATAACAGTTTTGTAAAATATATTTGCTACAATAACAGAAGCAAAAAGTTGAATATCTGTTCAAATGAATTTGCGGCGAAGAGAAAACTTACAAGTTCCCGCATTTGTGTTCATTAACCTCCCCACCGGAACCGGGCACATTTTCTCCAGTTTGGCATTACCCAAATCTAAAAGCTCCTTGAAAAGAGCGTCAAAACAGCGACCGAAACGAGAAGAAAAAGCAACGAGAAGAACTGACAAAGAAGCAACTAAAGAGCGACAAAAAGGTGACAAATACGAAAACTCAAAAAAAAAAAAAAAAAGAATAAAAAGATGAAAAAGCAACAAAAAACAGACACGACAAAAAGCGACAAATATGTAACAAAAACACGTTGACTAAAAAGTTACAATCAGTTTTGTAGGTCTTAGTTTTCAAATGAGGTGTTACACTGAACTATAGGCTGTAAGTTCCAGTCGAGAAGCTTTTAGATTTGGGTAAAGCTGAACTGGAGAGAATACATCGGGCCGATATTTTGGATTTTGGGATTTCTCCGGAACCGAAAGTGATAGAGACTTGTAGTTTTTTGTACTGGAAAGGGCTCAGTCAGAGCTTTAATATGTCGTTATGTTATTATGCAACAACTTCGTAGGCCTCAAGGGGACTGAGAAAGATCGGAATGAAAATCGTTATTAAACCTCAGTCAATGTGGACATGCTGCACCTCATTCTGAGGCTCAGAACCTGGAGAATTTAATCGCTGAGTTAACCTCCGCAATTGTATTTTGACCGCCATGGCTAGCAACAGTATGCTTAAGCTAGCAACAGTATTCTTAAGCTAGCAACAGTATGCTGGGACAAAAAAGATGGTTGGATCACGTAAAGAAATCAAATTAAATAGCTGTAAACAAATAGTTGTAAGTATTTGTATTTTTGTTTATGAAACAACTTATCTGATTTTAATTATATATTAATTGATATAATTGATACATGGTAACATCTCGTTTGAAAGAAAAAAGAGCACTATTCACTTTTTCCCTCAGAGAAAGACAGGAAAGGAATGTTTTTAATAAATCAAATAAAACGCCCCCTGCTGTCACAGTTCATCACATTGTACAGTTTAGAAGCTTCATATACAAGATAATAGACAAGATATTTGGAAAAATATCCGCCGTGCATATCGGCATCAGCCAATTAAAATTCCATTGGCCAAAGAAAAACCCACATCGGTCGTTCCAAAGATACATCACTTGATAACGCAGAAGAAGAACTCACAAAAGAATAAAGCCTATTCAAATAAACTTAGCATTATTGCAGTGACTGGAGTCTTTTCCACCGCCCGTCAAAGCCTCCCTTATACGTCTGCTCTGGCGATTACACAATGGAAAAGTCCGAGGCGTCAGTGTGAACAGCCGAGGTGCGGGCAGAGCGCGAGAGGAGGCGCTGGGTTTGTGGGACAGGGCGCGCTGACATCACCGTTCTGCGTCATCGTCTTCCTGCTCCGTCGGACGAGTGGACGGGGCCGTGACACCTCCCGCCGAGGGATGTAAACAAGCGAACACGCAGCGGGTTCGCGCTCCGGCACACAGGCACGGAATGAAGTGGGAAAGACGGGCTTCAGATTCTCGGAGGATGAGATAGATTTTCATGTGACATTCTCAGAGGTCAAAGCAGTAGCAAGCGCCATGGAAACGCTCAACAAAAGTCTGGCTTTTGTTTTTGACATATTCAAACAGGAAAGAACTGTCTCGGAAATGCAAGTGATCTCCAACTGTAATCTGCTTGACCTTTGCAGTCCATCAATGAACTTCCCTGCATTTTTGATATAATCCTGGCACATAAGCTCTCCTGTCAATACGCCTTGAGATTTGCATAGGCATCGTTGGAGACCCTAACCCTAAGATGGCTTTTAGAGAAGCGTTATCCAAGGTTCTGAGTAGCACCTGAACTTTCTGTGTGTCCTTTGCTTCATGCAGCCTAAAGGTCTGGATGTGGCTGCAGTGCATTCCTCCGCAGTGCACAGACAGTTGCACTCGGCGTTGGGTTCACGGGGACTGACTCCCTGAAGCCTCTGTCAACACCAGATCCTCACGTAGACCAGCTCTCAGCTCCGCTCTGACGTCTCCACGGCCCTCCCTGTCTCCTCCTGTGTACGTCCAGGCCTGTCACCCCCCCCCCCACCCCACACACACACCAGGCCTCACACCAGCGTTTGTTGTTCGCTATGTTGCACATAGCACATAACATCAATCTGAATTTCCTTCTTTCTAACAAAGGCGAATAGTTTTGATTTGTGTGTGCCATTTATACTGACAACTGACTTTCTTTTGTGCCGTCTCTGGACTCACTGGGGTATCAACTCATTATATCGCAAGAAAATATTTGGCCTCTTCCAGGTGTTAGTAAATCAAAAATATCCAGATCTACAGGTTCTCAACAGCTTACTCATAGTTAAGTCTTTGTTTAGTCCTGATTTTGGTGCGGACTTTGGATTGTATTGAGTCTTTAATGCTGATGAGGAGTAAGAAAAGCAGGGGGTTAACTAGAGGAGGGAAGCATAGAATTAGCCCTTCTAAATGTACGATTTTTAAGAAATGTAAACAAGAGAGTTTTGATGAAGGTTTTTTGCCAATACATTTTTTAACTACATCTTCCACTTTGATATTTGACTGTTCCGAGTGGTTTCATTCTTCAGCCCTCACTAGACGCATCTGTCACTGTCTGTGTTTGCGACAGGCGTTTTTATAGCCGTGCGTTGGAGGCTTTGGTGACGCAGTGTATTAAGAATGTGACAGTTTAATGAAGGAAACGGAGGAGGAGGAGCAGGATCCTTTGGGGACAGTCTGCGAGACCTAATAAACTCAATGCACACAGGAAGACAGCCTTTTTCATGAGGCCATGTCTATACGGCTCATATGCTTTATCTTACTGCGCTGAGACAAGGAGGGCTACACTTAATAATGACAGCACACTAATAACATTTGCAGAGCTTTAGTTAAGCCGACTTTGACGAGCCACAACCCCAATATATTAACTATTAGGTTGCAAGTCTTAGGAAATAACATAAGTAGAAAAGCATTTTCTGTGGCATTAAATGTACAGTATTTGTTTGGACAAATTATCAGATTGCAACACTTTTCATAACACAATGGCATTTGGTTCATAAACTTTGGACACACGACTGTTTTCTTTTGACACATATGAAGGTAAACATAACTTCTCATAATTACAGATTGGCCCCTGAATATTGCGATACATATCGGATCGTGACTTAACTTGCCGTTTCCTACTCACTACTCAGTCTTACGTCGCGACCCGATCAAAAATGGCCCCCGTGACCCACTTTTAAACCACTGCCTTCGAGAGCTCAGAGATCAGACAGTGCAAGGGCTAAACCAAGCCTAAAATTGGCTTGTGGCAGAGCACTTGAAGAGATAGAGACAAAGTGAACGCGCCGGGACTCACGGGGGAAGTTGTACATGAAGCAGGCCTGGGCGGCGATCATCCACTCGGCGCGGGTCTCGCAGAAGATGGCGATGTTGGTTTTGGGCTGCTGTCCCAGAGCTGCCAGCCCACTGCCCAACTGCGCTGCTGCTCGGTGGGCCTTCTCGTACGTCAGCCAGCGGTACTTACCCAGGATCACCTGCAGGGGGAGACGCAGAGGAGCCGTGTTAGGGACGATGATTACCAGCTGTATTATCCTTCAAAAGGAGTTTATTTGGTGCAGGTTAATGAACATACAGTGATCCATGCATGAAATTAACTGTTGTCCCACACTCACACTATCAAACACTCTCTCGTTCATCCTGGCCTATTGTACATGTTTTTAGTGGTATGGGGAACTGGAGTACCCGGAGGAAACCTACGCACACAGGGAGAACATGGAAACTCCACACGGGAAGACCCCATCGCCAGGCGGGAATCGAACCCGGGACCTTCTAGCTGTGAGGCACGAGCACTAACCGCTGCTCCATGAAATGTTGCTGCTCCAACTCGTTTCTAGCTCTAACAATGTCTCCCAAAGTGAATCAGGATTTATCACCACGGAAACACTGCATTGATTAGGCTCTTACTACGTTTAATACATTTATTTTGCTATTATCACTAAACCTAATAGACTCTTTCTTTATAATTGAAGTATTGCAATTGCGATTAAATTTGGACATATTTATTGATATTAAGTTTGAGTAATAGTGCAATCCATTCAGGAGAATGAATACAAAAGTAAGAAGAAACATAAACTGCAGACTCATGCACTTCAGCACAAAAACAATAATTGCAGCCTTAGTGAGATGCAAATATGCAATTCTTCAAAGTATGATTTTAAATGTAATTTCTATGAAACTTGCAGCCCTTATTTACTTCTACAACTACGAACAGCTTGCACTACATTACTAGAAAACCTATAGATCACAACATGTTATGGCAAACTCTAAGAGTTTGCAGCAATCGCATGTTATAGTCAGTGTCTCTTTACTCCATTAATGAGTGTATACTGCCACCTGCTGGTCATGAATCATCCATGCACTGAAACATGCGTGCTGTGTTGAACAGCTGAGATTTGCCCTGGCTTTAACACAGTCTGTTTCAACAGCGAGCTGTAAATGGCTTATTCCCATCAGATTTATGAGATTAGTGGAGCAATCGAAGCCTAATGCCTAATGTGGAAATATGGGCAGCACTAAAATAAAACTACAAGTGAAAGGATTTGGTTAGTTAAGTGTTTTGTGAATTTCAGGCATTATTATGTCCACATACAAACACTAAAGTAGTTTGACTGAAAAATGTACAGCAAGAACCATATATTTACATACACTTCAGTAAAAGACACATTTTATTTTTTTTCTCACCGTCTGACATGAAACCAGAATCAACTTTTATTTTCTTAGATTAATTAGAATAAAAAAATTAAAAAAAGTACTTCTATTTGTGAAATTCCAGAAGAATAAAAGCTATAATTTTCTACACATATTTTTTATAATGTAAAAAATATGGAAACCAAAAGTTTCCATCCATCCCCGCCGGGTCACGGGGGCAGCAGTCTCAGCAGAGATGCCCAGACTTCCTGAGGCGACACCAGGCCAGCTCGGAGACATAGTCCCACCAGCGTGTCCTGGACACTCCGCGATCTCGTCCTTTCGGTCATTGCCCAAATCTCATGACCATGAACTTAGACCTCTGGATGTATATTAATGTGTTCAGTAATCTGAGCTGCTGAAACTATTAGTCCTGCATCATCTGCATCACCTGCAACATCTGCATCACCTGCAACATCTGCATCATCTGCATCACCTGCAACATCTGCATCACCTGCAACATCTGCATCATCTACATTATCTGCATCACCTGCATCATCTACATCACCTGCATCACCTGCAACATCTGCATCACCTGCATCACCTCATCTGCATCAACTCATCTGCATCACCTGCATCACCTCATCTGCATCAACTCATCTGCATCATTTACATCATCTGCATCATCTGATGCAGGTGTTCAAATGACTTGGTCTCATTACTTGAGTAAAGAACAGGTACTACTAGGGCTGGACGATAATGGCGAAATGAATCACATGTTTTTTATATATTGATTGATCTTGATTTGTTTTTTGTTTTGTTTTTTACTAAAAAATTAATAAATGCAGCTGATTCATGAACTTAGACAGACCTTTTATACAAACTTCAGCTCAGAAAAAAACAAAGTTTCATTTAACACAGAAAAAACTTCCATCGTCCAAACTCCAAAAGCTGTTTGTGCCAAAGAACTGGCTGTAAACCCTACGATTCTAAAGTCCCATGACGAGTGTTGAGATTGACCACCAAAGTAGAGATTACGATATCAACTGATTGCCGAGCCCTAAGTACTACCGATCAAACATTACCGCAGTACGAGTTAAAGTTCCCCAGTCAAATCATAAGTGAAAGTACAGAAGTAATCACTGTCGATAATACTAAAGTAGGAAGTATCAATCAGTGTTAAGGAATCATTTCACAACTTCGAAGCTTCAAAAACACGAAGTTTGCGCCTGAATTTAGTTTTTCCTTGTTAGGAGTCAGATGCATTTTACACCATACACCTGCACAACGCCACCTACTGTTCATAGATTATTATTATATATGTCATTTTAGACTTTTAATGTGAACAGTCTTTGTAGAAATGTAGTGGAGTAGAAGGTTTTATTTTTGTCTTTAAAATGTAGTAAAAGTAGTTAGTTCTTTACAAAAATGACTCAAGTACAGTGGCTTAAGTAGACTAGTAGTTACTTTTGTGTCACTGGTTCATTACAGGACACAACCAGGACTAGCCCAGGAATAAACTGTTCGTTCATTTACCTTCTTGAAGACTTTCCCGTTGCTCTGCTTCTCATCCTCTTCACAGATTATTTCCCTCGTCCCCAGGAAGTCCCTTTGCGGAAACTTGGCGGCCGAGTACTCCAGCATCTTCTCCAGCGTGTCCACTCCCGGGTGTATGGTGGCCAGCAGCCTCTTGGCGGCGCAGACGGCCCTGTAGGGTCCCTCGGGGTGACCGGACACGGACTTGGCCTTGGCTCTCCGGGCCCGCTCCTCCTCCGTGCCGTAGCGGATTTGCTCCGACGACGACAGCATGCTGAGGAGGCCGGAGGGCACGAAGGTGATGAGGGTGTAGAGCCCGAGCAGGACGTGGAACAGGACGACGATCACGGGGTTGAGTTCATCTTTTAGCTTCATGCTGCAGCACAACAGACGGGGCTTTCCTCGCGCACCGTTTTTTTCTAAAGTGCCGTCAGTCTGGGGGTCTTCGGTGTTTCTGAGGCTTGTTCAAGAAAAAAATGGTCCCCAACTGAACCTTCCTGAGAACACAAAGAAAAACAAACATTCGGCATTAGAATAAAACTCAATAACTTCTCCATGAATTGGTGGTGTGAGTAAAATAGTCAAATCCTATTGGTTAAAGAGAGGGTATTATGCTTTTTTCAATCACATAGCACCAGTCTATATCACACTACAATGATGACCAAACTGTTGGTCTGTAAATGCAGTAAATTAGAATAACTGCCTTGTATAACATTGTTCTCTCAAAATGGCTGTAGTGAATGTCTTGAAATAGGCCTCTGTCTCTTTAAGAACCTCTGACCCTTTCAGACACGCCCCCTCCACACGCTGTCTGTGGCATCAGTGGGGAGGGGGCTCTGCTGAGGAGCAGTGGTTGGTTACTCGGCTGGTGACGAAAGCTCGGAGGCGTCTCCAGGAGGTGGGGGCGTTCCTAGGAGGACTCAGGCAAACCTATCCCTAAAATGGCCGCCATCAGAGTTTTTACAGATTACTCAAAAATATGTGAATGTGCCAAGGCAACACTTCAGGCATGTTTTTAATGAGGGAATGACATAATGACATGATGTAAAGCTTGAAAAAGTCGATTTTGCATAATACCCCCCCTTTAAACCAGTTCCTGTGTTTTACCCACACAGACCTTACACATCAGAAACGACAAGGTCTTAGCTTTCAAATGAGGCATGGCACTGGCCTATAGGCTGTAGACAAAAACTAACTAACTAAAATAACGCAATGTGACAAAATCAGGACAAAAAAAGCATCAAAAACACAACAAGCAATGAATTAAACGACAAAAAGAGGACAAAACAGCGTGCAAAAATGTGATATAAATGCTGCGATGTGACAAAAAATGTTTAGATCAGTTTTGTAGGTCTTAGCTTTCAAATGAGGCGTTACTCTGGCCTAGAGGCTGTAAACTCCACTCGAGGAGCTTTTAGATTTGGGTAAAGTCGAACTGGAGAAAATGCACTCGGTTCAGATGAGGGTTAAGAGGCTAAAGGTTGAGTAAGGCTGGGATTGCGAATCTAGCAGCTCTACCTTTGTTCTTTGTTTTGTGGTAAAAGATTTGGTTAATAAATCAACAATCCAATCAGAGGAAGTCATTCTGCAACTGTTACTTTCTGGAGATACTGAATGTCTGTTAAGTTCTTGTCCTCGCATTCAAAGCCTCGCCTCTGTACCTGACCGACCTGCTTCATCTTGCCACGTCTGGCTCCACAACACTGGCTCATTTCATTCCCACATTTCAGAATGCAAACCCCAAACTCACCAGTTTAGACAAGCCGACTCACTGTGACCATAAATCACCCGAGGTAGTCTGTAACCAAGCTTGTTTACTTAAAGCCACACCGCGGAAAATTTTACCCAAAAATAATATTGAAATATAAGCAATTATTTTATGACAGATATTTTTTCATCTTTGAAAAATAGGGGGAAAAAAGACACGACTGTATCTTTACCGGGAGTGGGTACGTCTCCAGCCTGTCTCCATGGAGATGTGACTAAATTTGAGATTTAACCCCTTACCCCCCACCTGAACCGAGCACATTTTCTCCAGTTTGGCTTTACCCCAGTCCAAAAGCTTCTGGAAAAAAGCTGTGAAAATAGCAACAAAACTGAGACGAAAACAAGGATGGAAATGTGACAAAAAAGTGAGAAAACGTTGACAAAAAAGCGACGAAAAATTGATGAAAAAGTGGCAAAAATGTCACAAAAATGTCATAAGAAATTGACAGAAATGTGACAAAAAAATGACAAAATTTTGATAAAAAATTTACGACAAAAAGGACAGAAATGTGACAAAAAATGACAAAAATGTGACGAAATGTGACAGAGAAATACCTAAAATGTGATAAAAATTTGACAAAAAAATGACAAAAATTGGACAAAAAATGACAAAAAAGTTACAAAAAAGTTACAAAAATTAGTTGAACACCCAACAAAAAAATTATGGAAAAAAAATCTGATGACGTGAGGAAAAAGATCCTCTCGGTTCAGGCGGGAGTTAAGAGGTTAAACAGGTTATGTCCTCATCCAGATCCATACTTTGATTACCCACTGCAAAAATAGCATTTTCTATGTTGAGCTGGTCATTTGGAGCAGGTTTCGTACTGATGGCAACAGTATAGCGCAAAATGTTACGCAGTGTGCCTTTAAGCATTGTACTTGAGTTTGTGAGGATCAGCACTCTGAGTACATTATTTATTGAAAATGTATTATTCCAATACATTTGACATTTATACACATATATAGTAAAGGCTTCAAAGTTAAAGGTTGAAGTTGGCAGCATGTTTTGTTCATAATAAGCTTTATGATGCACAACTCCAGAACAGCAGGGGGCGCTGTGTAGATGTACTGACGCTGTCACTAACTCACATCACAGAAGAATGTTTGTCCCAGTCGTGTTGCCGTACAGGAGGGGAAATCAGGCGAAATCTTCATGTTTGTGAAGATCAAGACAGTAAATAGTTGACAGAGCAACTTTTACTTATACTGAAGTCATCTTTGACGAGTACGGTAGTATCTGTACTTTTACTCAGTGATGAAACAAAGTTTTGAGCACCTTTGTAATTTGTCCAATCTGTTCGACATGTCTCAGTTTCTGACTTTGTATTTTTGTGTCACTGATGTAAGACGACCTTGGGCGTCTAGACATGGCATTATTTTCTGGATATAGAAAAAGCTCTTTAGTCACATGGGCGTGTGATGGGACTTACGGCTCTTTTGTTGGAGCTGGATCTTTGTGATCTTTAAAAAAAAAAAAAAGACTGGTTCACTTTTATATTGATTCTGATTTTGTTTTTTAAAAGAAGCTAGCTAGAAAAACTTGTATTGTATTCATCTCCATTCGCTCAGTGGCAGAAGTGGTCAGTAACAGAGTAAATGTACTTAAATACTGGACTGAAGAAGAGTTTTTGAGGATCTGTACTTTACTTAGTATTTGTGATGAGAATTTTCTACTTTTACTACATTTCTAAAAAGGGAAAAAAGAAAATTTAAACAGAACAGCATTACTAAGTCATTTTCTGTGCAAAAACCTTTCACTCGTGGTTTCTGCTTTACTTGTGCGCCGGTTTTCGAATGTTTGGTCAGTTACATTTGTGCAAAATTGCTGGAAAAGCAGATAAAAGGTATGTCACTACTTAAACAAATCCAGAAGTGTGTATAAGTATTACAAATGTTAAGTATTTTCCTGTACTAACCCGTCTGTTTTGAATGTTTTGCCCGAGTATAAATGGCCTCCAGTCCATTCTCTCCTTCCTTGTTATTGGTGAATATTTGCCAAATTGGATTATGTTCCGAGATACTTAAGAGTTACTCAGCTCCAGCCACTTCATGTCTGGCATTCTGAATTATTGTGAAATGAGTGAATCACATGTTTGTGTTATTGGCCCAGGAGAAGAACAGAAAATTCTCACGGTCACTGTAAACTAGCCTCAGTATTACAAGTGGGTACATGGCATTAACTGTTTGTGACAGCTGCTCAGCAGCACACTAAAGATGTCACTAAATGAAAGTTGGAAATATTGTTGGAGTGGACCTTAGTGTGCTCTGTAACGAATTATAAAACATTTTTGTCGATGGTGAACTCGCAGCCCGGTTGTCGTGACAGTATTACTCCCTAAAAGCTGTAAAATGTGCCCCTTCCTGTGCAGAACTGGGAGGTTAGAAATACTTTTGGAAAGTTAAGAATGAAAATACTAGTAATTTGTGTCAATAACGCTGTACGGCCATTAGATAAACACAAGAACAGCAAATGAGCCAAGAATCACAATTCATGAGAAAGTGATGAAATGTGTATGTTCAAATTTAACGTTATATGTGCAATACATTTGAGCTATAATCACATAATCTGACATTTGTTTTTCTTAATTTATCATGAACCATCGAGTAATTGGAGCATTAATGTGTGACTATCTTGATTTAAACGTCTCAAAAACCAAGGACATGGTTATTGATTTTGAACACTCCACAGCGCCCTCTCTGGGCAGCAGTGTCATTCACCACGAAGTGGCTGAAGTGGTGGAGAAGAACTCAGTTCTTGGATTGACGACAAGGTGCGGTTTGACCCCCTGTCACTGGACTGTTGAATTCTGAAGGGAGTGTTCATTAAGTAACACAGACCTTTTGAAATGTGCTCTTTTTTTTACTGCTATGGACAAGTGTTTTCTTGAGCCTGTACTTTTGTCAGAACTGTTGGGACTGACACACTGTGAAATGTTTTGAGGTTTACTACAAATGAATTGCCCTTTAGGATCAATAAAGTTTTCTGAATTTGAATAATTGAGCTACTGTTGATTGCAAAAATGTAATGTACATTGATATAGTAGTACTATACTCTCAGCTCCGGTGTATTGACCACATCTATAACATAAAAATAAATGTAGAGTTGATTTTAGTTAATGCACTTTTGACAGAAAGCTTATTATTTTACCATTGAGACATAAAGTCTAATCTAGTAATGACAGCAAAGATGAGAATCTAGTTTATATACTTAGATACTAATCAATACTAAAACAAACAACAATCATTTTGACAACCCTACTTACTTGACTTGTCTTTTAGGATTGTTTTTAAGTACAAGTATAATTTAAAGAGGGAGCATTATGCTTTTAATCTCAAACACATCTTTATCTTACACTTTGTCGGTTACAAAAGGCAATGTTGATCTAACACTGCTGAATCTAAACATCCAGTACTTTCACTTCCTGGTTTTCACACGATATCCTCGTGAACCCCCCCCACTCCCCATCCTCTTGCTCACATTCAATGCGCAGCAAGAGGATGAGCCGCTAAGAAGCCTCTGGGGAAGATTCAAAGATCACTCAAACTGGATCGAAACACAACTGTAACAACAGAGAACAGCACTGTAACATGGTATAAAGCTATAAAACAAAACACACACACTTTAAGTAACTGCAGTTTCCGTTGTGGATGAAAATGATTGATGTCCAGTTACTTTTTCATGTATTAGTATGGCGTGACCTCCCTGTACTACCTGCTCCTGCAGTCCCGCTCTGTTGTCTCCTCCGCACTGAAAGCCTCTCTAAAGTGTCCCTGCCATGAATAAATGAGTGCTTTTTTTTTTCTCCTGCCGGCGACGACGCGCTCTTTGGGAGTGCCATCTGCTCCCTGCGGCCCTGCTCGTCGCAACACCCAGAGGTGCCATGTTTGGATCGGCAGGTGGGAACGGTTTACTCTAGCGCCATAAAAAAAGTCAGTCGGACCAGATGGTGAGTGAGCAGAACGAGAAGAGGCAGAAGTACGAGTTTGACAAGACTTCTCATTTTAGCGCATTAAAAACACACTGTGCCCATTGTTTCCCATTTTGAAACGAAAAGAAAAAAGAATAAATAGTGAGCTCTCCCTCTTTTGTGACCTCTTTCCCTGGACTGAATGGTCGTGGGGCATTAACCTAAGACAAGCACACCAATAGGCTACTCTTTCAACTCTTGCGCACAAGTTAGAGTAAGCACCGTGTCGAAATTTGTGAGAAAGCCTTAATAATTGATCAAAAACCATCTCTCTCCCTGTCTCTTTGAAAATGCCACTTATGTAAGCCGCCAAGCCAAACACCGACCTCTTATTAATTAGAAATCGCGGCTTCTTCTTGCTCAACGGGCAGCTTTCCCCGCGGAGCTGCAGACACGGTGCGGTTGGGTAACGCGGAGCGCACTGGTGGCTGCTGCCGTGGGCCGAGCGAGCATCACAATCATGGCTTCCTCATAAGAACCTGTGAATGCCTCTTTTGTTACTCCCCGCCGCCGGACTAAACAGGCTTAAGTCTTGCACAGCGGCGCTAAGTATGACCATTGTGGGGAAACGCCGGGTCCCGGGGCGAGGGTCAGTCCTGGTCCGAGAGATCGTGCAAAAGTCCTGAAGTAAAGTCCGAGGTTTCGTTTTGGAGAAGGGGATTATTTGTCTTGGGTTTTTTGTCAGGGGCGGCTGTGGCTGCAATTACCACCACCGGTCATGATGTGAATGAATAATGGCTACAATGTGAGATACTTGGTAACACAATACAGCGGAAAGCCATTATTATCGTGATTATAACCCAAATTGTCAATATGAGACAAAAAGAGGTATAACTTTTTGTCAGATTTCGATGTCATCAAATTTTGACTAACAAGGTATTTTCCTCAAAATACCTTTTATTTATAATCTGGCAAAAAAAAAAAAAAAAGGTAAAAATTAGATACTGCTCCTTTCACTTGACATTCCCACAAACTATGTCAGGGATCGTCAAAACAGGTAAGCACTTGGTTATACAACAAATGTATGTTTATTTCTGCTTTAAAGGGGACTATACGGAGTTTAAAAATATTAAAATGATGTATTTTCCTCCCCCTACATACCGCCTTTGCGATGCCCAATCCCGTCAGACCTTGGGAGCTAAGCAGGGAAGGGCCTGGTCGGTACTCGGATGGGAGACCGTTTAGTAACACCAGGAAGCCTAGCGAATGTGGTGAGTGAGTGAGTGAGTGGTTGGTGGTGGTCAGAGGGGCCGATGGCGCAGACTGGTTGCCTCGCTTTCGTCAGTCTACCCCAGAGCAGCTGTGGCTACAATAGTAGCTTTCCACCACCAAGTATGGAGTGAATTAATAATGCAATGTAAAGCGTCTTTGAGTGTCCAGAAAAGCGCTATATAAAACCGATGCATTATTATATTATTATTACATGTTCCAGCGATGTCCTAATGTGCATGAGCTCAAACCTGTTCACCACACCTGCCTCTAAAATCCTGCACGGTCACTCAAAAAGGTGTTAATTCGGGTCTGAAGTGCCGTCATGCACGAGCTTGATACAGAAGCTGCAGTTACACGCATGACCTGAGATGGCAGTAGTGAGTGTAAAATGGCTAACTTGCATCTAGCCCCTTTAAGGCTTGTTCTATGTGCCTTACTGTGCATTCTCCCTCATCCAATAAACATGTAGCCGTGCGGCGCCCCCTACCTCAGCGGACCACTCCCCGGCAAACGTTTGAGACCCCATCGCTAACGTAGCACTAGCTTGGACCCGCCTTTGGGCATGGAGTGGTTCAGGACCTTTCAGCTGAGGAAACAGTCCCAAACTGCGGCTCTGATGGAAAGACATGCACCTGCACCTCAAAGCGGGCGAAGTGCCTTGCTACGAGGCACAACAGATGCACGGGCTCAGAGGAGGTTTGCGTAGCTGACCTTTCTGATCACTCCAGGGTCAGTCCCGGTTCAGATCTAGTTTAGTTCTGGTTTGGATGCTGGTTTAGGACTCAAAATGATGGCCGTTGTGGACAGATCTCGCTGGATCACACGGTCTGCCTGCTGCACATGTCTGAATATAGACGGATGTGTTTCCAAACACATCTGTGCCCCGAAGGTCTGGCGCTGCTGTTCAGAATTAGTCCTGGTTTAGTCATATGTGTTCCTCAATCTTCAATCAGCTCTATTGGGCAGAACAGATGACGCGGATTTACGCCAACTTAGCATGACTTTAGATAATCATGACCTAAGAATGAATTGATCATGAATATAAACAAAATGCTCATCACTGAAGCTTTTGCCTGTGGTTATCTTAAGGCATTGGGTTTGGCCGTCATCCTAAAATCCAAACAAACGCTGAAGTGAAGCTGAAGTCGTCTAAAGGAAGTGTTTCTCCGATTATGAAACAGCGGTCTTGCAAAACCGTACAATCGTTTCATAAGGCTACATCAGGAATTTACCATCATCCAAGTACTTTTTAGAGGGGGCGATCGTAAAATAAGCGTAGCGATCGTTCACCGGGGTCCAGCAGCATGAACGATGTACGAATGCCGGGATTTCAGAACAGGTTTGTATAGGTTGTGTTTTTCTCGAGAGACATTCAGCCATAAACCCCAACTCCCCAGTGGTTCTCAGTGTGGCACGTGGGCTTCTTCGGGTGATGCTCGGGGTCTTCTGCTGGACTACTTTTTGGACCGCTTTCCTTTATTCTACAGTAATACAGCACAGTTAGGCGTATATATCTGCTAGTAACACCATTTACACCACAAGTTTAGACTCAATTCATTCCAATTTAGGTCCATTTCAGAACATCTTTAGACCGAGCCTGGTGGCAGGAGGTCAAATATATTCATGCATATGTGAAAAGTTCGACTCCACTATTGGCTGCACGATGTGGGTTAGATGTGGAAACAGGGAGACATTTGCAAAGTACACGCATGACTACAACCTAGATCTGTAATGCAGGTGCGATGTATGGCCTGTCAACCTGAGCCAATTGGAGCACTTTGCATTCCTTACAACGTGCGTAAAGACCAACCCACACCCCCCCCCACACACACACACAACGTAAAGAAACCGCACCTTCCCAAAAAAAAGAAAGAAAAAAAAGCATCAGACTAACTTTACCTCCAAAAACACAGGCGTGACTTCCCCTCTTTACTCCGGGGTCGGCGTTATGGCGACCTCGTGGCGGATCGCGCGCGGCGTGAGGAGCGTGAGGACCTGCAGTCACCAATTCATCCCCCTGACTCGATACCGTGCCAAACCAGCGGCGTGACAGCGACAGTCCCCGGAAGTGAGAGCGATCGCCCCACCGAAATGCGCCGCACCGAGCACACGGCACACGCGCGTCCCGCCTGTTGCCAGAGGAATGAGAGAGAGAGAGGGAGAGAGAGAGAGAGAGAGGGAGAGGGAGAGGGAGCAGCGTTATGATTGGGCTCGTGGAGGTGGCGCGTGGCTGTGGGCCGGCCCGAGATGTCGGATGTGACAGATCACGGGGTTACTGACGGTCAAAAAGGAGCGATCTTCTTCTCTCGCTGCTTGATGCGCGCGCCAGAGTGACCTATTTATTACAAATGATTAAATGAATAAAATAAACTTTATGAGTCATCTTCTGCACTGTGTAGTTGAGGAGCAGAACGTTTCGCCTCTTCATCCAAAAGGCTTCGTCAGCGACACCAAAGTTGAAGCTCAGCCCGCAGACTAGATATAGACCACTGGGAGGAGTTCAGCTTGGCTAAGCCCCTCCCCTCTGCTAACAGCGACTCTCACCTGTGGCTAAATGTCTTTGTAGTTCTAAGTCCTAACAACCTTACTCACAGTTTCAGCCCTACTCTCAGCTCATCACTGCTGTTTACCTGCCTATATTGATCAGTCCTGGGCTGAGTTTCAGCCTCATTAGCATGACAGAGCTCTCAAGGCTTGGGGCGCAGGAGAATGTTGTACAGTGGAGTCAGTTGAAATCTAAGTCCTGTCTCCGACTCTACAACGATGTCCTTCGCTCCAGGCCCGGAGAGCCCTGTCATGTCAGTTGTGGTGAATCTGGGCTCATTAGGACGTTGCTGCATGTCCTAATATAAATTCTGTCTAGTCCTTTTAAAGGCACACATTTTGGGCTATACTGTTGCGGCAAAACGAAACATGCTCCTAATGACACAGAACATGCTGTTGCTGCAGTGTGTAATAAAAGAATGGACTTGGATGAGAAACTAACCTGTTTAAATCTCAAATTCCACTGCCTTTCGTCACATCTCCATGGAGACGAGCTGGAGACGTACCCACTCCCAGTAAAGCTTACAGTCATATCTTAGGAGGGCGGAGCCTCATAAATGTTTGTTTGTACATTTCTGAGGTATTTTTCAATGATAAAAATATCTGTCATAAAATAAATGCTTGTATTTCAATTTTATTTTTTGGGTAAAATTCTACGCGGTGTGGCTTTAGGTGAACTAAATGAATCCGCCTATAGGCTACCTGCAGTGCTCCTGTTTCGTTTCACTGGACAGGCTGATGAGTGACAATATTTAATTTATCTGTAGTTCATCACTATTCACATGGTGTCTCCCCCTCGGGAGTGCCTGTCTAGATCGAACGGAGGAACCTGGGTGAACGGAGGAACCTGGGTGAACGGAGGAACCCTGCATTCTGGAATCTGAGGACTGGACGGTCTGTGATCTTGGCCCGTCTGCTGAGGGATCCTTCGGCCCTGGGTCTCTACAGCCTGTCCGTCTATGGGAGTGGATCTCTTCTTCTGTGGTTCTCCCCAAGGTTTCTCTTTTCTCCTGCCGGGTTTTTGAGTTTTTCCTTGCCGTGCTGGAGAGTCTAAAGACGGGGGACGCCCGCGCCGCTCGTCGCTACCTCCTATTGGACATTATATTTGCCTGGATTCACCTGAACTTGTAATTGTCATATTTATTGCTCTGTTTTATTGCCTTCATGTTTGGTGCATCCCTGTGAGGCGACTTCTGTTGTGATATTGGGCTATACAAAACCATTAAACTTGAAACTTGAAACTGTGCGATGTCCTTTTCCCCCTCATGACTTCAGTGTCTCTGGGGTGTTATGTGCCCGTTTTTCTGTTTTGTTTTATTTTTTCATTTTTGCTTATTTTTTTATTTTACAGTATTCTTGGTTTCTTTTCTTTTTTTCTGTCCTATTTTGTAGCTATTTTTTGCATTTTGTTTCTGGAGCGCTTCCTCTGCCCCGCCTATAAATAGGCCGGTGTTCAGCCGCGCTCCCTCTCCCTCCCCAGCGCCTTGTCCTGGCTGTACATGTGCGTGCCTCTCCTGTCAGTCACAGGCATGATGCTCCGGCCCGGCAGCCTGTCTCAGCCTGCCCTGCTGCCTGAGCTCTTCTCACTAGCCTTAGCTTTTTGCTCCATTTTGGACTGTTTTTTCCCCCTGTCTTTGGACTGGAATTAGATGATTTTTTACGTTTATCCTCAGTCCGCAGTTGCAGTGGCTTCTGTACAGGGTTGGCCTGCTGCTGCACCTTTTGTTTCGGTTTGGCCGGCTCGCCAGGTCCACTTTTCAGTTGCTTCTTTGCTTTTCTTTGGGCATGGGCTGGTAAGGGTTCTTGTGTTGTTCCTTTGGAATAACAACTTGAACACACACACACAAAAAAGAAAGAATTCATGTTGAACTTATGCCTTGTCTGTGTCCCTCTGTAGATATGTTTTGTCCCTTGTGGTCATAGTTTAAAAAGTACATCCCCTTTCATTTCATTTTACTTGACCTTTATTTAACCCAGAAAGTCCAACAGATTTCAGCATCTCCATAACTGGGAAGTCCTGGCCACAGAGAGGAACCTGTTGCATTTTTTAACTTTACTTGGTTTATTTGGAGAGAACAATGCACTTTAATGAATGCAGCTAGTTTGTGTAAATGATACTCATACAGTTACAACAAAATACAACAATGGACACACTCTATTTCCAACCCACGCCTGCACTTATCAGGTCTTACAAGTGATTTTAAAAGGGAGGTATGAGCCAACGCGCTACAATGCTGTAATCAGTCATCTCTAGATCTTTTCTTGTGTGACAGCTCCTTCCTGAAGTCCTATGTCCTCTCGCCACCACTTGGGGAGCTTCATCCTCTCGTCATCGCGGAGTGAAAACACGAAAACACTCGCATAGCTTCACACATGCTTTTATTGAAACAGCTGCTCAGCGAAGGGGAGCGAAAAGGAGGGGGTGGGAGGGGCTTATTTGACAGGGAAAGAAGCTGTGAGGCAAGAATGCTGACCTATTATATTTTGACATCCCTGCTCACCCACATACAGTGCCTCTCGAAAGTATTCATACACCTTGAACTTTTGCACATTTTGTCATGTTTACAACCCTAAACATAAAGATTTTATTTTGATTTTTTTACTGAACGTTCACACACAAGTAGCAGACAACTGTGAAGTGAAAGCAAAATGATAGATGATTCCGTTATTTTTCAAAAAATAGAAAACCGAAAAGTGGGGCTTGCATAAGTATTCATACAGCATGAATGAATACTTTGTGGAACCCCCTTTTGCTTCAATAACAGCAGCAAGTCTTGGGGTCTGACTCTACAAGATTTGCACATGTAGAGACCAACATTTTAGCCCATTCCTCTTTACAAAACAGTCAGATTAGAAGGAGAGCGTTTGTGAACAGCAGTTTTCACATTATTCCACAGATTTTCAATAGGATTTAGGTCAGGACTTTGACTGGGCCATTCTAACACATTAATATGTTTTTATTGAACCATTCCATTGAAGATTTATCTTTGTGCTTCGGGTCATTGTCCAGCTGAAGGTGAATCTCCGTCCCAGCCTCAGTTCTCTTGCTGACTCCAGCAGGTTTTCCTCCAAAATGTCCCTGTATTTGGCTCGATCCATGTTCCCAACTATTCTTACAATCTCCCCAGTCCCCGCTGAAGAAAAGCAGCCCCACATCATGATGCTCCCCCCCTTATATTTGACACTGGGGATGGTGCACTCAGGACGATGAGCAGTGTCAGGTTTGCTCCATACATAACGTTTTGCATTTGGGCCAAAAAGTTACATTTTTCTCTCATCTGACCAAACCACATGGAGCCGTGTCCTCCATATGACTTCTAGCAAACTTCAAACGGGATTTCTTATGGCTTCCTTTCAATAATGTCTTTCTACTTCCACTCGTCCATGAAGGCCAGATTTGTGTAGACTTATAGTTGTCCCATGTACAGATTCCCCCAGCTCAGCGGCAGGACTTCACAGCTCCTCCAGAGTGATCTTGGGGCACTTGGTTGTATTTCTTACCAGTGTCCTCCTTGTTTGATCTAATATTTTAGATGGGCGACCGTGTCTTGGTAAGTTGGCAGTGGTGCTATACTCTTTCCATTTCTGAATGATGGATTGAACAGTGCTCTGGGAGATGTTTAAATCTTGGGAAATCTTTGTGTAACTTAACGCTGCTTTAAACTTCTCCACAGCTTTATCCCTGACCTCTCTGGTGCTCCTTGACCTTCATGATGTTGTTTAGTGACCAATACACTTCGACCACAGCTCTGAGGGCCTAAAAGAACAGCTGAAATTATACTGAGAGTAGATTACACACAGGTGGCCTCTATTTAATGGTTAGGCCAAGGTGTGAACATTCTGGAGTCATTATGAATGTTATAAAGGCAATTTAATGCACTTAGAAAATGCTGTATGAATACTTATGCACGCCCCACTTTTCACTTTTCTATTTTTTGAAAAATAACGGAATCAGGTATCATTTTGCTTTCACTTCACAGTTGTCGGTTACTTGTGTGTGAACGTTCAGTTAAAAAATCTAAATAAAATCTTTATGTTTAGGGTTGTAAACATGACAAAATGTGCAAAAGTTCAAGGTGTATGAATACTTTCGAGAGGCACTGTATGTGCTTCGGGGTGGTGCTCTTGCATTGTAAAATGGTTAATGATTTAAATTCTGTTTTTTTTAATAGGCGAGTGCAGCCTTTGTTTGATCAAGGTGTTCCTCTGAGAGAAGTGCCGCCTTTTCCCGTCCTGAGAACCGTGACCATCCGCCGCGGTGCCTGTGATGCACCTGCCCAGTATGATGGAACTGTGAAAGGGGATCACGGCCGGTAAATTATGTAGAGGCTCAATGAGGGACATACCAGACACAAACACAAAAACAAAACACATACTGGGAAATGAACAGGACGACGCTTGTTTGTGTTATTTGGGTTATTCTTCCTGCTGGGGATCCGTAATAAAGAGAAAGAAAATAAAAGGAAAAATGGCATATACGTCGTGGAGCCTTCTGGGTGCTCTGGTTTCCCCCAGCCTAAATTGCTACATTCTTCATCTCCTGACATAGCTCTAAATCAATATCAAATGGTTCATATTGTCACTGTGTCCTTGGGCAAGACACTTCCTTCTCTTTACCTGTCCAGGAGGCTACAGCACAGGGGCGTATCCAGACCTTTTCTGGTCAAGGGGTGGTATCTGTTGCGGTGGTGGCATGAAGACCAGCCCAAGTCTCTAAACAACAATTTGATTTAGGCATTTGTTTATTTATGGTAAATGGTCTCAGCTTAGTGCTTTTAGGCCCAAAGCGCTTTACAGCAAGGAACCACTCACCCATTCACACTCTCATGTGCACAGACACTGGTAATTCATCTGCTATAGTTTGGTGATACTATTAATGATGTTACTGACCCCGAATGCAGGGGTTCCCAAACTTTATGAGCTGCGACCCCCGAAATCACCAGAACAACAACTTAGGACGTCCTACTGTAAAATATAATTCGTATTTTTTATACATTTTTAAAATCGACAAAACACGTCATTCAGAAGACTGTCCGACGAAATGAGACCAGGGGACGCCCTTCTCTATGGTCCTCATGGCGGGGAGTTAATAACATCGCTGTAATACCACCTCCAAAAGACACTTGGTAAACAGCATTCTTATGAGCACTTTGACCTTCCCATGAACTGCTTAAAGGAACAGGCAACAGTTTTTACACACTGAGATATGTTCCTACCTGAGCTTAGACGAGTTGATGCGCACCTGTCTGGTCTTTGTGCGTGCGCTCAGTCACGCAAATGTTGTTAGCATTTAGCCTCTCCCAGCAAAGGTATAGCTCCAAACTGGGGTGAAGTTAGAAGCTACCAAGCTGGTCCACGTTTTCCCTATTTAAATGTGGTCATGTGAAAAGCTACAAAATCAAACATGACCATTTTCTAAGTGGATAAAAAGGGGAACTATATTGTGAAGCGTAACAATACCTTAGGAGGACTTCAAAGTCCATGCAGCAAGGTCAAAGTGCTCCTAATATTATTATGCCTTACAGTATAGTAACAACACCAGCAATTTGTCAAGATGGGTGAGAGATTGTCGTACAAAGTGTATAATCGAAAAACCTAAACAAAATGACCAGAGAGATTGAAACTTGATTGCAATTGAGCAAAAGATACAAAATGATCATTGCTGTAAAAGTCTTTAATTAAAAACTATGCCTTTGTATACATTTTGGAAGAATAACCATTTTGACAATATTTACTCGTCCAATTTTCAGTAATACCTCAAAGTTTATTGAACAGCGCTGTAAAATTTAGTTTGAAAATAAGCTTGGGATTCCTTGGATATGATATATTCAAAGTGCTCAGTTATAATTTTAAAGGGAAAATTATCAAGACCATATTTGTCTACATCATCTGAAAGAGGCATGAGTACACTTTTCTCCCAGTTTATGGTAAAGCCAGAGAATTGACCAAATTCTTTAATTGCCTCAAGAAGAGGTGAGACAGAATATCAAAATCAATACAACATGTTCAGCGTTAGCCTGGTCTTAGCCATCCGTAAACTCCGTTCACTTATAAGTTCCCTACATGTACGTCTGGCTCTGATCTTAGTGGCCGCGTTACAAACCCTGCTTGGTCACTATGAATCAAGGTGCCAATTTGTTCACTCAACCGGTTAGCCAGGACTTAGCTATAATCTTCTGATCACTATTCAACAGACTAAGAGGATGATAAGAAGCAACATTTGTTTCATCTCTTCCTTTCTTCCATAAAAGACAGATATTTGCATCATAGAATGTCTCTGGAAATAGAAGATGAGTTAACCATGCACAGCAATAATGGAGCAAGTTTATCAGTATGAGAATATAAAATTCAATGCCAAATCCATCAGGACCACAGGCCTTGCCATTTGGAAATGAACGAATGGCAGCAGTTTCACTCAACATGGGTAGATCTAACATATATATATTAAAAAAAATCACAATGTCCTCCTTTGATGACGATGACTTGGAAGTATTCAAGTCACTGTAATAATTGTGGAATATTTCATTAATCTGTAATGGATCAGTTATTATTTCCCTGTTAGGTGATCAAATTTAGTAAATAGCCCGGTCAGGCCTGGACACCTTTGAACTGCTGAGTGGCTATACTCAAACTTGGCATCTACAACACTTTTTAGGATATCATCCGATTTCGAAGTATGATGTACTTCCGCCAATACAGGGAGCATCGGCCCCCCTTTTAACTTTTAAACTTTTCGGTCATTTTCAAAACGTCGAAAAGTTAAATGGGGGCCGATACTTATGCAACCCCACTGTACACTGCTAAAATGGAAATATATGCAAATTTACAATATTGGGTTCATCTCCAATCTCAAGAAATGTGTGGAAAAATTGGGAATAATTTGGGAAAAAATTGGGAGAAATTGTACAAACAAAAATAGGGCAAACATAATGGGGAAAATATTTGCAATAAAAATCTGCAAAAAAATGAAGGGGAAAGTGTAAAAAAAGTAGAAAAATAGGGGGGAAAAATAAGAAAACAAAATTAAAAAAAAATGAAAATGAAAACTATTCATTTATTTCAGCAGAATCAACCAAGTCACTTTTTTCAATGCTGTCCCTGGATAATATCATCAAAACTTGGATATAGTCCAACGTTTTGTTTATTTTTTTTCCGATACCACACTGGTTAAACAGTACCCAGCCCTAGGTTGGAATCAAAACAATCTGTCTGTGACTCACAAAGTGAAAAAACAGAAAACCTAAAGTTACAGAGCACTGTGTGCAAAATCTTTACAGTCGGATTCTCTGAACCATGTATTGCAGTGTGTGCATCTGAAGGTTTGCCGCATAAAGATGAGCTGGCCTCGAAAATAGTTTCTAGGCAACTCTAACATTATGTGACAGCGATGCAGAAACAGAACGTACCTGGTTCACAGTCTCTTACAATGATCACACCATCATAATATCAAACACTGCCCTGTCTTATTACTAAACAGATGTCAGTAATAAACATTATTACAGGTACAGTCAAAAGTACTGAACAAAACGCAGGTAATGAAACAGCAACAATCTCACACCCGTATACAACTCCAGCTCACACAGACTCCCCCAGAAGCCTTACAAAGTAAAGTATTTATATCCTATCCGGAGCATCTTTAAAACCTGACTGTGACAGATAAAAACATAAACATTATAATAGTTATGCCACAGTTCATCACACAGATGAAACACACAGGTTTAAGCCTAAACGTAAATGACTGTAAATAGAAATATTTTCTTGAACATACAGCGGCAGATGAGGAGATAAAGTCGGCCTGAAGGGAAAGTGTTTGTTCTTCAGGCAGACGGTTTGTGCACTAACAGGTTTCTCCTGAAATCAACAGAAGCCTGCACTGGGAGGCAACAACTATTTGTACCATGACAACTTTTGCGGTTTCATTAGAAATAACATTTTAACCTTTGGCATGGGTAAATTCATGTATTTACTTTATTCTTTGGGTCAAAATAAGACTATTTACTACATACAAGTACTTGGAAGTATTGAAAGAATATTTTCTAATCATCATCTTGTTAGAGTTTGTAAAAATGTCCGAAGTCCAGTCGCTCAGCTTTAGTGAATGAGCAGCAGGCTGATGTGCACTGTCTGACAGAATGAGTGCAGATAGAGACGCCACGGTTTGAAGAAGAGCCTGAGGGACAGAGCGTCACACAGCCTGTGGCTATAAGATATCATACATCAGTGTTTTTCAACCTTTCTTGAGCCAAGGCACATTTCACACCAATCGTATCCATCAATCACTAATTCTCTTGTCTCAAAGAAATGAACTACGTCCAGCCACTTACTGATATAGAAGAGTAATACATGGTTACTCTGTCCATCACTAGACAGCGCAGCGACTCCAGGATCAGCACAGGGACTGAAAAACACTGTCATAGATATCCTAATCTGATAGTTCTCAGATTATTGAAGAGACATGTCAACAGCATACTCTGATATACATTATCTGATATGGAGTCAGATTTCTTTCAGATGGTTCACAATTGTGTATGAACTAACCAGGAAAATAAAGTTCAAAGGCCAAACTGATCACAAAGATTCAAAGATATATCTTAAGATAAGCAGTAATTTTATTTTCCTGATTAGTTTAAATATAGAGATTTTTTTCTGTTTATTTTGTATTTAAAACTGCTTTGGCTCATGTAAAACCCGGAGATCAGATTTCTGAGGTGAATATAAACGCATCAGATCTGATTATTGGGTTATCTGATTACTTAGATATCTGATTTTTCTGACCATGTAAACCTAGCCACAGACAGTAGCTCCATTCAGCTGTTCAGAAGGACACAGAGGCTGAAGCCAGGTCCAGATCAGAGACAGGAGCGGCAAACCCTCTGCCAAACCAGACAGGAGTGCCACAGTAAACAGGAGACATGTCAGGAGCCAACACGGAGCCGAGGAGAAGAAGCACCAGTTCTCTGGTTGTAGAACGAGATTTGGGACTAAACAAACTTTACAAAGACACATTCAGGTTCACCCAGGAGAGAAAACCTACAGTTGGTCTGTCTGTGAGAAAACATTTGCATTTCATTTTCATTTGAGGAGCTAAGCCTACAAACAAACTCGAGACATTGAGCTTATGGAAACCTTCCAGACTGTTTCTGAACTCCATAGTTGACTTACAGCGTCAAAACCTGTAACTGAAAGGTTGGCGGATTCTCATGGAAGCATTTATTCATATCAATACAATGAATGGATGGACTGATGAACAAAGGAGTTCCTCAATCTGACCTTATTAAAGCGTGGCACACAGTACCAGCGCCCTGATGGTGACAGTACACATTCAGAGTTCAGAACATGGCTGGGGTCTGAGCTGATGTTCTTAGACAGTTCTTATTATGGTACATGGCCTCGTAATGTTCATCCAGGGGCTGTCCTACTATCTTTGAGCAGATTTTAAACTAGTGTTTCAGTCCAGATTTGACAGTGACAGAGACAGCAATACCACACAGTATTACAGTACCGCAGTACAATCAGGTACTACAGTAATGCAGGACACTGAGAATCACAGAAGTGAAGCACAGAAGCTGATAAGAAAGATCGCAGACAACGGAGGAAATACAGTGCATTTTTTGTTAAGTCTTTTTACAGATGAAGTCTATGCGGTGTTTCCAAGAGAAGGGACGGCCTACCACCACACCCAGATATTTGAAAGACTCCACCTGTTGATTGGTTTGTTATTGATGGTAATGGGAGCTGTAGTTAACAGCTTTAATCTCAATACAACCTCCTCTGTTTCTTTTAGTGTATATTAAGAATGTGCCCCTGGAACTAAAATATTTGCAGTCATGAGATCTTGTTGTATTTGTAACCAGTTGTATGTTGTATTTGTAACTAGCCCTAGTAAAATGGGCTAAAATAGACCCAGACTCAGTTGTACCAAAATTGGGTGTAAACCATAGATTTAACATACAAGTAAACAAGGCCAAGCGAAAAAAAAAGAAGGTAATTAGGCTATATTCAAATACATTAAACCAGAGTTCCACCTGAAGGATCAAACAGTTTAATAAAACATTGATAATAATATTTCATTCCAGTCAGGCAGAGCAGGAGGCAGCTAAACCCCCCGTGTCGGGTCCTTTCCGCCGGGGCTAGCAGGATTAGCAACAACATGCCGACTGTCGGGGTAAAACGGGACCTTCTTTTCAAAGCCCTGGGCAAAACGTACAGTAAGTTTGAGTATAATGTACTTTTACACCACGGGCAAAGCGTGTTTATCAATGCGTGTCCCTCTGTGAGTGACCATTTACAGATAAAGCACGAAAAGTTCACTTATTAGCCGGTTAGCATCCATCCATGGTGACGTTACTCACATGTAGTTTTAGAAAGGCAGTGTTGTCATTTTATTTTTTATGTCACTAATTTGTGTGTGATATTCTGGACAGTGTTTTGGCGATAGATTTACTTACTCAGATTTGATATTACGTAGATCAAGTGACACACAACACACATGTCAGCGGGGTTGCATCATGCTGTGTCCTGTCATTCATTCAGCCGAAGTAGTAGTAGTGATTCAGTAGTGAAGTTCTTTATTGTCCAATTTTAAATAACTAAAATGAATACTGGTCTAGAAACAAAATGGCTCTGCAAGTGCATAGGAAAACATTTTTTTTTAACTGTTATTATTTGATGATTTCATAGAGGAAGAATATGGCATTTGATATGCAAATATGGCCCACATTGTTTGAAGGATTTACATTAGATTTCTTGTAAAGTCCGGCTTAAAATGGTTTGTTTTATTTCGTTGACATTTATACATGTTATTACAGAAAGGAGTTTTTGTTATTGCAGGAAAAAAACATCTGTAAAACTTAAACCTTGTTTTATTGGGTTAAAAGTTAATTTAGAGTTCGGGAATGTGACGTCATATCGCTAAGCATTATGGGATTAGCAGCAATTGTAAATTAATGGAGATTTTAAAAGTTAAAATACTGGAGTTATTGTTCACATTAAAACACTTGGACACCACAGTGTGTTAGATGTATTTACCAGCAGTAACTCTGCAGCTAACGGAGTTGTTCCACGGCTTTTTTCTCCATTTTTTATACTGTTTTTAGCTAATGTTAGTCTATGGAAATGTATGCTAACAGCTGTAAAGATGGCGGATCTCCATGGTAACTGTGGACTTTCCCGAACTCTATTAATATGTTATGGAATTATTAACATGGTTTGAATATGAAACCATTAAAAGTCACTATATGAAATATTGCAAAATTTAAGGCCTTAAAAGTCAAATTAGATCTGATTCAAACTGCCATTCAATCAACATTTCTTTGAAAATCTGATTCATTCTTTTAGACAGAACCCGCAGCCATGATATTTCTCAACTCTTTTTACTGCAAACATTTGTCAAAAACTATGGTCTAAAAAAAATTATCTGCACGTTCTGACTGAAATTTTACTAAATGTTTGGCAGAAAAGTTCACCATTCTGTCCAATGAATATCAAAATATCCCCCATTCCCCTGTTTGGAATGTTTGCAAATCCTACGAATTAAATATGGCGAGATTCTTTGTGTTTGTGGCATTAAAAATATAGTATTTAGGCATTAAAATGGAATTAAAAAGCATTACATTTGACTTGCTGCTCCTGTAGAAACCCTGAAATCCTTCTGTAAAAAACTTTAGTGCATCTTAATCTACTCATAAGAGAGATGTTGTCCCAAGACTTTTAAATTACAGATTTTCCCTTGTGAATCTGTGGAGGATTGTTTATTGAATTGAATTTTGTGTAGGTTGGACCTTTCTTTGTGTCCAGTTTATGTTTAATAGTATAGTTATATAATGAAAAACAAAAAACAACTGGATTTCACATTTCGGAGAACGCTGCTTTGTCAATCTTTGGAAATTTTTAACACATTTTGCCCTGTCTTTCCAGCTGATGAAGAGTTTGACGAGCTGTGCTTTGAATTTGGCCTCGAGCTCGATGAAATTGTAAGTAAATTGCATGTGACCGAAGTCTTTTGATTTAGGCTGTGATTTTACTTGTATCTTTATTTTTTGTTGTGATTTCCCCCAGACATCTGAGAAGGAAATAATCAGCAAAGAACAAGGAGACTCCAAAGCGTCCGAGGCGTCTGACATAATCTTGTACAAAATCGATGTTCCAGCAAACCGCTATGACCTGCTCTGCCTCGAGGGCCTGGTCCGCGGACTCCAGGTCTTCAAGAACAAGTACGGTTGAAATTGTGGAACCACAAATCTTATGCTGTCCTGGTTGGAACAGGGTTTTTCTTGGTTCTAATGGTTTAGTTCTGCTAAAAAGTTAAACTCTTTGTCAGTACACAATAAATATTTTATAAACCAACAACAGTTTACCAAGTGCTGCACAGGCAAGGGTTGATATAATGTCAATAAAAAGAAAATTGCACACCAACTAAGAGCAATTATGAGTGTGCAATACAGCAATTATGTCCCCTAGAGGCCATAAGCGCCACTGCACGTGTCATAGCAAGTTGCGTTTTTTTGCTCATTAATTGTCCGTGAGAGTAAATACTACACTGACAGAAAAGACAAAGGGAGAGAGGGATATTGTACATCCAATTACACAATGGAGGTCATTTTATTTACTTAAACTTGGCTCTAAATACTGTTTAAGTGGCGCTAGCGCACAGTTAGCTTTGGTTGTGTATTGGTGACTCCGACCCGGAGGCAGGAAAGCTGCAATTGTGGTTTTCTAAAGACCCCCCCCAATCATCCCATTAACACGTGTTTTACCCCCAGAGGGACTACGGAAAATATGTATTAAGGTCAACAAGTAACTTAGTACTGCTTTAACAGAAATCTTAAGTAATTTGTTTTTCAGCCCATTGTGTCCAAACAAGACTTCAAGAAATACTAAAGCAACACCAGAACGAGGCTAAAATTGAACTCAATTTGGGAAATGATAACTAAAGCTGAAGTTTTGCAGATTTATGAGTCCCGTGCCTTTATGGTTGCATAAAATGAAAGACTTCTTGCGATACCGATATTGTATTACCTTTTATTGTGATACAATATGTTTTGTGTTATAGTGCTGCTCTTCTCTGTACTGTTGTTTGTTGCTTTGTGCTTATACATGTAATGAAAATAAAGTTGTATATTCTAATCTAGGGCTCCACGATTAACCTTTATCGAATCGAAATGGAGGTTTTAGCTACTGTGATAACCGAACCTCGAGGCGTTTTTTTCGTGCAGCCCTAATCTAATCTAATCTAATCTGATGTAATGTAACGTCTGGTTGTGTAGGTTGGAGGCCCCGCGATACAGACGTGTCCGCCCTGCGAGTGGAGAGCCCCAGAAACTCATCATCACGAAGGAGGTGAAATATTGGATTGTATTCGCTTCTGTTTATCATTCGGCCCTATCAAATCTATTCTTAATGACTTCTCTCTCCCAGACTGCAGCCGTCCGACCACACGCCGTCGCCGCTGTGCTGAGGAACATCACCTTCACTCAGGAGAGATACGACAGCTTCATTGAACTGCAAGACAAACTCCACCAGAACATCTGCAGGTCAGAAAGGCTAAACTCAAACGGAACTAAATTAGGAAAGTCATGACTAAACTTTTTGCACATTTAAGTGACAGTGCATATTTGTTTGCTGCTGATGTTCTAGAAAAAGGAGCCTCGTGGCCATTGGGACCCATGACCTGGACACCATCTCCGGTCCGTTCACCTACACCGCCAAACCTCCTGCTCAGATCTGCTTCAAACCCCTCAACCAGACCAAAGAATACACCGCGACCGAGCTCATGACTCTGTACAAGGTGAGGAGGACACAGTCATTGTTTACACCTGCTTCTGGGTCCTTTATCATTGATCTTTCCCTTTTTTGAAGCTGAAATAACTTGTATGTTTGTAAAAGAGACATAAAAGTTTGGTTGCGGCACCCTCTGCTGGCAACAATGAAACATAACGGTGCTTTTTCTTGTTTTCCAGACTGACAGCCATCTCCGACATTACCTGCACATCATTGAAGACAAACCTGTGTATCCCGTTATCTATGACAGCAACGGCATCGTTCTCTCCATGCCTCCAATCATCAACGGTTCGTAGATGGATTTTGATAATTTAATGAAGTGCAACAGGTCTCGGGATTATTGTTTTGGATACATAAATGGTGATGTTCAGACTGGGCTCCACAGCAGCACCTTGGTCTGTTCTCATGTCACCACAAAACGGCATAGTCCAAAAAAACTGTCTCCTTTAAATGATTAGGTTATTAATGTCTTGGCTTCCTACAGTTACTTTATCATTACCAGATCTGGGGAATTGTGTTTCAGTCCACATTTATTTCGCAAGAAAACTGATTCATTACCAAAAATGGGAATAGATCATTAAGACCGGCAGTTTGAATGTGACCTATTTGGAGTTTTAGTTGACAATTATTGTGCTGAGTATAAAGACAATTTACTGGTCATTAACTGTGTTTCAAGCACTGGACTTTAATGTGCATTTGGAAGTTGTGTATATGTAACGAGGGATCAAAACGCCAAATTTTGCATTTAAAAGCCTTAATTTGCTTTAAAAGTTTATTCTCTCGCTCGTGGTGGTTTGTGATTTTTGCAAATAAACGTTTATGTGCATTTTGGAAGTTGGAAACAGATTAATGGCATAGAGTTTAATTTAGCAAATAAGTAGAACACGTGACTGTTGGCAGAGGCGACCTGGAGACTGGAGAGGACTAGCCTGGCCTTATCCATCCGTAAACTCTGGTCATTTATCATTTCCCTACATGTACGTCTGGGCTTGATCTCAGTGGCCGCGTTACATCGGTTGATTTTCTACCTACCATTCAGCGAGCGGGGGAGGCGGGTGTTATCGGTGACGTCAAGCATTTGCGCCGATTTGCGGGTTGTAGTTTGGCAATGGCGGCGGATACGAAAGTAATGGAAGCTCTTCAATCCGTCCTGGCTCGGCTCCTTAATATCCAGAAATGAACATTGAAGCCTTGGAATGTGCAAGGAATGCTCCCAAGAATTATGATGGCTGCTTCGCTCACTCGGGCGCATTACATACGTCACGACCAAACACTAGCGAAAATCAGATCCAATCGTTTCAAAGGAGTTCACCCCTCCCACCTGATAACGGAGCTCAATAGTGAAGTTAAAAAGCCCAGAGATGCAGACACTTCCAGATTTTCATTAGAAAACATAGAAAACACACTTTGGTATAGTTTGTCCCATATTGAAAGTGCTGCGAGACTTCAGAGTAGTTAAGATACTTTTTCTTCGCTTTAGCATGTAGGTAGCCTAAACAAACATTGCATTACAGGTAAAAGAAAAAGAACAACTTATTCTGTCAAGGTTTATTATTGTGGTCAAAAACAGAAAAGGTTCACACCTCTAGTTATATCACCCTGTGCTGGCTAAATGCTGCAGTTGCAGCATTCAGCCGACTGCCTAAAACCCGGAACCACCGCTCTTTGATGGAAACACATGTAAATCTGTTTTTCTTTGACGCATTATGCAAATTTTAGATTGATGCGCCATTTTCTTTGATGGAGACTCAACTACTGATGAAGATTTCAGTGTTGACAGTTTATGTAATGCTGTTGCGGAGTTTCTGATAGTAATTAGTGTCTTTGTTTAACACTGCAATCCAGAGACAGTAATTATCATGTGGAATTGAAAAGCTCGATCGATGCCTCTTTTGTTCCTCTATAAATTATTCAAAATAACTGAATGGTAAAAAAAAACTTTACATTTAACAAGCATTAAGCATTCAGCCTTGATTTCAATTTCAATGTCAGTTGTAATTTCTGCTGTTATTTTCCAGGGGACCATTCAAAAATCAACCTCAAGACCAAGAACGTTTTCATTGAATGCACTGCCACGGACCTGACCAAGGTGAAGTGATCAGCTCTCCACACGTTGGTTTGTTCTTAAAGCTAAGCAGACTTGCACTAAGTGACCTTTCTGATGTCGCTGACAGGCCAAGATCGTTCTGGACATGATGGTGACCATGTTCAGCGAGTACTGTTCTCAGCCTTTCACGTAAGTCACTGCCTCCAACCTCCACAATTAAGAAAAAAAACAAATTTAGGTTCTTCTTAAGACTATACTTGTGTTTATCTTTCAACCAATAACAGCCAAGTCATTAAAGTCATTAAATACTTAGTTTTAAACCATCCATCTCTCTTTGAGCCTTTAAGATGGATTTTTGGTTTGAAGCAAAACTCAAATTAGCAAAAACTTGTGAGAAAGATGAAAAATCAAGGCAATCTTTCTGCATCAAAATTCTGTTTATTGTTTCTCAAAATACAACAACTTTATTCCAAGGGGCTAATTATTTCAAAAGGTCTTTCAAAACATTGTGTGCTGGTTGTTTCTTTAGCTCATGCGTAGCGGACAGAAAATAACTTTGTGACTCATCAAGCTTTTATAGAAATATAGAATGTCGAGAGCTTCTGGTCGCTCCCAAGCTACAGTTTAGAGACCTGACCTAATGTTCGAACTGAAAGTACTGAGAAAAAGAGGAATTAAAGGGATTTTTGTTAATTACCAGGGTCGAGGAGGCTGCAGTGGTGCACCCAGACGGCAAGACCTACGTTTATCCAGTAGGTTTTTTATTATCTCAGGTTAATTCACGGTCAGTACATATAAAAAATGATGCTAAACATCTTTATGACTTCAGGAGCTGGCCTACAGGACGGAGAAACTGTCCAGTGACTTCATCAACCGCAAAGTGGGAATCAAGTGAGTCGTTTGCGCTCATTGTTCTCGAGCCTCGACCGGACAAACCTTTCATTTCTCTCACTCTTTTTTGCGTTTTCTTCACCCCAGCGAATCGACGGAGAAGATCGCGCAGCTCCTCACCAAGATGTGCCTGAAGTCCACGGCCACGGGAGCCGGCGACGAGATCGAGGTGGAGATCCCGCCCACTCGCTCCGACGTCATCCACGCCTGCGACATCATGGAGGACGCCGCCATCGCCTACGGGTTCAACAACATCGCCCGCACCACGCCCAGAACCTACACCGTCGCCAATCAGGTCGGAATTTTTTTCGTCTTTGGTTATGTACTTTCTACTTCACCACGTTTATGAACTGGATTAAAAGCACAGTTGTTCAGATCAGAACTAACCAAAATCCTCATCAGCCCAGGCCTCCATTACAGAACAACTTTCTAATCTTTATTTCAAATTATAAGATGTTGAATATCAATGCTCAGGAACGTATGTGGATGATAATATTTCTGTTTAACTCTTTGAAAGTCAAACACTACTTTTTTATAACTTAATGCACATTTGAAAGTGGGTTTGTTTTTGAAAATTCTACTTCAGTCGATGATTTGCTCCTGTATTTTTATTAACTTTTGAACATTTAAAACCTCCTCCACCACTACTTCTCCTGGGCACCTCCACATTTTGATGTTTTATAACTTCAAATAATGTGTATGTATATGAAAAAGCCAGTTGATGCTTGTGTGTTGGTCAACAATCAGGATTTCAAACTGTCCTGAATTTATTGACAGTTTCCGGTTCTATGTTCTGCAAAAAAAATACTGTCCGTATAGAAGAGCCTAGTATATGTCATTTGATATTTACTTTTATGGAAATCCGTTTGCTCCTTGCTTTTGGTGAGTCTATGTTCATGAATGGTTGTACATGCTGAGTAAATAAACTATATGTTATATGTTATGTCATGGTCTGCTTTTGCTCTCCAGTTCCCTCTAAATAAACTGACAGAGCTGCTGAGACAAGACCTGGCCGCAGCTGGCTTTACAGAAGCTCTCAACTTTGCTCTGGTAAGAAATCCATCACCTAGACCGAACAATGTCTGATAATTTTTTTAAATTCCTGTTTTCTTTCGTTCTTTACAAACCTCTAAACTTTGCCTATTGTTGTTGTTAGTGCTCCCAAGAAGACATCGCGGACAAAATTGGAAAGAAGATAGAGGACACAAAGGCTGTTCACATCTCCAACCCCAAGACAGCAGAGTTCCAGGTAAACAGAGCACTAATACCATTGTACCAGCAGAGGGCGCCATCTCCCTCTTGTCAGAATCCCCGCTCACTCTCCCTGCTTGTCCCTTTAGGTGGCGCGCACCACCCTGCTGCCCGGCCTGCTGAAAACCATTGCAGCCAACAGGAAGATGCCTCTGCCGCTCAAGCTGTTTGAGATCTCTGATGTGGTGCTGAAGGATCAGAAGAAAGGTAGGAGGGGAGGGAGAAAATGTGTGAAAACAACTGGGCGAACAGACAAATCAGGCGGACACTGTTTTTCCTATTCAGACAATTGATGATATTCTGCTCGACAGGCTTTAGATTGTGTGGGAATCTCAAATAAAGTTTGTTTTAGATTGGTTTACAGGGTAGAACTAATGCCATGTGATTCCTGTGGAAAGTATAGCTTAAAGATTTCCTCCAGTGAAGTGGCATTAGTGACACTCTGACTCACTCATGGCCCTTTGGTACAGAATGTTTGCATGCAAACAGTTGTAGAAATATGGCCATTTTGTCATGTCACATTCTGTACCCACAACAACATAAACAATGTCAAACCAGGCAGAACAACACCTTTTTTCTAAGGATTTTTGGCCTGTTTACTTAGACAGGACTTTCAGACTAGCAAACAGTTGGAGCCAGGAAACCGATAATATAATTTTGTGAAGTCAAGTGGTCACCATTTACTGTTACTGAAGGCCAAAACCTTCCTCAAAGAAATTCTTGTTGAATTTCATGCTGCATCGCCTGCGTAAACTGTTAAAGTCGGAGATAGTTGAGTAAAATCTCTCAGCTGTTGCCTTAACTCGTTTCTAGCTCTCACAGACACTTCCGCACATTCTGAATGGACCGTCAATGCTAACGCTGTGCTAGTTTAGCCTCTGACTTCCTGCTTCGCGCTGGAGGAAAAAGCACTTTATTTTGATCCACATGCTCTGTTTTTATTTCACAGATGAAGTGTTTACAATGTAAACCTAAGGTCCCAAATGAAGTTTACTATGCTACAAGAAAATCATTTGATCACCACAACTTTAATATTGTTCATATAAAACCCGCTGCTGACACTCCGCTCCCCTGTGGCCTCAGATGTGGGAGCCAGGAACAGCCGGCGTTTCTGCGCGGTCTACTACAGCAAGAGCCCGGGGTTCGAGGTGATCCACGGCCTGTTGGACCGGACCATGCAGCTGCTGGAGGTGAAGCCAGGCGCCACAGACGGATACCACATCCGGGCTGCAGACGGTGAGTGCCGCGCAGGCGTGGGAGATGCAGGTCCTACTGTTCAAGGGAAGGTTTTTCGGGGCAATGTTGAAGATATTTTAAGGTACGCTTTGTTTGTTTTTGTCTTAGATTTTTTTTTTTTACCTCAGGTTGACAGGTTATGGTAAATCACTTTTATTTAGACTTTTCTTCTTCTAATCCTGGATTTTGTTCTGTAATATATCAAAACAAATACTGTATGTCCATTTTTCTGCTGTTAAAGTCCATCTTTCAAATTAGTTTAATTATTTTGAATGATGTTTTTAATTTAATTTAATTTAATTTTTAATAACTTTCCTTTCATTTTGATTAGTTTTTCATTCGTTGACAAAAAGTTAGTTTTAGTCAAAGCTTAATTAAAATTGAGTCACTCTTTAGTGGAACATGGTTAAAATATTTTACTCAAATTTAAGCTTAACGATGCAAAATGCCATGGTTAAATGTGTCCAGTAGTAGTTCTACTCTTAAGCCGTTGATCCACAGAACACGGCTCTACCGCACCCACTCGCTTTGTCACATATCGACTCAACCCAGTACACGCTTGTCTATCAACTACACGACACCACGCAGTTGTTGGGGTCAGCACCCCCACAGAGGAGCATGTGGTACAAATCGTCATTAAAGTTTTGTAAGCCTTGATGAGAACAAATGTGGACAAATGCTCATTCAGAGGTGCCAAGGCAAATAAAACAAAATAGAAGCCGCTAAAAGACAAACTATGAAGGTAAGCCACATACAAATGTTATGCTAACCCCAGCCAAAGGTGCGCTAACAGCGGCTAAATGCAGCGGCAAAATTCCCCTTTAGAACAGCGGTATGACGTGAAATATTAAATCTGTATAGTTATAGTGAGGTGTCCTCTCTCTGATGCCAGCATCTGTTCACGTCATGTTAGTCACGTTTCAGCCACGCAGTCACGCAGCCTGAGGTTGATGCCAAATATTCTACCTCTCCAGACCAGGGTTAACCAGGCATTGGGCTCAGTTGTGTCTGTCTGTGAAAAAGGGGCTAAAGCTACTACATTTTGCCAGACCAGCATGGCAGCATTCCCACATTGCATCGCTAGATGGAGCCACCGTCGCAAACGGCGAGCGAACTTTGTACTAGAGGAAGACAAACACTGCCCCCCCCTGACTCACAGGACACCCACCACTACACCCCTCACCCCCACCTGCCTCCTCACCAGGCTTCACTACTGACTCCTACTGACAAAACAATTCAAAAAGACATAGCTTAGGGCAGCTTTAAAGCTTCAAAAGTATGCAAAACATGACTTCTACTGGGAAATATGGCTGTACAGCTGATAGTAAACTGAATAGAAATGGCCATTTTATATTTACCAATTACCATATCCTTTACAAACAACTAATTGGACTGTCTTATTTGATTATATTGTGTTAAAACTCTCTTAATCTTGTATCTTAGATCTTCTTGTATTGGTCGTTCTTGCTCATCCACATAAACTGAATCTTGATGTGTATTAAAAGTCACCAAAGTGTGCGCCTTACTGGGACAACAGGGGGAGGGGCGACCAACCACAACCTCCACTGCAGTATGCCGAAGCTTAAATGATAAATATCTTAAGGCTGGATTGGAACATGAAAGGGCGGATCCCGCGGTCGTAGCAAATCGGGGGGCGTTGAGATTATGCTAAATCCAAACTAAAAGCCAAAAAATATATTTAAAAAAACAGAAAACACATAGTCTCCAGCTTCGAATGCTATTGAAAACCGGGGGGAAGTGAAAACAAAAGGAGCTTACTGAAACATGGGAGACACGTGAGACGCTCCAGTGTAAAGATAATGTTACCGCCATCTCCCACTCCGCTGTCCAGCCCTAATCTGATGAGCATTGATGTCGGTCGGAGTCGTGAACCGGTTTAGAGCGGAAAATCATCTTATTTTGAAGTGCGCCTCGGCCACACGATGCATCTTTCAACAAATCTGTCACATTACGGGCAATTTTTAGTGTGCTTTATCAGTCGTTTCTAGTGTTTGTGTTAAGAATCATCTAGTAGTCGGTAGTAATTAGGGCTGGGGGTTTTTTCGATACCGATACCTGAACAACCTTTACATAAATATTTGTCTTGTAGAACCAGAAAACCGAACAATGTGTGGAAGAGCTGCAAATGTACTGGGTTCATCTCAAGTGTCAAGAAATGTGTGAAAAATGGGGAATAATTTGTGGAGAATTGGGAGAAATTGTGGCAAAAATAAGGAAAAAATGTGTAAACGGATGAGGCATAGAAATGGGGAATACATTTGGGGGAAATTGGGAAAATTAGTAATAAAAAAATGAGCGGAAAAATAATGAGAAAACGAGAAAAAATTGGGGCAAAAGTAAGAAAGAATGTGTAGAAAAATGCAGCAAACACTAGGCAAAAAATGGGGAAAAAATAGGCACAAAATAAAACACAAAAAATCATTAATCTGAGCTGAAACCACTAAGTCACTTCCCTAATGCTTTCCCCTTACCAACAACATCAATACTTGGATCTAAAGATAGCTTGTTTGGCTGAAATTGCACACAACTTTCCGCGCAAAGGTTTCTCATTTTCTCCATATGTTACATTAAAATTTGGCGTCATTCCATGTGTTTGATGGAATGTTTGCAAATATTAAGCAAGGAAATATGCACCGTTTGAAGTTTTCTAAAAGTTTCAGTGCTTCCAAACTGGTTTAATTTCTCCAATATGAACTGAATCTTGAAATAAGGATGTTTTGCATTTAGATATTTCCAGCCAAATGGAGCCGCCCTGGAGTGCAGCGTTTAAGCAAAATGTGCGGGGACAGTGTCCAAACAAAGTGAGAAAATCTTCTGCTCAGTTTCCCTTTAACATGCAGCCTGTCACGCTCGCACTCTCCCCTCACCCCTCTATCCTCCATCCCTGTCCGGCACGTGTCAAGGTCACACGGCTGAATATCCACTCCTCTCCAGACTGCTGCAAATCAATGCGCTCAAGTATCAGCAAACGAGCGCAGCAGAGAGGAGACTCGAGGAGACGTTTGCTCATGTAGACGAGGAAGGGAGCAGGAGAGGATTCTCAGCTGGGAGGATATAGGACTTAGGGGACAAGAGGGGGGACGAGGTGTGGGACAGGTCTGCAGTGTTGGTGCAGGAAATGCATGTCGCGCACTGAGAGAGGGGGGACAGAGGCCCGAAAGCAAAACAAAGGATTGCTTTATGAGCGATCGCGATGTCGTCTCATCCGAGGGCAATTTGATGTATTTAATATAATATGATTGGCAAAAACAATGTTCACAAACTGGGCATTGCTTCCTTTGCGCTGTAGCAGATCAGTTGTTTGCCAACCCTCACCCTACCAAAATCGTAGCACTTTATTTTACACTACCCTTGATACATTGGACCTGCCAAATTTAGTAGAATATAATGTGTATTGGCAATTGGTAATTGTTGCAAAGCAGATTACATTGTACTAAATGTTGCTGGGTACAATGCATCAAGCTAGAGTAAAATAGTGTGACCTTTTTTTTTTATTAAATTTATGATTCAGTTCTTTTTGTTAAAACCATTCATGAACATTAAGAATGGAGAGGAAGAATTAAACTGCTATGCTAGAGCGAATGTTTGTAAAGGTTTAAACTCATAACCTGGTGAAACTCAGATTGATGTTACAGCACCTCGTTCACGGCCAGTCTCATAATGTAGCAGAACAACAAATGAATGAACAAATGAAATTAAAAAATGGTGTTTGCGTTTGTTAGTCAGCATACAGAGGCTGGTGTTTTTCCGCCATTTCTGTGTCGTTAATTAGACATCAGTTAAAGTACTTCTTGTTGTCGGCTGTGTACAACCCATCCACTCTCAGCAATACTGCCACGCGATTGGTCCAAGTCTTCCCAGATGGATTTTATGCAAGACTGAACATTTGTATCTCACAACAGTCCAGTTTTCAGCGCAAGGTTACTAAACTCCAGCAGTAACAGGTTGACTCATAGAAACATGGAGAGACGATAAACACACTGCCTCCCAGGAAGACTGACGCAACAAAGGTATTTCTGGAACTTGGGCAGTTTGACAACTCAACAATCATATAATTGTTTTGTTTATACATTGTTTGGATTGTCATCAAAGTGGTGCCACTGCTTGCATGTTTTGCCACTATATCTATTTTGTAAGATACCCATTCTATTGGCGTGAAATAATGTAGCTTTCTTTTGAATAACCCTCAAGCGCTTCGGAGTCAGACTTCCTCTTTGGCCTATTTGATTTCTTCAGCCTCACACAACTGGCGGACAAAGCAGGATCAGGGCCCACGCTACGGAGTCCCAAAGTGCCACGCTGTTGGCCACCGCCGGCAGACACAGGCTCTCGGACTTGTGTAGGAAATGTTACAGTTTGTGCCAGGGCTTTTTACGAGCGGATTAAACAGCCCATAAAGCCTGTGGAAGTCAATGATAGAAGGCAACAATTTCAAAACCTATTTTTAGTTGATTGGATGACCAAAAGGAGACTGTCTTTCCTCGTTTCTCCTGTTTCCACAATAGCCCGACCGCTTAGCCATATGTCGGCGTGACTTTGACCCCATTATGAGGTCGTGCCCCGGGCTGAGAGCTCACCTGTGCCCCCCTCTCTCCTCTGGATCTGTCCTTCACTGGAGCTCTGTCACTGCACTCCTGTCGAGTGTCGTCAACATCACCCCAGCTCAGAGAGTGTGGAGAGGGAATAAATGCCATTTCAGTGGGGCGCTCCCTGGAGGCTGTGAATACTCATAAAATACTATTCTGCATAACTTTGGGCCGATGCACTTTGGAGAAAACGATCAGGCACAGAATGCACAGCACTTAAAAGACATATGCGTCTGTTTCACTTAACAACCGTGTCCAATGCGAGGTCCTGGCCCCTGCTCCCTTCAGAGGGACGAGTCGGTCACATGTTCCCTTTGTTCAGTCTCTGACCTCTGTTCAGCTTCATGCACCTCTTTACTGGTGGATCTGGCCATAAAGCTGTGTTTGGAACCTCTTTAAACTGAACTAAGGGCCATTATATGATCAATAGTGTTTGTCTTGACACTAGGGATGTCCTGATTATTTAGTTTTACAATCCCGACGCTACCTCTTTCTGCTGGACAATAGGTTGCATTCATGTAATGATGACCCTATAGTTAATTATCAAAATGAATGACAGGTCAGTAATGAAATTGTAGGATTGGTGGCATTATTCGGTCATAAAAGCACAATTGTCAGTTTAAAGGACTTCAATGTTTGCGGACCTAGTCTCTGAATTATCTGAAACTGATGATGAACATTAGCACTTTTTGTTAGAGGCGTTTGAACTGAGCAGTTGACCCACTGTGGCCGTTACTTGTCAGTAGCATTTGCTTGTGTAACTTTTGCTTTTGTGGGTTTATAATGTAATTATAGATACAGCTTTTATCCTGACCCTTTTATGTTGTTATTGAATCAAATGTATGCAGCTTATGTTGTTGTTTTCTACATTGTGAGAGCTAATATTACATACATTTCCATGTCTCATTCAACACAAGCTAATATACCGGCTGCTACTGCTATCGTTAAAGTGCATTTTGAGGCTCAGAGAATCATAAATGAGGCCCAAAACTGAAGAAGTTTAATCAGGCTGAATATTTACAAATTAAAGAAGTCACAAACGGTGTGATGCACAGCCACCAGGTGGAGCTGTTTCCCCAATAACGAATCTTGAGAAAGGAACCATGAGCTGGTTATTATGCCTCCCGATTGTCTTCTGACAGGGAACTGATGCGGGTTTTTTTTTTTTTTTAGATCAACCTGCCCAGGAACTACACTTGTCCTGGTCAATGTGTTTTTGTGCACCGTCCCAGTTCAAATAAACCATACTATACCTATATACATTTCAATTGTGAATCAATCATAAGAAGAACTGTTAATCACCAAAGGCTGATTTGATCACATCAAATATTGTCTATTATTACAATATGATGTTGATACTGACTGTTGCTGAAGTGCTGTTTTGGAGTTGGAGTTGTCTTTCCACCACCATTCGTCTTCAAACTTTGCTTTAGTGGTCACCTCATCTATAAACCTAGAAAACAATTGCGATATTCTTCATTCTCTAGCTGTCTGAATATTGTCATATACCACATTGCAAGTTTTTCAACCGTTTTAACACTGTGTTTTCCATTGAATCAAAACCACTATCTCAATAATTTGATTTAAAAAATCTGGGTAACCTCAGTTACTTTGGGATACGGATTTTGTGTCATCTATAATTGCCATAGCGATAAAGTTTTCAGCCTTTACCACAGAACCTTCAAATTGACAGGGAGCAGTCAGACACAAATCTTGTCACCGATTTTAATCAGACCAAAGGGTTTCTATGACGACAGAGGGGGTGCACAGAGACATGGCATTTTCCCATGATGCACTGCTGCCTCTGCCCACGCTGCTTCGCTAATGGCTCTGGTGCCCACTGATTAGACTACGCATGAGGGCTCCCGCTGAACAGCCACAGAGAGTTGAACCGTGTTTTATTGGCTCTATTCTTTTCATTCAAAATATTAAAGAGCAAATGCTACGAAAGATTTTTATTATAAGGAAGAAGTAGACACAACAGAACCTAAGCTACTAAAACCTTTATATCAAATACATTCAGAGGTCATATATCATAGATTTTGTAATCATTACTTAGTTAGTTAGCAATGTTGAGAGTTCCACATGTGGACTTGCTCATGGCCCTCATGTGCAGTATGCATTTTCAATCAGGAAGTATAATTTCCCCACAGGCACTTTCTTTACTATGATTGGAACTGTAAAAATAAGTGCAATATGTATTTATTTCAATATTTTAACCATAGACTTATCTATCTGAGCCTGTTCCTTCGAATGTGTAGATTCAGATTTTGTTTGCCAATGGCTCCTAGACCTGTTTGAATTGAGCGTTCTATCCCCATTCAAATGAATGGTGAAGCCAGGCCCAATACTAAAGTATGGCGAGGTATGTTATCTGCGTTTCGAGGCATTTATATAATTTCTGTGTTTTTTTATGTTGTTTGGGGGCATTGGGTGCACATTCAATCCTACAAAGAGCAGAGACGTGGCTGATTATGATTTAGCCTTTAGCTCAGAACTCACTTTTATACACCCAGTTGTCTCTAAAGTAAAATCTCAAAAGGTCTGTATATTCATTTATTTCTTTGACTTCGACATTATGTTAATGTGGTTGATGACTTGACAACAGCTGAAAACATCTGGATCAATTATAACTTGCAAAGTCCGATGGCTAATGCTAATTTGTTCTTCCCTGATGTCACGGGCATTTTCCAAGATGACACTGCCAGGATACATCGGGTTCAATGTGAAAGAGTGGTTCAGGGAGCTGCCGCATTTTGGGCTTTACATAATTTTAAAAGGATTGATTTCTGACTAAGTGTCTCTGTCAGTGTTTTGGGAGAATACGTCTCTGGTTACATGGACATTGGCAATAGACTGTAATTATATAGGCAGCTTATGCAATATCCCCTCCCCAATGGATCATAGGCAAGGCAAGTCTATTTGTAGAGCACAATTCATACACAAGGCAACTCAAAATGCTTCACAGTTGCATAAAATTACAAGAAAACAGATCAAATCAATAAAAACATCAACATAAAATTCAGTAAAAGGCAAGATTGAGATAAAAGACTTTCAGTCATATGCACGGGCAAAAAGAACTGTTTTCAGACTGGATTTGAACATTGTCAGAGTTGAGGCCTGTCTCACATCCTCGTGAAGACTGTTCCAGATTTTAGCTGCATGAAACTGTAACGCAGCCTCACCGTGTTTAGTCCTGACTCTGGGAACCACCAGGAGACCCCTCCCGGAAGTTCTCAGGGCCCGAGATGGTTCATACGGCTGTAACATGTCAGAGATGGACTTTGGTGCTAAACCATGAAAAGACTTGTAATAAGCAGAGCTGTTTTACATTTTATTCTCTGAGTGACAGGAAGCCAGTGCAGAGACTGGAGCACTGGACTAATATGGTCGTATTTCCTGGTTCAGCCAGTTAGCAGCCGTTACAGTAGTCTAACCTGCTGGAGACAAATGCATGGATCAGTCTCTCTAAGTCTGGTTTTGACACTATTCCTCTGATCTTAGCCATGTTTTTCAGATGGTAAAAAGCTGCTGATGTTATTGCTTTGATGTGGCTGTTTACGTTCAGGTCTGAGTCCATGATTACTCCTAGATTTCTAACCTGATTTTTTGGTTTTAGAGAGAGAGACTCAATGTGACTGATAACACTTTGTCTTTGTGTCTGTGGGCCAAAAACAATGATCTCAGTTTTGTCTGAATTTAGTTGGAGAAAGTGGTTTTGCATCCACAAACTGATCTGTTGGATGCAGTGACAGAGAGTATCTACAGGCCCACGTTCACCAGCCGTCCTGTTCCTAAAATTCTTAAAATTGAAATGAACTGAATATTTATTTGAAATGTCCAATTTAACTATTCACATAATTACAAGCAGAGAATAATCAGTATTACATATATTATTATTTATTTCCCCCAAATAGTGCAGCCATAGTGGTCAGGCCATTTGACCCAGTCCTGCCTCCTCACTTTTGCGATCGCTTCTGTGTGTTATCTGGTGAGCCAAACTGGTTGAAAATTGCCTGCGTTGGTTTCCCGCGTCACCACCGGCCGCACCATGGCAACTGTATAAATAGCCTCCGAGCATCTTAAATATCCAATCGGTCACTGAATCTCCCGCTCCACTCGAATCATCAACCGCTTTCCCTCCTACTCTCTGCCAACTTTCGAACGGAAACCCAATTTCACCACAAAGCTTCCGGAGAAGAGACAGTTATGCTGCCAGAGTAGCCATTATCTTTAAGACCCATCCGTCCATGAAAGCAGACTGTCTGCGGCTTGGGGAGAAGTCACAATATCCGCTCAGGGATCTCTTGAAGACAAAATATTTTGGGGTGACACTGCAGGCCCATGTGCAAGCTTTCACCTGGGAACAAAAGCAAAAGCCTGCAAAAATCTATTATTTCGTTCAAATAAAACAGCAAAGATTAAAGATACTGTGATGTGTGATTTACTCAACATGACCGGAGACTGTCCTCAGCTGACACCGCCTTCGCCCAAAAGGATTACATGTGCTCAGGTGTAGGCGGCAATTGCTTTCAAATGATGCCATTACTCAATGCAAATGAATTGTTCCTTCATAAGCACTGCCGGGAAAGGGCATTAACTGGGGCTGTTTTACATCTTCATCAGGCTGTTCATGGACTTCAAAACAATTTGCCGCTCCAAAAATCCACCCCAAAAATGTAATGTAACAGAAATCAAATAAGCTTATCCATTTTTGGCTTGGTTTCCATTCCGTGTCTATATCCCCTCTGACCTCCACCGCTCACAGTCGACATCAAGGCTGCTACAAGTTCACTTTACAATGACCAAAGTTGACCGAAGTCCTACGTACTGAGTAGTCTGAACATGAGATGTTAAATCCGTTGACAGCGGCCAAGGGAAAGGCTTTACTTTAACAAGGAGAGCAGCCATTGCCTGATTTCAGGGCTCCTGAGTGGAACATGGGCCCATCTACACAAAGTCTAGATCATCTCTACGCACATCATCCATTCAAAACCGCTCCGGGTTCCGAGCTGCTGCTGTTCCAAAGCGCTTCAGTTTCATGGTTTGAACAGCATTTGTCTTATTGGCAAATGGCAACAATTTTAATGGAGAAATGTTTATTTATTCATGCAATGGAACATCCAGAGAACAACTGTCCTTCAAAGCATACATCACTAGTATTGTGCAAGACTGACTTTTTAGAGCATTGAACCATGTCACAATGTAATTCTCTCATCAAAAACAGACACAGGCACTTGGGCCACACACTTCTCTAAGTGTGTGTAATATAGTGATAAGATTATTTACAAATACTTGCAAAAAGCAACTCTTTAAACCAGTATTTTCTGAATTGTTTCATGAATTCTGATTTAGGCTAAAGAATACGTCTCTAACTATTACGTCCCTGTTATTGAAAAAACATGGAAAGCTCTTGAAGCATTTGGCACTCCTTTCTTAGAGCTGTTTGAACAAAAACGGAACTGACCCACAATGTTGTTAGTTGTCACTTGTGTTTTAGCATTTTGAGTTTTTCATGTAAAGTGCATAACAAATTAAAGGTATGATGTTATATTTATGAGCCACTTTTTTTTGACCCGTTCTTTTGCTCTGGTTCTTTCAGACTCCACCTTCTTCCCGGGCCGCTGTGCCGAGATCTTTGCGCGCGGGCAGAGTGTCGGGCGCCTCGGGGTCCTTCATCCAGACGTGATCACGCGCTTCGAGCTCACCATGCCCTGCTCCGCGCTGGAGATGGACCTCGAACCATTCCTGTGATTCTCTTTTATATTTATAACTCAGTATACCACAAACTACAGTGCATTCTTAAATATTTCCATGGCATGATTTTAAAGCCATAAGTCTTGCGTTGTTGTTGTCGTCGTTGTTGTGTGCAAAGGGTGATTCTCAAAGCTCGGGTGTCTTGCAAAGTTGTGTTTCAATGTCGTATCATATCTTCTGTTACAATTCCGCTGTACCTTTGCTGCAACACTTCTCAGTCTGTTCATCCATGGAGCCTTAGACCTTGCTCACTCTGTTAAGTCTGTGCTATTGACCACTTTTCGATGGACTGCGCTCACTGGGATGTGAAGGAAATGACATTGATAAAAAGGCAAGGCACCTGCTTTGAAAACTACCCAAGGCGTGTGCATAAAGTTTTGAGAATTTAATATATATAATACTGAACAACCTGTAGTGTTATATTGAGGCGGAGGACTGGTCACACCTTTGAGTTTGTCATAATTCAGCTGTTTGTACCACCTCCAAATTCCACCAGGTCGAGATCAAATCAGGATTAAACAATGTATAAAAGCATCTAAAAGCAACCTGGTCTAAATTATGTAGAATTGGGTGATGACACACAACAGGGCACAGCTGGTTGGTTTTCATGTTGGGTCGGGTACCACCTGAAACAGTCCCACTGCACCAATTTGAAACTTTTTTACCCCCACATAATGAGTCCCAAAGGAAAAAACTGTCTTCTGTTTTTAAGGTGAATTTGTGGACATAGTCACTGTCCTGTCTGTCTGAACATAATGCCCTCCATCTAAAGTTGTCGAGGATGATTAACAAAAATAATCATTGTAAGAAAGGATATTGTTTGTGTAGTTTAGAAAACAGTGCTGTTGAATAAGAGCCGTCACTTAGCTGGCACAGTAAAGAATTGGAATTATCCCTGGAAGCAAATTGCTCCCATCATTCTCAACACTTTCTTGATGCACCTCCTGTGAGTTGGGTACAGTTATGTGTTGCATGATGATATTTAACCTGTTCCCAAAGTAAAATATTAAAACCTCAAGTTTGATTCTGTGCCTGTTTGTGCTGTGCTCCCGGTGTGTGGGCTCTAATGCATGCCAAATCCCCGTTAAGTGTGTGCCTTGGAGCTGTTGCCTGGTAATTAGTTACTCATTCCGTGTTGCTTTGTTGCCTTCTAGTGGCCACACGACTGAGATTTCCCTATCCCACGACGTTCCCATGAAGGAAACCATCCAGCACAAGTTCTCGATGAAATCTTCGCAGTCCCCCGTCCGACCAGCTTCCACCAACACCATCTTCGGGGACATGAGCACCCCGGCCGGCCTGAAATCCCTAAACGATTATCTCGCCGATAAAAGCTACATCGAGGGGTTTTCCGCGTCCCAAGCAGACATCGAAGTGCTCGAAGCCATCCCCGACACGCCACAATCGAACCTTGCCCATCTTTTACGCTGGTACAAACACGTCAAGTCCTTCTGTCGAGAGAAATCCAGTCTACCGGCGACAAACAGCAAATTCGTGCTCGCTAGTGCTTCTCAAAACGATGCAGCGAAGGACGAAGATGACGACGACGTCGACCTGTTCGGCTCCGACGACGAGGACGAAGAGGCGGAAAAGCTCAAGCAGCAACGTCTGGACGAATACGCCGCCAAAAAGGCCAAGAAGCCGGCGCTCATCGCGAAGTCCTCCATCCTTCTGGACGTCAAGCCGTGGGACGACGAGACGGACATGGCTGAGATGGAGCGGCGCGTTCGCAGCGTGGCCATGGGGGGGCTTCTGTGGGGCCAGTCCAAGCTGGTGCCGGTGGGTTACGGGATCAAGAAGCTGCAGATCGGATGCGTGGTGGAGGACGACAAAGTGGGCACGGACATGTTGGAAGAGGCCATCACCGCCTTCGACGACCTTGTGCAGTCTGTGGATGTGGCCGCTTTCAATAAGATCTGACAAGAAATGGGTGGTTGTTCAAACTGATGTCTTTTGATAAAACACCAAATAAAGGGATATACCTTTTGACAGAATGCCTGGATTGTTTTAATTATGTTCAGACTGAATAGATAGTATTTTGATATATGATCACAACAAGATGAGAAAGTACAGTAGTAGGTCTGTTATTTCATCATGAGTTGACAACTAATGCTGAGAGTAGTTTGCGTTGAACTTCAGGAGATACCGTTTTGGAAAGAAATCTCCTAGCAGACGATCTCCATGTTTTCCCTTTCTTCTTTTACTCAAACACAATCAAGTACTTTGGCCACAACTGCTCAGTGTAAGAACTTATGGTTTTGGGGTTAGCTTTCAAACTAACAAAAAAACTCCAGTAATCAATTCAGTGCTTGTATTTTATAGTATTTACTGGGTGAAAAGTGACAGAGTGTGGCTTTGAGCAGTTACCCCAACTTATTTCCACTCCCACTGCCTGATTGCTCAAGACCTCCTTTTGAGGATAAGGAGCATCTGGCAAAGGCGGTAAGACGGGTGCATCAGCATTCCTCCAAACCCAGACAGTTTAACCCACGCAGACTGACTACACGAGCACCGGTCCAAACCTGTCCCATGACTGTTGTGAAATACATCACTGTACACACAAGGATTCAACACAATAGCCAGTTGAGCAATCAGGGTTTCCACGAGGCATTAAAAGTCATTACATTGCATCAAAATGAAGGTTCTTGTCATCCAAGTGCGTCTCATTGCACTGTTGACTATGTGTTAACCTGCGTATTGAGCTTGTCTCAAACGATCAAAAGGCTGGAAAGACTTTGTGGCGTAACGTTCTGTGCTTCTCTGTATACTTTGATCTAAAGATGTTGTAAAATCCAAGAACAGAAAGGGGCCGTTGCATTTGCAGACTGCAAACCTATATCTTGTTGGAACTTGTACAAAAAGCCAGACACAAACGCTCCAAAACCATTTGTCTGTCGCAAGGAAAAGTCAAATTACAATTATGTTTAAGTGGCTGTAGAAAAGCAATCTGTAGCTTCTGAACGCTCACACCTCCCTGTGATTGGTTACAACCGCCTGTCAATCACTCAAGAGGCTGAAAGTAGATATACTTTATGACAGCATTCACAGTTACAGCCTCTAAGGACGCATTGAGGTAGAGGATCTTGGTCATGAGTGTCTAGCTGACAGATTTATCCAGTTGTTCGTGTTTTGGGTTGATAGAGGAACCCATTCAGACTCAGGAACCCGAGAAGATAAGCGAACTCCATACAGGAAGGCTCTGGGAATCTAACCTGGGATCTTGTTGCTATGATGCGAGAGGAGTAGCCACTCAGTTTTATTGTTTTCTGAGCTCTATCCATTTATCTGGGCCTTGAGCGGGCTTGTGTGATCAAAATTGACAAAGATTGGACAAAGTCTGTGCCTGCAATGTGTTAAAAGTACAGAAAAAGCATAAGTGGGAAGTGTTTGAACAGAAAATAGCTACATTTTTCAATAGGAGAACAGTTCAAACTACATGAGTCCATAAGTCCATGAAGCAAATGTCATTTCTCTGCTGGCTTCCTCTTCCATGATTTATCTGCCGCTTGAATTTGAACAGCTTTAGCGAGAACATAGAGCTCACACCTGCACCTGCAAGTAACAACTTATGGGCCACGCCTTTGTCAGTCTTTGGACCTCTAACTGATGATGGATCATTGCTGAAACACTTAAGAAGTCCAGTTGACACACAATATTGTTTTTGAACATGTGAATATGGTTAGTTTTATGCATTCTGAAATGGCTAAATCAAGGATGTGTTTCCCATCCCCATCCTCTTTGTTCTGTCAACACTGTGGTCTAGATCCGCTGATGCTTGTGTTGTTGTGGAGGAATGAACTTTATGGGCAGAGTTATCGTAAAATATTGGCTTGGTGCGATGGGGCCTGCCTTCAGTGCCCCTCACAGGTGGTTATAGGCCGGCAGAGGCTACCTCGGCATCTTTCACAGATCAAGGTATGAGAGTGCGAGTGTGTGAAGGCCAAGTTCCCGCATTTCTGTAAGACAAGTGAATGACGGCCAATCAAACAAAATGTGCAGGATTTTGGTTTGTGTAGATGAGAATTCAAAGGGACCGCCCTGGTCTTTGCAGATGTGTTTCCAGGTGCTCTCCTGCTGCCTTCAAGTGTTCTGCTAAAGATGATCATTTCCAGTTTGTAGTGAAAATTATGAGTGTATTGTGTTCAAGTGCTTTTGTGTCGTAACAAAGTGAAACATTAAAAAAATAACAATACACTATAAACAAATAAGTTATTGTGAGAAAGTTGCAAACTGCGAAACTACTGCTACTTTGTATCTGCTTTGATCATAAAAACATGCCTTTTTTTTACATGACGATAAGTGGAAAAAGAGATGATGATTCAAATGAAGTGGCTAAATAGTTCATAACATTCAGCTAATACTCAAAAAATATATATATTATTGCTGCTCTGTCGTGTGGAAAGGTCAAAGGCTATCTCATATCAAGAACTCGGGCGTCAAAATGATTTCTCAGTTTCCCAGTGGAAACCAAGAAATGAGGAGGCGTTCATGTGTGATTATCCACTTGGCAAGTGGTATTTATATCTATGAAAGCACATGAAGGCAGCATCTGCCTCAAGAACAGCTCTTGTGTCTTATCCAACTTTATTTATATAGCACATTTTAAACAACCAAACAGTTTACAACATGGTACACAGACAAAGAATAAAATAGAAAAACAAGAATAAAAAAAATAAATGCTTCTTTTAGCGAAAAAGGTTGACGGCTGTTTTTTAGGTGGAATGTTAATCATTTGTGGCACTGACGTCATAGAGCCAATATTACGCTTAGGGCCCCATGAAGGCTTGCGATGAGTTTTTTCTATATAAATAAATATCTTCATCTTTTGATACGTCTCTGCTCGAGCCTCATGAGAAAATCGGGAACGAACAAACGTCTCTTGCCAAGTACTGGTTCCGGGCTCGGGCCTAATAAATATGAGGTACTTTGCCGTTGTTAACTCTTAGTACTATGGTTATAGTAGACCCATACACATGAAAGCTCGATTGACGAGTATCGAATTCACCAATCCCACTGATGTGTACGTTACAAACTTGTACGGCACTTCGATTTCCTTTCTCCTCCTTGCGTTCACGTCCGATTTCTGCACTTCATAAAACCAGTACAGAACGCGCAGGCTGGCGCTTTTCATCAGCTGCCTCGTCCCCACCAGCGCCAGCACGCCCAGGACGAAGCGTGTCGTTCCCAGCGCTAACCCGCTTGCGGTGACCGCGGGTAAGGGCACGGGCAGCGGGTCTTTGGGCTCAAACGTCTCCCCCGTTTGGACGTTGAACCAGTATCCCACGCAGCAGCCGGCCCAGGCGCCTAAAATGGTGGTGGTGTCGCCCCTCGTGGTGCTGTAGTGGTCCAGGGCGGGGTAGGTGTAGCTGAGCAGGAGGGGCACTCCGATCCCGAACGCAGGGGAGAGGGCGCTGGTGAGCTGGTAGTGGTCGATGGTGTCCCAGTATGGATAGGTGAAGAGCAGGATGGTGGAGGAGATGAAGACGCCACAGATGACATCCTGGAAACAAAGGATTTTAAAAAATTACAATGGATACGTTTTATACCTTCATCATGCATTCTACAAACAATATCTATTTCTTACTGCATTGCTAAAAGTACAAGTATTTTGAGCTGTTTAATTCTCATTTCTTGTTATTCCCTTCCGGTCGTTTATGTCATAGCATTTCCACCCATAGCCACCAGGGGCCACAAACATGGATCAAACGAGGGGCCTTTACTTTGTCGCCTTAGATAGTAACGCTTTTCTTACTGTTTGGCAAATCCAGAACTGTTTTAGACCTGGTTTAGCGCCTTTGTTGGGAGCATTGTTACATTTTCGACTACCTTTTTTTTGCCAAAGTAATATTTATAGTGACTAAAACTACATCCAAAGTAAGTAAAAAAGACTAAAGAAACAACAAAACTGAAGTTGGAAGAGCCTCGTATTTTATTTTAAAGTCCAGTGCTTTGATCGTGTGAAAGAAAGTTCATGAATCATTTTAAAATTTCAGAAAACAATTAGAGTAAAGGCGACCAAATTCATTTTATATTTTGACAATTAAATTTGCATTTTTGTCATTGACTAAAATTAGATCAAAAGTACTTATTTGACTAAATCTGACTAAAACTAGGATACACTTTCATCTCAAGACTAGAACAAAATTTTCATCTCAAGACTAAAACTTATTTTTTATCTCAAGACTAAAACTACATTTTTATCTCAAGACTAAAACTAAACTAAAATACGTCCAAATGAACACTGGTTGGGAGAGTTCCTTCTTTTATTTATTTTACTATTTAATATTTTTGAGTAGTTGATGGCCTAATAACTCGAGCTAGATGAAGTTATTTGACGTTTGATGTTTATTGTATCGCTAGTGCTGATTTTGACAAAATATGTTTAAAATAAGTTTCTTAAATTTAGCCTTTGTCTTTTGATGACAATGTAATTTAGTTTTAGTGAAGCAATCACTTTTAGATTTTGTCTGATTTTAGTTTATTACGTAGCCTGTTCCTTTGACAAAAATGATGACAAAAACTTTAACCTGTTAACCAAGCGCACTTTTTCCAGTTCGGCTTTACCCAAATCTAAAAGCCTCGCGACTGGAGTTCACAGCCTACAGCCAGGCCAGCCATTTGAAAGCACAACAACAAACAAAGCAGATTGTAAGTGTTTTGTTGCATTGTTGCCACATTTTTGTCGTGTTTTCTTCTCACTTTTTCATTGTGTTTTTGATGCGTTTTTGTCACTTTTTGTTGACACATATTCGTTGTGTTTTTTTTTCTTCACTTTATTATTGTGTTATTATTTTGTTACTTCTTTGTTGCTCCTGTTTTTGTAGGAGTTTTTTGTTGTGGTTTTGTTGCTTTTTGTGTGTTTTTGTTGTTTTTTTCTGTTGCATTTCTGGCACGTTTTTGTCGCTCTTTTGTCACTTTTGTACTGCTCTTTTGTGGCTTTTTTGTAGCTTTTTTTTCATCCGTTTTTAGTCATGCTTTTGTCACTTTGTTCCTCGAAAATGTGCTCGATTCAAGTGGGAGTTAAGAGACTCACCAAATGAACTCTACTTTAGCATGAGGAAATCTGTCCCCCTGTAATTCCGGCGTATCCAGACACTGATATGAATTATGGATCTGGCGGGACATTGAATGTTTTATGGAGGAGGACGGGAGAGCGAGGGAGAGGAGAGTGAAATGCAGAAAGATGGAAGAAGGAAAACAAACAAAGCGGAAGCAGGGACGGGATGGCGGGGACTCACCAGGACCGAGTGCATGCCGGTGTAGATGCGGCTGAGGCACACCAGGGACGAGAAGGTCACGGCCATCACCAGGCCCACCTCGAACTCAAACTGTAGGAAGAGGAGACACGATGAGGGAACGCCGTGTGATCAACAAATGCAGAAATGACTCGGATGCTGAGCCACAACGGTTGGACGGTATGGCAACAAAATGTACGACGGTTTTGTTTTTCTCATCTTGATCGATCGCTTTTTTCGATTCTATTCTATTTTTTATGATGAAAAAATAAATACATCTCGCTGATGTTTGATGAACTTTTATACAAACAGCTCAAAACAAAACAAATGCTTCCCTCCAGTTTCATTTAACTTACAAAAGTCTAAAACCAGGAGCTGTTTCTGCCAAATAAATGACTGTAAACCTGACGATTATAAAGTCTCATGACGATTATTGAGATTGATTGAAGTAGAGGTTGAGATTTTCACTATATTTCAAATGAATTGCCCAGCCCTATGATCCACTTTTACTACTTGTTCTACATGTGAGAAAACGCTCGGTAAATCACCCCTTTAATATCCCTTATTGAGAGACAGCCTGAGGGGAGTCTGCTCGGACAATGGTAAGAAAACTCTTCTTAAATGAGCTGAGCGTTTGGTTAGGATCCTGCCTTGGTCTGATTGGTTGGCACTCTCCCGCCTCAAAGCAAGAAGGTCCTTAGTTCGACTCCCTGGCCTTTCTGTGTGGAGCTTGTATGGTTCGTTGGCACTCGGATTCCTCAAGACTTTCTTTATTTTATGTAGGGTTTAGGCTTTCATTAAACGTTTTCCAGGATTGGACATAGTAGTCACGTAGTCTCAATTTTATCATCTTCAGTATTCGGTATTCGGAATTCGGTCGGTATTCGTAGTTGGTGTGAAAAAAATGAGAATCTAGAGGCCTGTTATGGCTTTGTTTTGTTCTGGTCGATGCCAATTTTGGGGTTTTTTTATTGGCTGATGCCAATATGCGAGGCCGATATTTTCTGCCGATTTTGTCTCGTCTATGATTCTGTGTGCGATGCTTCTAAACTGTAAAATGTTTCAGTGTTGAACTGTGACAGCAGGGGGCGCTTTATTAGAGGCAGAGAGCTGATTTATTCAGGACAGGGGGGCTTGTTTAAAAGACAAAAATCAGCACATTCCAAAACAAAAAAAACCTTTAGTCTCTATCTCTAATAGTTCTGAAATTATATTAAAAAAAAGGCTGCAACATAAAATAGATCAATATTGCAAAATGCCCAAATATCGGCCTGATATATCTGCAAGCCGATATAGCCTATCGGTCGACCCCTAGAGGTCCAATCCTTCCACTCGGTACTCCTGACCAAACCTCTCTGAAGATCTGGAGATCACTTTCTGGTCAAATAAAAGCCAAGTAATAAAAGGAATCCGCACTATGTCTATATCCGTCTCCTGTGACGGTCGTCCTACTCCCTCTGCCCACGTATCCTCCCCGTGTGACCGCTGCATCCTGGTTCCTCTCTCCCTCCCCATTTCAATGACAGTAGCCGAGGTCGTGTCGTATTCATAGGTCTTTTCCTGTCCGCCGCAGCTGGAGGCCCATTCACGGGGAGTTCATGAAACCACCGGGCTGGTTTGGGTGAATGGGCACAAAGGGATGCCGCGGGGGGCCAGGAGGGGGCGACACTGGCTGATTGACTGTCGTTGACATCTGACCCCTGCCCCGGGAACAGCGCCTTCACGTGCCCCGAGGCTCCGCTCCGGCCGCTCAATGGTCCACTACAGCCTTTCATCTACAGAGGAATCTCCACAAGTCAAATGTACAGTGGGGCCATGAACGCCAAGGTCACCAGTGGAAGTTTACTGCAGTATCGTGTGAATATCAGTACTACAAAATGTGGCCAATATATCTGATTGTTTTTTTCAGCTTTCACGTTTTTCCAATGTACTTTAGCAGAATATAGTCAAATAGAAATAACAAGATCCATCTTCTTAAATGCTTTATTATGACGACACAGAAAAAGCAGCACTGCCGTCGTCTCGCTGATCATTGGAAGCACGTTTGGTATCTCCGGAATGTTTATTTATCAGCGTTAACAGCCGTGTGTTGCTCTTGTGACGCAGCAACGTACAGCATGACCCGCAAGTACGTGCAGGTTTAGCTTAGCGATAAAGTCCTGAACTCGCCAGGTTAGTTCTTCTCAGAGTTCTCAGTACCTTGCCATGACATATTTGACTTTTCACATGCCAGCAGGCTTAGATCAAGATCAAATCAGGCCTCGGCATGGAGCGATATTGAAACACTGACACCATGATCTTGGACAATTTCCTATTTTTGCTTGATATGTTAAACTGAATATCACCATCATTTGGTGCACAATGGGTAAAAAAAAGAGAGACTGGAGCCCATAGCTGCAAACTGCTGCGATTGACTGTGTAGAGCAGTTGTCTCCAACCTTGTTTGCCACAACATGAACATCAGAGAGCTACAGTACTTATGCTTCAAAACCACTTGTGTGAAATGCAACTTCGGCAGAGTTTTCGCAGAAGAATTATTTGCCAAGATGGTATTTGAAAGAAAGTAACTTGAATTTCGTCCTTATACTTTACTATATTTGAACCAACTGTTCACTAATTGTGTTCAGCAAGTTCAAAACAAACAGAAAATGCATCTGAAATTTGATTTATCAAGCTTGTAGAGATGTAGAAAGTCTTTGGCGAGCTACCTGAAGATGTTTAGCGAGCTACTGGTAGCTCCCGAGCTGCTGGTTGGAGATACCTGGTGTAGAGGCTAAATACTTGGCATTAAAAATTGTAGCAGCTACAGGAAACCACTACAGGGCCGCTGCAAGCCATTTTGGCACCCAAAGGATAAATATTTGATGGTTGTAGCTCCTGATCATTAAACAAAATAAACTACAAAATATTTGTAGAATTAAATGACTCGTATTTGTAACAGTTGGTTTCACTGCTCCGCCCCTTCAGCTGTGGCTCACTTCAGCGCAGATGTTTCCTCCCTCTCTGCGCCTTCCCCTCTGTCCTTTTTCACTTGAGAACATGATATGATGCAAACGTTTTGTAAGGATCTGAACTCAAGTTTGCAGCAAATTTACAACATTTGTATGAAGTCACTTTGCGCAGTACATAGATTCCTTTACGTGTGTTGTATCATCGGTCACATTGACCACATTTTTGTAGCTCTTTCTCAACGTTCTCGCTGAATACAAGCCGTTCTTTTGTCACAGTGACATCAATGTGGTGTCCCTCGGAGGCTGGATGCCCGACACAGGGCGTTAAGAGCATATAGGGAGCAGCGGTACTGTACCGTAAACCCAAACAGTTAAAACATAGACTGAAGGCACTGCGGACGATACAAACGCTCTCACAATCAGACTAATTGTTTTGTAGATGAAATGAAGGTGTGGCAGTTGCACAACTTTACATATTGCCATGTTCCCCTGGCCTGTTTTTTTGTGTGTTTGCGATTATCTTCACAAGAGACCGCCACCTTAACGGGGTGGAGGGGTTTGAGCGCCCAAATGATCCTGGAAGCTCTGTTGTCGGGGGCTTTGTGCCCCTGGTAGGGTCTCCCATGGCAAACAGGTCCTAGGTGACGGGTCAGACAAAGAGCGGTTCAGAAACTCCTTGAGAGACCAACAGGTCTGGTTAGAACCATTCTATAGACCCACCACCAGCAGGAGAAGCCATCGGGGGCTGGTGCAATGTGATTTGGGCAGCTCCAATGGCTGCCCCCACGACCCGGCAACGGAAAAGTGGAAGAAAATGGATGGATGGATGGATGGATGGATGGATGGATGGATGGATGGATGGATGGATGGATGGATGGATGGATGGACGGACGGATGGATCTTCCCACCTCTCATCAGGACTAAACCGGGTGTAAAAAAAAAAGTTTTGCTTTATTCATCAGAGAATTGTGTTTGAATTGGCTGAGATATTCTTGTATGGTCGTCCGTGCCATATGAAACCCGCCGCCCTGAACCGCGACAGTTTGAAAACCAAAGGATTTACGAGAAGGGAGCTCTTGGAAGTCTCGGCGCTTTTGAAGAATCTTTTATGTAACTCGGCGGATGATTTGCCGACCCCCGAGGGCAAAGAAAATGTGACAGAGACGCGGTTAAAACGGCCCGTCCACAAATCACCGCGACACGACGGCGGCTGTAAACCGCCGCGCCTTCGCTCCGCCGAGTCTTCATTTACTGAGATTAAAGGCCGGGGACGTTTTTTTCCCCCTCTCCATTGACCGAGTGGACGACAGTTATTGACTCTGGCTCAGTCCATCACGAGGCCAAACGGGTGACGGATGGTGACTGCCGGCCCCGCCCACCGCCGCCTTTGTGTCCAACAGATTGCCGTGGGGTCTGTGATTGGCAGGTCGGACGCCGCCCACTCCGCTGCTGCTGCTTTTGTGTCGCTCACAAAGGCTGCGGGGTGACACTGTAGCGCAGAATGCGTATCGGCAAATCAATATTGGGACGTGATCATCTCGCAAAAAAGTTGTCCGTCAGACTGACATTTCTGCATTTTTTTGGAAAGAAAAGCCCAAAACAAAATTGAGCGGTTACTTTAAAATGTGCAGCAGCTCAGTTTTACTCATTGTACTTCGGGTTTGGTTCCATTTTAGCCTCATTTTGGTCCTGATTTTGTACTTGTTATGCCATGTTTGGTGCAATTTGATACAAAAGACAACAACAAAAAACAAAGTGTCATCTGCAATTTTAAGCCCTATTCCGGGGTGCCAACAGTGGGGCCCAAATTTGGCCCGCCGGAACAATTTTTTTGGCCCTCCAGAGGGTGACATACTCGCTCTTAACTTTTCCCATTCATTCTCAATGGTAAATCCCTACAGTGTGAATGCAGTACTTTTTGGCCACCAGTGTCAAATTGGGGGCACTGTTTCGCTCCTCCCAGAAAGTTAAGGAAACACTGTTGTTGCTCGGTGGTTTATCAGTCACAGAGCGATGTAGCACATCGACTTTCTCAGTGTTCCAACTTTTATTGCAAAGGTTTTTTAAAACATCAACAAAGGTAGGTGCTGTAGATACAGGTGCCGCCATGACACTGATAAGCACTGTCGTAGTGGAAAGTAACGAAGTAAAACAAACAACAGTCCAAGTAAAAGGACACAGTTTGGAAGCACTTACATCTGTGACCCTCAACAAGTACAGACTCACAGGCAGTGGCCTAGCAAGGGTTCCAAGGGGTCCCAAGCAAGAATTGGTAGGGGGCCCTCTGGTGGCCGCTCAGTGCACTGCGCACTGGGAAAGAGGACGTCATTTGGGCAGGAGCGGGTCACCTTACATCTCCCATCATGCAGTTCTCTGCATACATTTCCCTCAGGACAGAAGGCTGCGGTTCTTTAGGTCATGACGAGTGTTACAAAAACTGGTTTCACTACTGGTGAAGTAAAAAAGTCTGTCCACTGCTCATTGTAAGTTAACATTAGGGAACCATCACTCACTAAAGCAGCAGCAGGATGGGGATAAACAGCGGCACGGAGAACTGGTGGAGAGATGATGTACTGCATCATCAAAATTATTAGGAAGACTGTGTATATCTAAGCATTTACTGGAGGCTTCTAAATTACGGGTTGGTTCATGGGGGCCTTTGACTGTTGGGGGCCCCAGGCAGCTGCCTGCCTTGCCTTATGGCAAGCTACGCCTCTGCTCACAGGTGACTGACTCACACCTTGATGACAGACGAGCTGCAGCCGACACATTAAAAGGCTAATATTGTCCAAAGACCAGCTTCATGTCTCTCACTAGTATAAGCAGTTTGTACTGTTAAAGATGCAGGAATTGTTGTTGTTTGCTGTAGTTGGTTCATGAGATCAATTGAACATCCTGAATGACCAGGTTATTCCATCAATGGATTTCTTCTTCCCTGATGGCACAGACCTTTTCCAAGATGATGAAAGGATTAATCAGGCTCACATTGTGAAAGAGTTGTTCACACATGGATTGGCCTCCGCAGAGTCCACATCTTAACCCCAGTGAGAATCTTTGGGATGTGATGGTCATGAAGCAGTGGTCACACTCTCCCATCATCAGTACATCAGTACAAGTGATGTATTTGATGATCTGAGTTTGAGTTATTACAAACAAATAAACCAATGGTTGTGTCCGCATGTCCACTCTAGTCCCTAACCCCTTCTTCATCATAAAGACCTGCACTATGTAGTAGACCAGTGGTTCCCAACCTTTTTCCTTAAAGCCCCCTCCCCTGCACATGCTGTAGTCTCCTCACCCCCCGTGATAATTACTTATTTCAAACAAATAAAGTGAAATGGGAGTGTTTAATGCACCTGTCGTCATATTTGATGAATTTTCTCCAAAAATAAATATCACTTATGACCTGACCCTCTGACCAAATAAAGCTGAGCCCTCTGCAATCCCAGTCGGGTTCTCCTCCGACAGTAGCATCGCAATGCATTGTGGTCTATATTGACCTGTAGCTGGTGAGACGGTCACGTGGGCTACCTGTATCCTGGCGGGGGCGCTGTACAGCACAGTGAAGGCGATGGCGGTGGCGGCCATGGCGTGAGTGGAAGGCAGCCCGTATTCGGCATCGACGCGTCTCTCCAGCTTGACCACAGGGGGCGACAGAGGGCGGGGCAACTTCAGCAGGTCCTTCAACACCTGCCCCACGTACATCACCAGCTGGTAGGGCAAAAAGGAAATGATTATCATGAACACGTGCCATGGATATTAACGCGTACTGGCGAATCACAAGACAAAAGTCCACCAGAAAACTGTGCAAATGGTCGTTTTTGTACCATTGCCGATGTTTGGCAGAAAAACAGTCAAAACACAAGTATCCAGCGGTCGACCAAACTCAAAATGCAAATGCAGGACCATTTTAATGGCAATTAATTCAACTCTTCCCTTTTTTATTGCATAGTTTTATATTTGAAAGGCCTAATATATGTATTTTACAGTTTTGCAGCCTCTAAAGGCGAGTATTAAATCAACAGGATTTGAAGCTTCAGTGTTAATTTCAGAGGAGCAGGAGACAGATTTCTCAATACAAAACGCTCTTTTGACTAAAAGTCTGGTTTGTGCTGCAGCAGCTGGCTGCGCTCGGCTTGGTGCGATGCGGACAGTGGACAGACTGTATTGAACAACTGTCACCACTTTTATGAACAAAGGATCACCTTGGCTGTGCTCCTACTTTCTGCCCTAATGTTTGCGCGGGATGTGAGCAGAATCATGTGTACCTGCACGTGCACATTGTTTTGGTTCTTCAGTGGCGTGAGTATAGCCGCACGTGTAGCCTTCACCGTAAACACATGGACTTACGGCAATGTGCAGCGCGGACCGAAACTTCGCAAAAGCAGTGCATTTTTTCAGGATAGGGCCTCATTTCCTAGTTATCCAGAGTGTTTTTGATTTCTGGAGATTATTATTATTCTTTTTTATTCATGCAGTCCTTACATTTAAAGAGTTTAGTGGTTCTAAGCTAGTGCTAGGCTAGCACATGTCTATGGTATCAGCTAGCCTGCATTAAAAACAGTCTGACCCAAGCACAGTGCACCTGAGGGAAATCACTTATAACACCAGACTACCCATATAAATGTCCGTGTCGATACAATAATTATGACCTTTTTGCATTTAAAATAACTTATATTTGAGCAGCATCACCTTCGTGGTTGTAAGCTACGCAGCGGCGGAGTGATCTGCTAGAAAATAGTCCCTCAAAATGCGGTAATTCATGTGATGCAGGCAGGCCCGGATCTACGGGGGTGCGAGAGGGTGCATTGCAACCTCATTTTGAAATGTTTTAATGGCATCGCAATGCATTTTAATGGCGAGGAACTCCATTTGCACCCTTTTGAAACTCGAAAGCACCTTCAGTCAGTTTGCTCTGAAGCCGGCGCTGGATGCAGGGTCAGTTATATTTAAAAAATGATTCTATCAACACAGACATTTCTATCTGTGGTCTGGTGTTATAAGTGATTTGCCTCAGGTGCACTGTGGAGTGCTTTTAATGCAGGCTACTAGTTACCATAGACATGCACTAGCCTAGCACCACTAAACTCTTCAAATATAAGGACTGCATGAATAAAAAAGATATCTCCAGAAATCAACAACACTCTGGATAACTAGAAAGTGAGGCCCTATATCAAAAATCCTGAAATATCCCTTTAAGTTTGCTATGAGAGATGTGTGGATAATAATGATTTAGTTGGATGAAACTACTGAGCAAAAATGCATTGTTTCTCTCTCTCTGTTATGCCGCCCACCAGACTTTGTGGCCAATATCAAAAACGGCCGCTGTATGTTTCAGAGTGGCCTTTGCCGATTTACTCTCTGGTGAAGTTGTATTGAACTGTTGGGTGAAGAAGGAGCCGAGGCGAAAGCTCTCGTTTTACTGGTCAATCTGCACTCCTTACTCTCACCGCTGAGCTTTGGGTCGTGACTGAAAGGACTCAGTCCCAGGCGCAGGTCGAGTGCAGTTCACTCCATTTCAGCTGGTCTCACCCGGCCCTTTTGTGCCGCCTCGCCTTATTCCAAACAGATGTCATTGTGCTCAGTGATTAGTGTCAGCGGACGGTAATGGCCTCGACTCTACTGTCACTGTTAAACACACACATTACCCACACAGCCCCGCGCTCTGCAGCTCCACAAGGCAGGCCTTCATTAAATATACAGGCCCTGCTTTAAATAACCAGGCAGCCCCGCAGGATCATGGGAGTTTAGGGAAGAGGGAGGGAGCGGAGGCGAGTCAAGGCAGAGATGGGAAATCTGCAAAGGTACAAATCTCATAAAATAATGGGTCTTTACGGTACTTTTTCACATGCGATTTTTCTCAAATCCCACTCAAATGTCTCCAGCGTTCAGAAATACTCAGGGAAATGTTTTTTTTAAATGTTTCTAAGGCTATTCAGGCAACACAATGCCGGGAAAATAAAAGCTGTAAGTCAGACGTTTTCCCCCCATGGCTCCACTGCGCTCCTGCAGAGAGAGTGCGTATCTATTGCGTATTGTGCTATTATGACCCGAGGAGGCAGAGCTGAAGACGCGCCATCAGCAAATCTCCAAATCTTTTCTTATTTTAGCTGCAGGTAGTGTGTCAGCGCTGCACTTTTCAGAACAGTCGAGGGAGCGTCTGCTTTTGGACATGACTTATTCATGCCAGTGCGGTCAGCGCAAAAGCCTGATCTTAAAGCGCGACTGGTGATTTTTATCTCATGAGCTGCTTCCGACTTTGTGCCTGTTTATTTTTTTTGGGGTGAGGAAATCGTATTTGGGGTCTGATTTGATGTTCATGGCTTAAAAACATTTTTTTTCACTTTTTTTTTGTATACTACATTGTCCCCCAAGGGAAATTTGTCCCCTGCATTTGACCCTACCTTTGATGCCGCCGGGGCGACCCGTAAGAACCAGTGTGGACCCATCTCCAGATGTGGAGGATTCACCTACTGCACATGTTTTTAGTGGTACGGGAAACCGGTGTGCCCGGAGGAAACCTACGCAGACACGGGGAGAACATGCAAACTCCACATAGAAAGCCCCGTCCAGAAGCACTACCCATCGTAATAGTAATAATAATACATTAAAATGGCTTACACTTGTAGTGCACTTTACAAGCCTATGTTACCAAGTTTCTCAAAGCGCTACCATTGTTCATTCACACTCGGTGGTGGTAAGCTACTATTGTAGTCACAGCTGCACCGGGGTAGACTGACGGAAGCAAGGCTGCCAGTCTGTAGCCTGGCATCCAGACTAATCTCCGATGTTTATTAATTAATAAACAGGAGACTAGTCTGGCGACCCTGTCGTAGAAAAGCTTCTGCTTGAGACGGGACTAATGTGGGACAACCGAAGCGCAGCAGCCAATGAGAACATAGCGGATGTGACGACAGAAACAGCGACAAGAAAGTTGTCGTCATTTGGACATTAACAATGGCGCTCCTGCCACACGGAGTTCAGTAAATGACTTATGTCGTTTATGTCAGAAAAACTTAAGAATACAAGCATACCGGAGCATTACGTGAAGTGGTTGCTTGTGTTGAAAAACTACAAAACAAAGGCGCAACAACGTGACGCCCGTTCAGGGAGCTGCTCTGATTGGTCGGTAGGCTCCACATCGCTGCGTCACTTCCTTTGAAAGCGCACAATGGAGCGTTTCCAGACCCTCTTCTGTAAAGAAGCGGAGTCTGGTTGGCGAGACTAGCCAGTCTGTGCCATCGGTCCATCCCATCACTCACTCACGCCCTTGTTCATTCTGGCCTATTGCAGACACGGGGAGAACATACATGTTTGGTATCCACGTGTAGCACGAAAGGCGAATATACAGACACATGTTTGATGAAGGTTCTTGAGTCGTCTTCTGAACTCGGTAGTTGAAGTGTCGAACGTTTCGCCTCTGATCCAAAAGGCTTCGTCAGCTAACTAAGGTTTAGCTCAGCTCGCAGCCAGATATAGAGCAGAGCGGTACTTTTTACTTCTACTTGAGTCAAATGATGATAAAGTATCTGTACTCTTGAGTAAATAAAATATTGATCGATAAAATAAATGCAGTTCGTCTCGTGCGCCTTGATCTTTAGAATTCTCATGTTTTCTGTACTTTCTGCCATTTTCTGGGAATTCTCTTTGTAAATATCACAATTCCCGCAGGATTTAATTTTGTTTCACACAATTTATGGCGTCATTGAAAATAAAATCAGACACTTTTGCTCAAACAGTTACTCGAGCAACATTTTCTCCAAGGACTTTTTGACTTTTACCTGAGTAATTGTTTGGGTCACAACTTAAATTTCCATAGTTTAGATTTCGTTGCTGAACATATGGCAGCCTTCACCAGCAGGGTCTCGCCTTAAAGCCACACAAAAGGTCAGATCTTACAAGGTCACAAGACAAGAACTACTAAAGTATCCCATCCCAACTCCTTTTTAACTTTCTCAATGCATTTCTAACATCACTGTTCTTCACAGGGAGCAATACTGTGACAGAAACAAAGGTATTTTTACAATGTACTCAAGGACAAAACTAATAGTGGGATTTAGACCCATGATATTTTTAGTGCCACTGCTTTGGGAGCATGGAGCGGATTTGCCCCACTCACCGCTCCTGCTCTTGTGACTGGTCTTAAGACTTCTTTTCACAGATCTTATCGCAGATGAAGAGAATAGATTTGTCGAGAGGCACTGACTGGGCGAGAGCAGAGGGAATCAAAACCGGTTTAGTTTCGGTCCGGGCCTGGTTTAGTCCTGGTTCCGTTTCTGGAGTCCTCAGCGTTTGAGTCAGACTGGTCGGAGTGGGATCCAAGTTCTGGGGGAGGCATTTGATCAGGAAAGCTATTTATGAGTATAACATGTTTAACCAAATCAACCATTCGAAATCACCCGTTTTAAAGTGTTAGGGCCTGAAATCTGAAATGTAAAAGAGAGAAATGCTGTGTGACTAAATGACTCCGCTGCTTATTAACTTTTGCACGTGCTACTCATTTTACCCAAGCGCTTGGTAAATGATAAGTGTGAAAGTCCAAATCCAAACCCGACTCATTCAAATAAAGTTAGAGTTTGAGCCCAAGTCAAATCACTATATGGTCTATAAAAGTCTAGGAAATGTTTCTTCGCAAGTACATGTGCATTTCCCTTGCACCTGCTGAGTCATGTATTTAAACCTGATGTGAAGCACTTTGTAAAGTCTGTTTTTTGAGTCTTCTAGCCCTGGACGTCAAGTCAATCCGAGTCAACTCTCAAATCCTGATGTGTTTGATGCTCTAAGACGAAATGACTGGGAAAAAGTCACCAAGGCCAAGTTCTCCTTCTCTGTTCAAGAGTTTTGTCGACGCGTGACTTACAGCGGGAACCAGACGTTTACATGCACTTTATAAAAAGACATACATTTTTTTGTCACTGTCTGAACTGGTTTAGCTGAGCCACGTTTGTAGCCGCCTCGCGCGCACATGCCTTTTCAGCTCTGCCCAAACATTTTCAACTGGATTGAGATCAGGAGTTTGTGATGACCACTTCAAAACATTGACTTTCTTTTCCTTAAGGCACTCTGTAACCAGTATTGACCGCAAGCTTTGGGAATCGTCCATTTGGAAAACCCATCTGCGCCCAAGCTTTCACCTTCTGACTGATGTCTTGAGATGTTGCTCCAATATTTCCACGCATTGTTCTTTTCGCATGATGTCATCTATTTTGTGAAGTGCACCAGTCCCTCCCACAGCAAAACAACCCCACAGCATGACGCTGCCCCCCCCGTATTTCACAGTTGGGATGGTGTTCTCAGGCTTTTTCCTCCAAACGTGACGATGGTCATTACGGCCACAGGATATGTCTCCAAAAATTTGTCTTTATCCTTTTTTTTATTTGCAAACTCAAACTGGCTTTCTGATGTTTCTTTAGGAGTCAGAGCTTCTTCCTGGCAGAGTTCCCTCTCAGCCCATGTCTGTGCAGGACTTGTGTCACTCTAGATAATGACAAACTCTTCAGCCTCTTCACCAGGTCTTTTGTTCTTGGGTAGATATTTACATTTCAGACACAACACGTTCATCTCGCCTTCTTTCTGGTCTGTGTGATGACTGGACATTTCCATCATTGTTTTAACCAATGAACCTGAACCTTCAAGTGTCTTGAAATTGCACTCAAGGATGAACCAGACTTGTGCTTTCAATGTCATGACATCAACTCAAACTGTTTAAAGGTATAGTCATAGTGTGTGTAAACCTCTGACTGTGTAAAAAATAAGAAAAAATTGGGTAGAAAATTTTATCTCTCATTCTTCTGGCATTTGACAAATAGATTTTTTATTTTTTTTTCTAATTGAGCTAAAGAAATAAAAAATAAAGTTAATTCTGGTTTCATGTCAGACAGTGAGGGAAGTGTATGTAAACATATGGTTACCGCTGTATGTTTTCATGAAGGTCAATAATTCAGTTCTCTGCCTGTTTCAAACTTGTCCAGAAGGATTTAACATTTAACCTGTTTCCTGCCATCCACCTGTAGTGTTTTACTCACACAGGTCATACACATATTGTCAGAAACTACAGGGTCTTAGCTTTCAAATGAGGCATTGCACTGGCCTATATGCTGTCGCAACGAAAAAGCAATAAAAACATAACAAAAAGAGCGACGAAAATACAACAAAATCCCGACAAAAAAAGCAGTGAAAACACAACACAAAAGGAACACCAAAAAAAAGCACCCAAACAAAATGAAAAGGCGATGAGAATGAGACAAAACAACAAGAAAAATCAAGCAAAAACGCAACAAAAGCGATTAAAAAGCAACAAAAAAGCCCCCAAAATGTGACATGAACGCGACGACAACGTGACTAAAAAGTTGAGATCAGTTTTGTAGGCCTTTGCTTTCAAATGAGGCGTAACAGTAGTAACATCTGGACATTGTATTTACAGTATAACTTGTATATGTTGCAATTTGGTCATTATTGCACCCATTCAAACCACAAGTGAAGCTCTTTCTTTGAGTTTCACCCTTAGATCACTTTTAGTCTCAATGTTCTCCTGGTTTAGTTCATTTAAGGCTGTAAGCCACTTGTAAAACCAAATATTCTTCACCAAGTGCAAATAGCTGGAGTCACCTTGCACCTCCTGAATCTCTCGGCCCTCGCTGTGTGAAAGAAGGCAGCTCCCAATTTAAATTCCAGACGCCGCTCGGTCCGGATGTGATTTGCATTGAAAGCGCAGAGCATATGGTTAAGGACGAGCTTTGTTTTGAGCCAAAGTCACCTCTTAAAGTAACAGAGCGTCGTGTAGCTAAGGGCAGGACAAAAGCGCCAGAGTGTGGAGCAGTGTTTAGTTTCTCTTCCCATCACTGGCTGTGGGACTTTAGCTGTGTTTGCAGAGCAGCCCCTCCACTGGCCCAGACATGGGTTAACCCCAGATAACCTCAGTGCATTTACACCCACGCAGGGTTAGACCGGGACAGAGGGGGCTGGAGAGAGACGGCTCCATGAGGCTAAACTAGGACGAAGCCAGGGCTGAAGCAGGAGAGACGGCTCTCAGGAGTCTGCACAAACTGGGCCAGACTAGACTGAAGCGGGGTTGAAGCAAGACTGGACGGCAAGCAAGGATGAAAAAAAGAGGTAAAGCAGGACGAAACCAGGACCAAAAGACAGTGCTGACACTTGCTATGAGCTCATAACGCAATGTGCATCGGGAATCAAGTGCTCCGACGGGCACCACATTTAGGTCACTGAATGAATGACATTGTACTGTATTTGCGAATAGGTTTAATCAATGCAGTCGACAAAGTACGGCCCAATTATCTTCAATAAGAACAATGCAGAAGAAGAGTAATGCCAATGCCAAATGACTCCCACCAAAACTGGACTTAACCAGCCAGAACAAACTCAAGACCAAAAAAACACTATAAAGTGAGGCTTAATCTAGACCAAAAACAAAACAAAACTGTACGCTAAAGATCCATAAAGATCTAAACTGACCTAACCCGGTCTCCAGCTAATATCACATTCTTCACACTTCACATTTTCAAACTTCAAATGGTGTAAAACTTGAAGGCTGTTGGATGGAAGCGCCCCTGGTGATGTTTGTAATGAGAGAAAATGTGGTTAACGCTCTGAATAAAAAGTGTGCAGAATTATTATGCAGCCCTCATCGAAATGGGAACGTCTGAAAAAGTCACACATTTTTAATAGCTGTTCACAGAGGGATGCGGCTCCCTTGAAATATCAAAACATATTGGGACGGGACGCAGAACTATCAAACGTTTCGATGCCAACGGCCAACAGGGTCGTAAGAAGTGAGATGACATGAAAAGACACAAAGTCAAAAATCAAGCTTAAAAGCGTCAGGATTCCGTGATCTACCAGCGCTGTCATGTTCAGCTGCTGTAGCCGTCCTGAAGTGTCCAGAAAGTACAAGGTGTCAGGTGCTTCGAGACATCGCCAATGTGGGAAAACCAACCTATTGATCAAGACACAGACGCTAAGGTGTTTAGACTGTGTCAGAAAGGATCTTAAGTTGGGTTTCAATTCCAATTTCAACTTGAAATGGTCCAACTAACTCATCTTTAACGACACCTGCCCACCCAGTGCCCCTCCTCCATCTTGCAGGCGCCAACGTCAGAGTAGAGCTTCATTACTGAGTCCATTCATCAGTCCATCCAGAGTCAGTCCTTAAAACCTTTGAAAAATCTGACTTTAGATCCTTCCTGACACAGTCTAAGCATCTCAGCTTATGTGTCTTGATCAATAGGTTGGTGGTTGGTTCATGACAGTTACTTTGTGTTTTTTTTCTTGTCACACCCTCTAATATTTGGTTGGACTTTTGTTTTAGGGTCAGGCAGTGTATTTAACTCTCCCAATGACCCGATCCATAACCATTGCTCTCTATAGTGTGACAGCAGTTGTCCCGGGTGAGCCGAGGCCTGAGGGCGTGTTCAGGGAAAGCTGTGATGAGGCCAATAAACCAGAGGAGATGGACAGCGGGAAGAGACGGGCTCGGCCTGGTAATGTGTAACCAGAGCGAGCGGAGCAGCGCGTTTACTGAGCTCAAGAGGAACCACGAGCCAATGACAACTGCGAGATGAACCGTCGGAATCAGCCAATCAAAGTAATGCATTGTCCTCTGCACGACAAATAACAAACTTTATTTTCTTTTGTGTAAACTATGCAAACCCTTTTTTTTTTAAATACTGAAAAAGTACCTATACATTTAGTCATTTCACCTCTTACCACCCGCCTAAACCAAATGCATTCTGTCCTCTTTTGGCTGTGTAACACCTCATTTGAAAGCTAAGACCCACAAAACTCACCTTTTTCCTCACGTTGTTGCTGTGTTGTGTCACCTTTTGTATGTTTTTTTTTTCTTTTTTTTGTCACATTTTTGTTGAATTTTTGTCACATTTTTGTTAAATTTTTGTCACATTTTTGTTAAGTTTGTGACATATTTGTTGAATTTTTGTTGCTTTTTGGTTGAGCTTTTTGTCACTTTTTGTTGAATTTTTGTCACATTTTTGTTGCATTTTCGTCACATTTTTGTCACATTTTTGTCACATTTTTGTTGAATTTTTGTCACATTTTTGCTGCATTTTCGTCACATTTTTGTCACATTTTTGTTGCATTTTTTGTCACATTTTTGTTGCATTTTTGTTGAATTTTTGTCACATTTTTGTTGCATTTTTGTCACATTTTTGTTGCATTTTCGTCACATTTTTGTTGCATTTTTGTCACATTTTTGTTGCATTTTTGTCACATTTTTCTCACATTTTTGTTGAATTTTTGTCACATTTTTGCTGCATTTTCGTCACATTTTCGTCAAATTTTTGTTGCATTTTTGTCACATTTTTGTTGCATTTTTGTCACATTTTTGTTGAATTTTTGTCACTCTTTGGTTGAGTTTTTGTTGCATTTTTGTTGAATTTGTGTCACATTTTTGGTGCTTTTTTCCCAAAATCTTTTTGATTAGGGTAAAGCCAAACTGGAGAAAATGGCATCCGTTCAGGTGGGAGTTAAGAGGTTAAAACAGTTTATCAAAGTATATTACACCAAATAACAGCATAAAACACTAAAATAGGTATTATCAAACCGCATTTAGGTATTGACAGGTGATCCATGATTGATTAGTGGATTTTCTTTGACGAATCGTGAGTTTAAGCGTCCCCTTTTGACGGCCCTCTCTCAAACACATTACAATTTCAAAAAGTGTATCAAGATATTTGTGAAAATCAACCGCAGCGTGTCTGTAGCATGACAGCAGTTGTCCCGGGTTAGCCGAGGCCTGGGGGCGAGTTCAGAGAAAGCTGTGATGAGGCCAATAAACCAGTGGAGATGGACAGAGGGCGGAGACGGGGCGGGCGCTCGGCCTGGTAATGTCTAACCAGGGCCGGCCTGTTTACTGCCCTGAATGCTGCCTGTGTGGACGGGGGTTATGTGTGTGTTTGATGGGAGTTCACCCAGGGGCCTGTCACTGTCGGGAGTCCAGAGGAATCTTCCCTCAGGGTGTGGGGGGGGGAGCACCGAGGGTTCAGAGTCAGGGCGCCCTCCCAGAGCTGGAGGGGGTGAGGACGGAAAGGGCACCACAACAACCCGCTGCCATCGCCAAGTGACAGCGGGCTTTGTCACTTCGCACGAGAAAGGATGATTCCTCTGTTACGTGGCTAACATCGACACTCAAATCCTTCATCTGTTTGGTCTAGGCTCGAGATATCACCAAAGCATAAAGGTGATCAAGTTTGTTCGATAAGCATTTTACGGAGTCACTTGCTGATCCAGTTCCCCTGCAGTTCTTGTATGTAGGACTTGGCAGATGAAGATAAGGCACAGTGTGCACCACAAAAGCTTAGGGGTGTGGGCTACAGCGCGTACATGTGGGACACTTTGGTGGTCTCAGTGCACGAGTCTGCACAGTCTTTCCAACTGAATTGGGAAAAACAACTGAATCCAATAAACCTAATGAACCTAATACCGAAAGGTCACAGGCTCTAATATTCGGTTGGACCGCCTGTAGCTTTCGCATTTCGCTCAGGCATTGTTCCAAAAAGCTTCTGCAATGTCAGAAGATCCAGTGTTGCATTCAGTCTTTTTCGGCACCGTGTTTTTGGTCGACGGGGAAAACCAGAGTGAAACCAAAGTGACACAAGGAGAACACACACAAACTCCACATCGAAAGGTTTGAAAATCTGAACCATTAAAATTGAGCAATGAGCCAGATTGTATTTAAAGCGAGCTCCTGTGTGGCCCGCTGCCCCTCTGCCCTTGTGCCGTTGAGCCTGAGGACATGTGCACACCGTCTGCAGTCACAGACAGGTCAGGAGGGTGGCAGGATGAAAGAAGGTCAGGAGGGGAAGAGGTCAACACCAGAGAGAGAGAGAGATCAGTGGCATTGTAGACATGTTCCACAGATGCAGGAAAACACTTCCCTTTGAGATCTAGTAGAGTCACTCACATGTCAGACAGGGGGCGATAGAGGGTCAGAGGGGTATGAGTTGGATCTTGGAGTAAATGTATGTTGAGGATTACTGCTTCCTCTTTCAGATTTTGAATGGCATTTTAATCAGTAATGTCCATAATGGTGTCCACACATGGTGACTTCTGTAACTTCTGTAAATAATATTCCCTGTTTGAATTTCTTCCTTCTTCTGTTTCACTCTTCCCGTCATTGATTCACGGTTGCCAGGACAGGCCGGTCATGAGCTGGGTGCGTGAAGAAACTAAACCACGATTAAACCAGGACTTAGGAAGATAAAGAATCCCAGGCTGTTGGATTGAAGCGTCACAGGCGACGGGGATGTTTCTCTCACAAACAAATGAGAAGGAAAAGACATGTGAGCAACTCAAATTGTTATGGGAGGCAGAGCCCCTTAAAACAATGCAACGGTCAAAGACTTCAGAAAAATCAAGTGTGGAAACACCAGGAATCCAGGAGCTTCCACTGCTGCCATTGCTGTAACTGACCAGAAGTACAAAGCGTTCAGTGCCAAGAGACATTATTAATGTGGAAAGTGGAAACCCGATCACTATTGATCATGAGCTGAAATGAGTCTGGGTCGGAAATTCTCTAAAGACAGAGTCTTCTGATGTTCTATGGACTGGTGATCAGAGTGACTCTGGGTGGACTTTGTCCTGTGCCACTGCCTGATGAAGCATCCTCGAAGAACTGGCAGGAGGTTTCCAAACAGAATTACTGTCATTGGAAATACATACATGATGGAGTACTGTGTTTTAGTGCTTTGGAGGTACATCAGACATTAGACCCAAATCCCTAAAGGTATTATGTCTAATTACATTATGTACTCCAAAAGTAGTAATACACATTATTCTATTGTGTATGTTTTACATAGGTACAAGTTATTACAGACTGTTACACATTACATTGTACTAAATTGTATTAGGTGCAGTGTATCAAGGGCAGTGTAAATAAAGTGGCATTTCATCAGTCCTAAAAATCTTTGAAATCTCTCTTCAGATCAGGAGGGTTTGAGCTCATCTCGCAGGGCGTTCAGTCTGAGCTTGTAGAATCAGTTCCAGCTGATTGCTTTTTATTTGTCTGTCACATGAGCCGCTACACACATCATCTGACTGGGACAAACACCTCTGCACAGTCAGCAACCAGTTAAAGGGATAAAAAAAAGTAGTATTTATCCACTTTTGCACATGGGTCGCTACTGCCTTTCGAAGCCACTTCTCTGTTATTTCCGCAGTATTGGACTAACTCTTTGGAGTGGTGTTAAACTTGGACAGTTATTTTATCGTCAAATGGTACCTCCCAGTTAGACTACAGGACAATGAATGAGAAGTGTGACGTGAAAGTTCTTTCAGATTTCACTCAGTCATTATTTCATGTGCGAGGTCTATATGACCCCCATAAACGTGTCCACCTGGATTTAACTGCTGTTGCTGCAGTTGGTCAGGTCTAGGTTTGGCCGCACTATGAGACCAAAGAATGAGATCAGCTGAACATCCTGAATGACCAGGTTATTCCATCAAGGGGTTTCTTCTTCCCTGATGGCACCGGCATATTTCATAAGAATAAGATGACAATGTCAGGATTCGTCGGGCTCACATTGTGAAATAGTGATTCAGGGAGAAACTTTGGGATGTGTTTGCACAGTGGTCACACTCTCCCATCATCAATACAAGATCTTGGTGAAAAAAGAATGCAACACTGGATCTTTTGACATTGCAGAAGCTTATTGAAACAACACCACAGGGAACGCCGCTGCAATCAAAGGTTAAAGGGATATTTCAGGATTTTTGACATAGGGCCTCATTTCCTAGTTATCCAGAGTGTTGCTGATACCAGGAGATATTTATTTTCGTAATTCATGCAGTTCTTTTGTTTGAAGAGTTTCGTGGCGCTAGGCTAATGCAAGGCTAGCGCATTTCTATGGTATCAGCTAGCCTGCATTAAAAACAGTCTGACCCGCTCCACAGAACACCTGAGGCAAATCACTTATAACACCTGACTGACCATATAAATGTCTGTCGATAGAATAATTTTTGGAATATAACTTTATAACCTTGCATCACATGAATGATCGCATTTTGAGGGACTACTTTCTTGCAGATCACTCCGCTGCTGCGTCGCTTATACAAACACGAAGCAGATGCTGCTCAAATACAGTATTTTAAATGCAAAATGGTTAAAATTACTCTATCGACACAGACATTTTTATCGTTAGTCTGGTGTTATAAGTGATTTGCCTGAGGTGCTCTGTGGAGTGCGTAAGATTGTTTTTAATGCAGGCTAGCTGATATCCCGCGGGTTTTCATTCATAAATATTGACAGATTTTACATCCATGTGTCCTGCTAAGGGTCCTCGTGATGACGCTTCCACCCAAATATGGTATTTTTCCTCCTACAAGACGCTGGTGTTGAAGAGTCGAAGAATGCGCACTCGCTACAAAACTTCCGGGCTGGTTTTCTCTGAATGATAGAAGCCGCACACGGGCAGCGAGTGAGCCCTTATAGTAGCTCCCACAGACTCCAAACTTTCCAGTCTGAGACCTAACAATATTATGAAGGTTTTTTCGGAGGGATTCTTTAATATCTAATTCCTAGCCTGATTTATTCAACTTTGAAACCAAAAAAACAGGCGAAATTTGAGTTTTTACAGATTTTTTCACTGATGATTAGTTTATTGAAAAACTAAACAAAATATCCAAAATCCCCTCGGAAAAAATCTTAGTTACTAATGTGTCAATAAAATAAAACCATAAATTTTAATTTGGCTCAATCCATTATTTTGATTTCGTTGCCCAAAATAAATAGGCAATTTTGGCCATTTTAATGCTCAAAATGCCTTATTTTTATATGAAAACATAAAATGACAGAAAAAAATGCAATACATTTTTTTCTCATATTTATATCTGTAATGTTCAGCAAAAGTTTCAAATTGATATCTCTACATTTATTTTTTTTCCCTATTCACCTGCAGTGTCTCGCCTTAAGAGGTTAAAGCCAACTGGCCTATAACGGCACATAATGGCTAAACCAGGGTAAGAAGAGAGTCTTACGGTCCACATGTTGACCAGGCGGCGGCACAGGAAAGGGTCCAGGTTCCAGTGGAGCCAGGGCAGGCAGGAGATGTAGAAGGCCTCGTGCCCCAGGGCGGCGGAGAACAGGAAGAGCAGGTGCAGCGGCCGACTCCTCACCTCGTACCCGAGCCGGCTCCGCGCCTCCTGCTCAACGACAAACAACACGGAACAGATCAACCTCCTCTTCAGCAGAAACCCTTTCGTCCCGGTCCAAACGCGCAGCCCGAGGTTGACGTGGAACTGGAGGAATGTAAACAGTGTGTGTGCGCTGGTGTCCGGGTGAGACGAGCCTGATCGACGGGAAAAGCCAGTCGCCGCACGTGTTTTGCATTGTTTGTGAATCTAATCTAAATCTCGCCGTGTAGGAAAATTAACTTCAGCCTTGTGTATCGAGTTAGAAACGTGCCTCACGCAACACGCCCCCATGCAGCAACCGGTGAACCAAAAAGTGCAGCACAAAGTTTGGGTTCAGTTATTGACTAATTAGATTTAAAGATTATTCCAGAGCACAAGTGTTATTTATTTGTATAAAATAGCTACAAATTCCACTTCTTTGCTTTGTTTTTTGGGCTTCCAAGTAGGGCTGAAACAACTAATCGATTAATCGACAACTAATCGATTACTAAAATAGTCGTCAACTATTTCAGTAATCGATTAATCGTTTTCTAGTAAACACAGGCTAAAATTGAGCAAAAAAGACATGACAATTATGTATTTTGGATGAAAACCTACTTTGTTTTTAAAGTGAAGGTCTGCAGTGTTTTGTACATCGTAAATTTCATAATCTGTCTTTGTCTCGTCCAATCAGAAAGCAGAATTAGCACAAAGAGCCTCCTACAAACGTTTACTTTAAGTTTACTCCATCAACATGTCCTCTGGCGGCGCCACTTTTGCCACAAAATTGAAAAAAATACAATTTCCATGCACCTTTCACAGCCAAGCGATTGATCGAGTAATCGAAAAAATAATCGGTACATTAATCGATTACCAAAATAATCGTTAGTTGCAGCCCTAGTTCCAAGCGACATATATCAGACTTTAAAGGTGCACTGTGCAACTTTTTAAGCTAAACAAAAAGTTGATTTTTTTGTGTATTTGACCTCGTAGTGACCAAGTGGCAGTATGACTGGTTACTATGGTGCCGTTACTTTCCATCACAGTGGACTTTAGGACGCTCTAGGATGAATTGTTTGGAAGGTTTTCACAGCTTTGGACCCCCTCACTGGAAAACAATTGATCCTGGAGTGTCGTAGAGACCACTGTGATCGAAAGTAGAGGCACTTCACTAACCAGCAGGGGCGGACTGGCCATATGTCCATTCTGGAAGAGCACAGAAGGGCCACTGGCTCTAGGGCCACCGGTCCCGCCTTAACCGAGCTTTACCCAAACCTAAAAGCTAAAAAGAAAAGCATCAAAATAGCGACCAAAAAAGAGGATGAAAACAAAACAAAAATGTGCCGGAAAAGCAACAAAAAAAAAGCGACAAAAAATGTGATGCAAGTCAACAAAAACACGACAACAAAGCAACGAAAAGGCCACAAAAATGTGACAAAACCATAACAAAAAAATGTGACAAAAACACAACAAAAAGTAATAAAACTATGTCAAAACATGCGGCGACTTGACAAAAAGCTACAATCACTCTTGTAGGTCTTAGCTTTCAAATGAGGTGTTACATTGTTGCTCTCCAGCCGAGAAGCTTTTAGATTTGGGTAAAGCTGAACTGGAGAAAATGCGCACATTTACGCTAATTTGGGCCAGGCTGGTCAGAGTCCAGGGCTGTTTTTCAGTCCCAGTCCGCCCCTGCTAACCAGTCATGCAGCCCTGGTCACTACAAGGTCAAATACACACAAATATCAACTTTTTATTTCACATAAAAAGCTGCATAGTGCACCTTTAAGTTGATTAAATGTGTTAGGAAAAGTAGAAGTCTGGAATATCCGCGTGTCTGCAGGTGTAACTGAGTGAAGATGTCATGGACACAATGTTGGGAAATGAAATCTATGGACAGGGGTTAAAGTGGTGAGATATTTCAACACATTATAGTGATAAGTGATAAGATTTCTCGATGTGTTTGTTTCCAAGTGACATTTCATGCTACATTGTTGTCAATCTGTCCCAAAAACAGAAAATCAAGGGGGAATACATGAGTTTGACCTGGTGTGTTGTTACTTTTTTAGAAAAAAAACTAGCCAACTTTACCTCACGAGCAACACTGGCTACTTCATCCTTTACTCAACAGCAGCCCACTCACTTTGACGCAGTGTCCGTTCTGTCTGTATTCCACATTGGAGTTCTTGTCCTGCAGGCGCTCAAACCTCTGCCGCCGCAGCCCTCCTCCACGTGCGTCTGCGCCCCGCGGAGGAGCCTCGGTTCCGGTTTGAGCGCGCGTCTCGCCGGCGTAAGCGTGGATGCGATGCTCCTTTCCTTCTTCTTCCTCTTCTTCTTCATGGACGACCAGGTGCAGCCCACAGCGCCTCTGGAACCGGGCCACCAGCTCGGAGTCCTGTAGGCAGGCGAGGAAGTCCGACAAACGCGCACTCATGTCTCGACTGAACCGTCCGGGGACTGGGACTGGGAGTGGAGCTGTGGTGCGGAGCGCTCAGGTGCGGCTGTACCTGCACTGTGGAGGAGCAGGTGCGCCGCCCCGGGGGGGAGGGCGGGGCAAAAAGGCTTTGAAGCAGCAGTAAAGCGTGTAACCTTTATCCCAAGGTTGTAAACGTGCCATACAGTGTGTTATTGTTAAGAGGGAAGGAGGGGATTGTAAGCACATGGTGAACTCTAAACGTGTTTCCTTTTTATTTATTTATCTTTTTTATTAGCTGCTGTAAGCTGTGATTAGTAAAGGTTGTTCAAAAAAATGGCAGCAATTAAAACAATTAAAGCTCAATAAAACGTTACTCTTTACAAAGTACTAAGGTTCATTAATGACTTAGAGTAAAGTTTACTCTAATCAGTAGCCTCTAAAATACCTCAGCCCTTACAGGACCTGCTGTGATGGTCCGGGCTTTTTTCAGAGTTAGCTTCTGTCAGAAACCATGAGTGACAGTAACATAACGTTAAATACATTGTGGCCATTATATTCAGTAAAAAGGCTGAGGCCATGTGCTTCAGTCTTCACAGGTGAAGAAGGAAGTCATGGAGATTCTGCTTTAGACAGAACTTTACACATGTGCTGTAAATTCTGAAACTAAAGTAAGTAGGCCTAGTGAGTAGGGCTGGGTACCGTTAGGTTTTTTTCGATACCACTACTTTAACAATACCTCGTTTTCGATACCGGTAGCCTACCTTAACGGTACTTTTTTCGATACCTCGTGTGTATAAATTGCCCATATTTTGCACATTTTACCTTTTGGAGATTTTTAAATGAATGTAGTAAAGTTATATTTTAATTTCAAAAACATACCTGCTACTCATTTCACGCCCCTCAAAGTCCGAACGTCTCCCTCTGCAGTCTGCATTTTATCGCGGTAGGTTGTTATCATCATCCATGGACAACAAGAGCTTTTCCTCCGTGTTTATTTTGGTCCAAAAACCCAAAAGGTGAATAATATAATCCATTCGTAATTGCGCAGCTTGGCATGTTGGATGCCGGCCCGTGCTGGTAGCTAAAAGTTGTTTAGTCCTGTTAGCATAGTTCTTAACATAACATGAGAATGGTGTGTCATGGTGGGTCATGACAGATGTGGACAGGATTGTGATAGGTCCTCTTTTACTGTACTGTCAACAGTTACACATGGGCCCGTCCACATCTGTTCTGCCGCACCACGACTCAGAGGAACTGGGACACACATCCTGTAAGGGCTGAGGTATTTTAGGGTCTACTGATTAGAATAAACTTTACTCTAATGAAACCTTACTTCTTCATAAAGAGTGATGTTTCATTAATCATTCAGAGTGCACTTTCATTGTTCTAACGATGGAACTGTTGCTCAATTAAATTGTGGCAATTTGTGTCTGCAATTTTTTTTGAGCAACCTTTTCTAATCACGACTTACAGTGATGTCACTTCCAGCACAAAAGTGACTTAACCTCTTAGCCCTCGCCAGAACCAAGCACATTTTCTCCAGTCTGACTTTAACCAAATCTAAAAGACGAGGATGAAAAAGTCACATAAAAACGTTGAAAGTACAATAAAAAAGCAACAAAAGAGCAACAAAAAACCAACAGAAAAGTGATGAAAAAGTGACAAACGCGGCAACTATTCAAGGAAAAATATCCATTTAGATCAGTTTTGTTGGTCGTAACTTTCAAATGAGGCATTACTCATGATTATGCTGTAACCTTTTAGATTTGGGTAAAGCTGAACTGGAGAAATGCGCTGCAGTCAATGCTTCCCGGTCTGTAGTACCACACGGTGATGGAGGAGGAGAGGATGGACTCGATGATGGCCGTGTAGAAACTGCACCAGCATCTTGATCGGCGGCTTAAGTTTCCTCAGCTGCTGCAGGAAGAACATCCTCTGCTGGGCCTTCTTGATGAGGGAGCCGATGGTTGGCTCCCATTGAAATCCCGGGTGATGGTGGTGCCCAGAAAACAGAAGGAGTCCACAACGGAGATGGGGGTGGGAGAGTCTGTCAGGGCGAGGGGTGGACGATGGGGCTATGTCTTTCCTGAAGTCCACGATCATCTCCACTGTCTTCTGGAGGTTGTTGTGGCTGCACCAGGACGCCGGCCGGTCCACCTCGCTCCTGTAGGCGGACTCATCACCGTCCGAGATGAGCCTGGTGAGGGTGGTGTCGTCCGCAAACTTGATCAGCTTAACGGACTGGTGACTGGAGGTGCAGCAGTTTGTGTACATTGAGAAGAGCCAGGGGGGAAGTACACAGCCCTGAGGAGTTCCAGCGCTTGTAGTCCGAGAGTCCGAGACGATCTTCTGCGCTGACTCGGACAATTAAAAGTAAAAGTAGTAGTAAAAGTTAAAAAAAAAAATGAAACTTGAGGTCTGTGAGTAGCTGTTTGAGCAAAAAAAAAAAGTCTGATTTATTTCCAGTGACGCCATGAATCGTGTGAAACAGAACATGAAATACAAAAAAAGCAAAATAATTGTAACGAACATGGCGCAAGAGATGAACTGCATCTTAACAGATCAAACTGAAGCTTCTGTCACCTAAATATTTGCTCATAGTGGAACACGGGACTATTGTTTTTACCGTTGTAAAAAGTTACGATTGTAAACTGCTCAGAAATAGACTAAACTAAAATCATTCAGTCATGTGTCACTAAGTCTGGATGCTATAGGGGATACTTCCTGTTCTACAATTACAACAATGCAATTACCATAACTGCAGATTGTTACTTCCTGGTGGCCTATACACACTATTCCACCATCCTGTAGCTCCTGTTACAGTCAACAAATAATCAATACAAATAATCCTTTTTACAGCTAACGTTTCTTGGCCAGTTTTCCTCTCCTCTGTCTGACCCTCTCCCCTGTCTGACCCTCCCCTGTCTGACCCTCCTCTGTCTGACCCTCCTCTGTCTGACCCTCTCCTCTGTCTGACCCTCCTCTGTCTGACCCTCTCCTCTGTCTGACCCTCTCCCCTGTCTGAGCCTCCTCTGTCTGACCCTCTCCTGTCTGACCCTCCCCTGTCTGACCCTCCTCTGTCTGACCCTCTCCTCTGTCTGACCCTCCTCTGTCTGACCCTCCTCTGCCTGACCCTCCTCTGTCTGACCCTCCTCTGTCTGACCCTTTTCTGTCTGACCCTCCTCTGTCTGACCCTCTCCTCTGTCTGACCCTCCTCTGTCTGACCCTCCTCTGTCTGACCCTCTCCCCTGTCTGACCCTCCCCTGTCTGACCCTCCTCTGTCTGACCCTCCCCTGTCTGACCCTCTCCTCTGTCTGACCCTCCTCTGTCTGACCCTCCTCTGTCTGACCCTCCTCTGTCTGACCCTCTCCTCTGTCTGACCCTCCTCTGTCTGACCCTCTCCTCTGTCTGACCCTCTCCTCTGTCTGACCCTCTCCTCTGTCTGACCCTCCTCTGTCTGACCCTCCTCTGTCTGACCCTCTCCTCTGTCTGACCCTCCTCTGTCTGACCCTCTCCTCTGTCTGACCCTCCCCTGTCTGACCCTCTCCTCTGTCTGACCCTCCCCTGTCTGACCCTCCCCTGTCTGACCCTCTCCCCTGTCTGACCCTCTCCTCTGTCTGACCCTCCTCTGTCTGACCCTCCTCTGTCTGACCCTCCTCTGTCTGACCCTCCTCTGTCTGACCCTCTCCCCTTTCTGACCCTCTCCCCTGTCTGACCCTCTCCTCTGTCTGACCCTCTCCTCTGTCTGACCCTCTCCTCTGTCTGACCCTCCTCTGTCTGACCCTCCTCTGTCTGACCCTCTTCCCTGTCTGACCCTCCTCTATCTGACCCTCTCCTCTGTCTGACCCTCTCCTCTGTCTGACCCTCCTCTATCTGACCCTCTCCTCTGTCTGACCCTCCTCTGTCTGACCCTCCTCTGTCTGACCCTCTCCTCTGTCTGACCCTCCTCTGTCTGACCCTCCTCTGTCTGACCCTCCTCTGTCTGACCCTCCTCTGTCTAACCCTCTCCTCTGTCTGACCCTCCTCTGTCTGACCCTCTCCTCTGTCTGACCCTCCTCTATCTGACCCTCTCCTCTGTCTGACCCTCTCCTCTGTCTGACCCTCCTCTGTCTGACCCTCCTCTGTCTGACCCTCTCCTCTGTCTGACCCTCCTCTGTCTGACCCTCTCCTCTGTCTGACCCTCCTCTGTCTGACCCTCCTCTGTCTGACCCTCTCCTCTGTCTGACCCTCCTCTGTCTGACCCTCTCCTCTGTCTGACCCTCCTCTGTCTGACCCTCCTCTGTCTGACCCTCTCCTCTGTCTGACCCTCCTCTGTCTGACCCTCCTCTGTCTGACCCTCCTCTGTCTGACCCTCTCCCCTGTCTGACCCTCCTCTGTCTGACCCTCTCCTCTGTCTGACCCTCTCCTCTGTCTGACCCTCCTCTGTCTGACCCTCTCCTCTGTCTGACCCTCCTCTGTCTGACCCTCCTCTGTCTGACCCTCTCCTCTGTCTGACCCTCTCCCCTGTCTGACCCTCTCCTCTGTCTGACCCTCCCCTGTCTGACCCTCCTCTGTCTGACCCTCTCCTCTGTCTGACCCTCCTCTGTCTGACCCTCCTCTGTCTGACCCTCCCCTGTCTGACCCTCCTCTGTCTGACCCTCCTCTGTCTGACCCTCTCTGAAATCAACGTCAAATCCAAGACCATTCTTTTCATTGTAATCATAGCTTTAATGATGTGTCTGAGGCTTCAGCGTGTTCTCAGTCAAAGACAGTGACTGACCATTTATCAAAAGCACTTTTTATTGATTGTTTAGATGTGATGTTTGTTATAAAGATGCGAGTGTAGAAGTGTGTTGTTTGGCACAATAGGCACGTGTTTACAGGAAGAGTGAGATGACGCCCCTGTTGACCAAATAAGCTCATCCCGTTGTGCAGCGTGCTGTGCGTAACGGAGGCGCACATCCCCAAACAGCATCAGCTCCTCAGCGACACACGGACGCCTCTCTCCCTCTGCGCGAGTTTGGATGAGCCTCGCGTCGCCATTACATCATCCATCCCCCACGCACGCACGCACGCACGCACGAGCGAATGGGCGAAGGGACACAACAACCGAGCCGGGATCCCGATCGTTTCAGACACAAAGGAGCGGATCAGCGGCGGCGGGACGTGATGCCGTGTGAATGAGGGCGCGGAGAGGAGGGGGCAGCGCAGACTGCACCGTCATCAGCATCAGCCAGCTCCCTTTGTGTTTCTCTGGAGAATGTGAATGGCGAAAGATGACATGGCAGAGGTAGAGCTGGCATCCACCGGAGCGGACCCCCCCTCGTCCTCCGCGTTCCCCTACGAGGAGTACGAGTGTAAAATCTGCTACAATTACTTCGACCTTGACCGGCGGGCTCCTAAGATCCTGGAGTGTCTGCACACGTTCTGTGAGGAGTGCCTGAACACCCTGCACCTGCGCGAGGAGCGGCCGTGGCGCATCAGCTGCCCCGTGTGCCGCCACCGGACCCCCGTGCCCGACTACCGGATCCAGAACCTGCCCAACAACACCAAGGTGACGGAGGACTTCCCACTGTACATCGATTCGGACCCCCTCCCGCAGGACGCTCTCCCTCCGTACCCCCCGCCCCTGCACCCGGCCCTGGTCGCCCTCCGCCGCGAGGAGGCGTCGGGCACGTCCAGCGTGAGCCACAGCCAGGCCACGCCGTCCACCACAGTGTCCACCGCCACCACACTGTCCCAGGACTCCGTGCGCTACGACAGTTGTCAGAGCTGCAAGCGCGTGGCGCTGACCACGGGCTGCGTGTGCGTCATCTTCTCCTTCCTGTCCATGCTCGTGCTGCTCTTCATGGGCCTCATCTTCGTGCACAGCCACAGCATCCCGCCCTCTCCGGCCGGACCCATCTGCCTGTCTGTGGCCAGCATCCTGGCCATGTTCTCTGTGGTGGTCACGTGGCTCATCTGCTGGCTCAAATATAGACCGGACCACGAGACGGGGCGCACGTCTGCCACCAGTAACTCCCGGAGAAACGCCTGACGCTGCGCTGTTGTTCTCACGTGTACATAGGACTGTGTTCCCTTTACTTTTGTAGGAACAACATCCCGTAATGGCCTTGTCTGACTATCGCAAACACCGCAGGCCTTCATGTCGGAGCAATAGGCCATGGTCCATGATCCCTCTGCCCGTCACTGCTCTGTGGAGGCTGTTGGTGTGAGGACTGTGAATGTCCAGAGCTTCTCTCCAGGGTTCACCCCCCTCTCTCTCCCCTCTCTCTTCCTCTGCTGATGATGATGATGATGATGATGATATGCATAACCACTATGCCACTCACTGTATGATACCTGCCATTTCACTTTGTAAACAGGCACTATTTGTACAGACTCGTTGGACAGGGCTGGGGCTGGAATCCACAGAGAGAGCGGGCTGTAAATAATTGAGGAATGTGCTGGGTTCAGGTTCCAGTCAGAGCGAGACCTGGTCCTGGTCTGGTCCAAACAGGGTTGAGAATCCAGATTTAGGGCGGTGTTTCCCGGCGAGCCGCGGGAATGGGCCGATACCCCATTTTTGAGGAACTACTTTAGACTTTTACTGCACTTTTTGTGAGTTTTGTGACGATCTTGACCTCGTTGACTGTGATTTGCATTCTCAATTTCGGTTGCCTTGGATGCCTGTCCTGTACACAACTCTTTCCGATTACACAGGCTTAGAACTGGCACAAAAACAACATTGCAGAGGTGGGTCGATCAGATAAATAACTTGAAAACTATTTTGATAAAAGGAAGTAACATTCTTCTTTTTAATAATGCATAGAGCCTATAGTTTAAAACTGAATGGCCGGGCAGCTTAGTATATCTACTGTGGTAACTATGGTAACCGTGTAGTTTTGTTTGCACCTTGTTTATTGGTTAATATCTCTGTCGTAGCGGGACCTATCCATGTGGAACTGTCAGCACTGAGGTCACGACTATAAGGTCTTATTGTTTTCTCATGAGCGTGTCCAAAAGTGGTGACAATACTGGTCAGTTAGAAGGATTTTCAGCCAAATCATTACAATGGCAGGTTTGTGGAGCTAACAAACAAATATGGATAAGGACTTTACATTTATGAGATTTTTATGTGTGTTCTTTTTCCCATAGAGAGATGTATTTGGTCCCTGTCCCCCATTCTGTGATTTTGGCATCAGCAAATTCCACTTTTAAACTCAATGGGAAAGAAATCTCCAAAAGAACAATTGAAAAATGTTGAAATTGATCATTATTTGGGAGTGATTAGATTAAACAAACTCATTGTCATTTCATCTGACCAACATCGGGCTGAATATTGCCATCACATTTGGACACCTCTATGAGAAAGTAATTGGACTCTAGTTTATCCGCGCTGACAGAAAAGACACTGAGCCTGGTGAGCGTTTTTATTTCATGAGGATTGTCCCAGTAACGACAGAGATATTAGCCCGAAAAACCAAGGTGGAAAAAAAATGTGCTTTTTAAGAGTTTTCATTGTTACATTCATGGAACTCTAACCTGTCCACCACCTCAATTTTAAACTGTAGGCTTCTGTAGAGATCTCAAATCTCACATCACATCAACACGCTTAAACTATTACTGTTTTGAAAAGGTTAACACTTTATATATCACAAAATTCCCTGATGAGTATTTAGTAGGACTGGGACAAAATATTGTTTTTCAATATATATCGGAATACTTTTGTTGTTGTTATACATTTATTGTATCGGAAACTATGTATCACTTTTGATACTCAACTCAGTTATTATAAAAATATATACATATATACATGTTTTTGACCTAAAGATAGTTTTGTTTGTGCTGACTGGTTTCAACAAAAGTGACAAACTTTAAAAATTTGCGCTTTTTTATCTTTAACTGATTTTTATCTTTAATTTTTTCCAACATTTTGGAAACTCAACTGGTGCTTTCCTAGTAAACTCATTCGGGGTAAATGATTGCAGTTTGTTTCAATGGAAAATCAGCAATTTAATACTTTGTGCATTGGAACATATTATATATCGCAATATGTATCGTATCGGGCCCTGGGTATCGTGATACGTATTGGATCGCGACAAAAGCGCATTGTCTCAGCCCTAGTATTTAGCGTAATCATCACTCGTCCTCCAAAGACTAAACCGCTGTGCACCATTAAAGGGATGAACTAAATATTTGTCCAGAAAAGGTGCAAAAATAAACTTAAAGGGTGGCGTGTATAGGGATTTCTCGAAACATTCCACGACCTTTCCCATCTCCAGATCCGAGTCAAGCAAATCCGATATGGGTTTTCCCTGATAGCAAAGTCATTTCGAGCTATTGTCAGAGTTATGATTCATGACCCACCTCTGCTCCACAAAACAACACTTCTGGTCACCGCCTTTGGGAAACACCGCCCTGTTGAGGAGCGATAAGGACCGAGGCGTCAGAGCGGGTTCACCCACAAACACCGGTCTGTTTGCTCAAAGCGGTGTTTTCTTTTCTCTGTGCATGAACCACTTTCCGAGCATCAAGAAGCGCACCTTTCGTTTGAACCAGTGCTTCTCAAACTGTAGGAGTCGTGTCAGACGGGATTTGCAGCTTTGTAAGACCTTGACCGTCTTCGTAGATCTGGTCCGCTCGCATTTGACCCATCCTTCCATCAGGGGCGGGCTTGTGCTTTGTCCTGATTTCATCCTATTTTGATCTGATTTAGGTCAGCGGGTAGACTTTTCTGAAGCTCTGGTCTAGACGGTTTCAGACAGTTTCTTTCTCTTGTTTTTTGGGGCTTTTTTGGCCCAGAGGCTTTGTTAGTGCTGCTCGAAAGAGTGTGCATTGTCAAGGGAGGCAATGAGGCCCAGAACAGTACCCTACATTTGAGGTACGACCCTTAGCACTTCGAGACACTTTTCTTTCTCAGTTTGATCTCGGTTGACGTCTGGTTTAAAATCACTGCTGGAAAATGTATCTCCGACCCATCCCCCCTCATGACTCATCTCCAAAAGTTCAAATCGAGCGGTTTGAGAATCACTGGTCTGCACTTTATTTTGGAGTTGTTTTTTTCAAGAGAACTGTCTCCTCACTCGACTCGTGTGCCTCACCTTTGTCGCCAACCGAAGTCAAACGTGAGTGTAACCGCAGCAGCCTGCGTCGCGCTAGTCTCCCGCCCCCACGTGACGAAAAACAGGGACCCCGCCCCCCCCCCAAAATCCGAAGCTTTGACTTTTTCAATCGCGAGACGTCTCTGCCACGATTTGATTTGAACGCAAAGTCAACCTTAGCGAGGCAAAGCATGGCGGCCAAAGAACGTGCCACTTGTACCACTAGGGGGAGTCACGAGCCACTACGGCGAGCGCACGACATTTGGCGCTTGAACAAAACTTTGCATGTTCAGTACTGTGCAGAGGCGGGTAAAAGTGGAAAGAATGCTCTTGACAAATGAGAGATCGTCTAAAAAAAAAAAAGAAGAAAAAAAAAAGAAGCCTCATTTCAAAGTTGGCTGGAAGTGGTTTTGAGTCATCCGTTTTGGTCGTTTCTTCTTCTACTGCTAAATCTGTATTTCCCAGCTTTCGCTATGTTGCAGTGCCCCTCCCCAAGTTCTAAAGCCGACAATTCCTCCCTGGACTAGTTCTGAGCAGTTCTTCGCTACTGTTGATTTAGGCCTTTGCTCTGCCCCATCCCGTCAGACCTTGGAAGCTAAGCAGGAAGGGCCTGGTCGGTACTTGGATGGGAGACCGTTTGGGAACACCAGGAAGCCTGGCGAATGGAGTGAGTGAGTGAGTGGTTGGTGGTGGTCGGAGGAGCCGATGGCGCAGACTGGTTGCAGCTGTGGCTACAATAGTAACTTACCACCACCAATGGAGTGAATGAATAATGCAATGTAAAGCGTCTTTGAGTGTCCAGAAAAGCGCTATATAAAACCAATGCATTATGATTATTATTATTTAGCTCGAAGTGAAAGCTTTTGTTTACCTTTTTTCCTCAATCCTGAACAAACCAGTCTCTCAAACTCCTTATTGCCAATATTTTAGACACAACTTCGAATTATGAAATGTCAAATCCAGCCCTGGGTGCCCTGAAGAATGTTTATAGACCACAATTGTAGGACAAAGGAAAGAATATGTTACAAAATACATTTTTAAGGCAAGTATTATAAGTAAATAGGATCACAAAGTGTTCTCCCCAACACTGATGATAAGCATATCCGCTTTGAAGCCTCTTGCACAGTACTGTCGGCCATCGCTGCTCAGAGTTTAATGCCTCTGCTCAATTTTTTAGTAAGTAATGCGCCCAAGGATTCCCAAACACCAGAATCTAAGCCCTTGATGCCATTGAACGCCGCCTCGAGGAGACGGCAAAACCACAATCTCATTTTTGGCCATCAGCTTTTCAGCTTCAATCCTCCCTGATCCCTGTCCCCACTTTAGATGCACTTTCGCCCTCTTATTTCCCAAAATGTAAGGGGGATTCTTTGGCTATCGTGTTTATTTATTTATATATGTGTTTATTTGTTTGTTTATTTATTTGTGTGTATGTGTGTGTGTGTGTGTGTGTGTGTGTGGGCGTGTGTGTGTGTGTGTGTGTGGGGGGGGGGCAAATCTTTATGATGTTTTTACTGAGAATACTCTGTGAGGCGTTCTTCATGTGCTGTTTTACATCGATGCGTTTGAGTAATAAAGGAATCGTCTGTATCTCTCCAGTGTCCGGCCTGCTGCTGTTTGTTTAACCCAGATGTTTGGTTGTTCTACATAAGCCAGTGAAAATGAATCCAGGTCTGACGATTAAAGCTCCCTGCTGTGCGTCAAACCTGCCCCCTGCTGGATGATGACGGACGCTACAATGTTCCGTTTATAGAAGAAATTGGCCAAAACATTATGACAGCGGTCTTTCTTATAACCGCTCACTGTTCTTGGCATTTTCTCAATGAGCTTCATAAAGTCTGTGAAGTGAAAACCATTTCTGATGAGCGCAGTATATCGTGAAGCCCACTGAGAAAATGCCCAAACTGTGCAAAACAGTGATCAAAGCAAAAGCATATATGTTCACTCATGTTCTATTCATGACTATTCACTCAATGTGAACAGTCTGGAAATAGAAGAAAAGCAAACTTTTGACCGGTACTGTGTCGGCCTACACGTTTACATGACTGAAAACAAAACCTGTGGTGAATGTAGAGAGTGTCACATAAACGGGTGGAGGTTTGACACAGCTTAGAGGACAATGAGGCCACCATAACAAACACATCTGGCTTATCAAAGTAGGAATTTGACCAGACTTTGACTCGCCCACTGACCAACCAAAAGTACAAACATGGTCCTAATGACCAGCACGACAGAGGAGGCTTTTTATCTGTGCAGTGGGTAATCAAAGAATGACCAAACCTATTTTTTAAATGTTGTGTGTATATATATATATATATATATATATATATATATATATATATATATATATATATATATATATATATATATATATATATACTGTATACACACACTTCAGTATCGCTCAGCCCTGATATACCAAATATACCCATGTGTGCAAGCTCATAATCATATACAAATACAAACTGTCTGCCTATAGTCATATACTTAAGATTGGTGGGAAAAAATGACATGTATACATTTGTACAATATATACACACATATTCAGGTGGCTGGCAAGGTAAACCTTTAGTTGACATCTCCATGGAGACGAGCTGGAGATGTCCCACTTCCTATAAAGTGAGTCAGGCTTTCTACAAAATAAAGATACAAAGACATGGGGAGGAGCAAAGCAGTTCAACAACCCATTAAATGAGGCATTGTGTTAGTGTTCTTTGTTATTTATGTATTTACATAAACATGTATTTACATAAATAACAAAGTATTTACAACAAAGTATGTATTTACATAAATAACAGAGAACACTAACACGCTTCATGTTAGCATCATGCTACATGCTAACGCTTGCTGTGGCAGCCGTTTTTCGCTTCTACTGAACAATCTGCTAAAAAAAACATCCATATAGAACCAGTTTAGACTTGACTTTATGTGTGTGCCATAAATAGGTTTATATTCCGGCAGAAAATGACTAAAAAGACTGAAAAATTGTGTGTCCCAAAACGCGATGCCGACTGTATCTATCCCTTTATCTATGCCATTAAGTTAAAAATGTTAATAAAACTCACTTTCCCTGCCAACTGTTGAAGTAAAACTATGATTATTACTGAGATAAGTCATAAGTACAAAAGGATTTAAACCTGTCACATGCACTTTGAGTCAACACAAAGCTAAGGTCACATATACTCACAGTGGAAAGAGTCGCCTCATCAAATGTAGTAAAAACACAGTCTAAGGTTTTACAAAACGTCCAAAAAGTACAGTCTATAGGCAAGGCAAGGCAAGGCAAGTTTATTTGTAGAGCACAATTCATACACAAGGCAATTCAAAGTGCTTCACAGTTGAAAACAAATAGAATCAATAAAAACATCAACATAAAATTAATCAATTACAGTAAAAGCCGAGAGTGCAGATAAAATACTTTCAGTCATATGCATCGGTAAAAAGAACTGTTTTCAGCCTGGATTTGAACATTGTCAGAGTTGAGGCCTGTCTCACATCCTTGTGAAGACTGTTCCAGATTTTAGCTGCATGAAACTGAAACGCAGCCTCACCGTGTTTATTATTGACTCTGGGAACCACCAGGAGGCCCCTCCCTGAAGTTCTCAGGGCCCGAGATGGTTCATACGGCTCTAACATATCAGAGATGGACTTTGGTGCTAAACCATGAAAAGAGTTGTAACAAGCAGAGCTGTTTTAAAGTCTATTCTCTGAGTGACAGGAAGCCAGTGCAGAGACCGGAGCACTGGACTAATATGGTCGTTTTTCCTGGTTATACAAAAAGTTACTCTTGTGCGTGTAGTATACGCGAGTACTCTGCACGCTACATTCACACACAGGCCAGATGGGTGAAATGTCTTGCCCAAGGACACAACTACCCAATGTCCTGAGCCTTATGTCAGTGACAATAATGTTTGGATTTCTGAATCTAAATTAGTCCTTTAGGTCTCCTGCTTTGCAAACACGCCTCGCTCCGCGTGATTAAAAGCAAACATCGGAAGCATTTGACCGTTTAATATCCCAGTCATACATTTCATACATGGTCACCTGGACACAAGGCTTCGTTTATACGCCGCATAAAACCGTCCATTCAGCGAGAACCCCCGCCCCGTAAACCATTTTTGGCCTTTTTCAAACCCAAACGTCCGAGCGCGTAGATAAATTCGCCGCGCAGTCTTCACGCTCTAATTGCGGCCGTATCTTGAGGGCATAGGTGGACAGTGCAGCGCCACACTCTTTCCATGTCTGTAAAAAAAGCCGATTGACCCAAACACTAAAGCCCCATTGTGTCTCCGCTGTAATTTCCATTGGGCCACAGTTTGAGGCAGAAGTCTTCTTGGGAATATGCCATGAAAACAAACAGCATCAGCTGCGTGGGTGAATGTGCGCTTCTCGGTGTATTAGAGTCGTGTACTTTACTACAGTGTTGATTCATTCCATTACCTCATCTTTCTTTCTTACATTTTCCATTGATAGGTTTCAGAGGACATCACAACATCCAGCAACACCACCTTGAAAATGCAGCCTCAAGTGGATGAGTTCAAGTATCTCGAGGTCGACCGATATGGGTTTTTCGATGGCTGAAGTTGATGCAGATTTTTGGGGGATTTCTACTGACCGATAACGATATGCCTGGCCGAGATTTTTCCAAATGTGTGGTCTGTAATCCTGTAAAATGCTTGGCCACTCCAGCCTTGATTAGCTGCCCTTAGCATTAGCATACTGTTGCTGACCGCAGCCTTTTATGCGGAGATCAAAAACACAATTCCGGAGGTCAAAACTAACTCAGTGATAGAATTCTCCAGGTTCTGTGCTTCAAAATGGCATGCAGCGTGTCCATATTCATCCAGGTTTAGTGAAACTTGTGTTACTGTGTGTCACAAACTTGTAGCTCACAAAGTTTCATTATGACGTTTCTCTGTTCCCCAGAGAAGTTGTGGGGGGACTCGTTTTGAAGCCCTGACTTAGCTCTTTCCAATGCAAAATCGCTATCATTTTCGGAACCCGGAGATATCGGCTTTTATCGGCGTTAGATCGGCTGATAGCCAACATTGTAACATACCCAAATATTGGCCGGCGATAGTCTCTAGTCTTGTTCATGATGAGAGAGGGACCGATGGAGAGTGAGATCGACAGACGGATCGGTGCGGCGTCGACAGTGATGCGATCGCTGTATCGGTCTGTTGTGGTGAAGAGGAAGAGCTGAGTCGGGGGGCAAAACTCTCGATTTACCGATCGTTCCCACCCTCACCTAAAGATCATGGATGGGTAAACCCTTTAAGATAGGATGAGGAGCTCGGAGTTGAGCCGCTGCTCCTTCACATCAAGAGGAAAGGGGGCTCCACCATCTGTTTCCGACGCCTCCTGGTCGCCTTCCCTCGGGAAATTTTCCAGACACTCACCATATTGGGAGGAGTATCCCAGGAAAGACCCAGGACACGCTGGAGGGTCCATGTCTCTGAGTTTGGCCTGGTGTCACCTCCGGGTCCCCCCAGAACAGCTGGAGGAAGTGTGCGCGGATCGAGAAGTTTGGGCATCTCTGCTTCTGCGACCCGGCCCAGGATAAAGAGGAAGAAAATGGATGGAAATCTGTTTTTGTCCCCCTTCTGTGCACTGTTCATCTATTGAGCATTTTCATGGATGGTGAACTAGCTCTGTTTTGCTCCCTGAAAGTTGCCAAACGTGCTTTTTAACATTCTTGTGGACACTTCGGATGTTAGAATAGTGTTAAAGTTAAGTATGCGTTGAGTCTTGGCCATGAAATCCATATGCCTGTATTTTTTCTAAACACAATTTTAAATCATTCATCATTCATCAATGGTCCAAACTCATTCCTTCTGATTCCACTGTGGCACAAACCAACCACGGGGGCCTCTCCGACAGAAAAGGCCCTGGCACATCTCAGGTCCTATTGCCAGGTGCTGAAGGTTTAAAGGCAGCTCAGTGGGCGGCACATTCATCCATATCCAACAACAGGCAGTGGGAATCCAGCTACGACTGGCACAATCTGTTGGTTCTTTGGGCAATACACCTCAGCCTTATAGGAAATAGCTTCTCCTGCCTCAATCTGAGAGAGGGCCGTGAGGATATGCATAACAACTGCTTCATGTTAGTCCGAACTTTTTTTTAAAATTGTTTTTATAATCTGTTTTCCCTCTGAAAACTGTAAAGCCCTCTTGTTATTTTTTAAACTATGCTTGGGACTTGCACAAAGGCAACACTGGAAATAACCCAATTTATGGCCGCTTTGTTGCCTCCTACAAAAGCTAGGATTTTAACATTTTAAGGCGAGACACTGCAGGCGAATAGGGAAAAAATATATATTTACAGATATCAATTTGAAACTTTTGCTGTCGATCACTGGTATAAATGTGAGGAAAAAATACATGGCAAGTTTTCTGTCATTTTATCTTTTCATATAAGAACAAGGTGTTTTATGCCTAAAAAAACCCCAAATTTCCCATCTTTTCGGTGACGAAATCTGGATAATGGATAGAGCTACATTCAAATGTATGGTTTCATTTGAATCAGTTGCCAAGACTTTTTCAGGGGGGGGATTTTGGATTTCTTGTTTGGTTTTAAAATAAGCTGTTTTTTAGTGGAAAATTTGTAAAAATGTAATTTTCGCCTTATCATTTGACATTCAAAACTCAATAAATGGGGCTAGGGATTAGATAATAAAAAAAATACCTCTAAAACAATCTTCCAAATATTGTTCAGTCCAAGGCTGGAAAATGTGAAGTCTTTAGGTCCGACTGACGTGGACATAGTGTCGCTACAATGTCAGAAAAAATGTGTTTTGAGAAAAAGGCCCTTGAAATTGCTTTGTCCCATATAAGTCTATGGGGGAACATTGAATCAGCGCAATATTTAAACATGTTATTGTGAAGATTAGGCATATTTTCTGTTTCCGGGTGAAAGCTTGTATGTTCAGAGACCAATTTGGCCCAAAACCTGAAAACTGAAAAAAATGAGTTTTGCCTGCAGTGTCTCCTCTTAACTCGTAAAAAAAAAAAAAAAACATTTACAGAGAGAATAATAATACATTAATTAAAATCATGGGCGCCTCGAAAGTGCGTGTATGAATTCCAACCGCGTTTGACGCTGACGCAACTCTGCTTCTAAGAGCCAATACTGTAGCCTAATTGATTTGCCAATATTTTTTATTTTTTTATTTTATTTTTTTAAGTAAAACGTGTTCTCCCGCGTCGAACATGTGATGCCACTCATTTATTTCTCATCAAGAGCCGCCTGTGACTTTGAATTTCATCCCCCGGTAATGGATTGGACACGGGGATTCGGTGACGGCCCGGAGGTATGCGCGCCCCGGCCCTTCTCCACCACCTCCTCCTCCACCCCCCTCCTCCCCGCTCCTCGCGCTTTGCCCTCGCTCTGTTTTCGATTTACCCCCCCACCCCCCCCCCCCCCCCTTCTTTTTTTTTTGTTGCAGTTTGTTCGACCCAATATCCAGTTTCAATCAGATCACTCGCGCTCGCATCGTCACGTCCGCGCGCGCGTAAGAGAACACTGGTCGTGAGAAAGTTAAGGCCATGCGGTCATTCGCGACGGAATTGCTCAAGTTGGCAGGTTTTATCTAATGTTCACGCCTTTCTTGCTGGTCTAATTTTTTTTTCGACATCTATTTTATCGATCAAAATTTTCCCCTTTAAATATTTACTACTGTGGGGAAAGTAACAATTTTTTTTTTTTACTCAAGATTAGAGATACTTCGTTATAATTTTTCTCAAGTAAAAAGACCTGTATGATAAATGCAATTTGTTCAAAAAGTTACTTCATTACATGCACTGGAGTAAATGTGACTGAGGAGCCTCTTAGTTGCGTTTACATGAGTGACTTTTTGAAGTAACTGCACCTGCAATTAGTATTTTATTCATACAGTACTTTTTTATTTCTACTTGAGTAACATTAAAATGAAGTATCTATCACTGTAAACCCAAACAAGTTCAGTAAACCCAACACTTTTGTGGAAACTATATTATAAAATTTGAGTTAATGTTTTAAAATGCTTACGTCATATCCAACCTGTAAGTTATAGGTTCAGTGGACTCATGAGTAGACCTATCACAAACTACTTTTTTTTCTGTCTTTTTTTTTTTTTTTTTTTGGGCAATTTGAACTTAAACATTTTAGTTTAAGTTTAAGTTCAACACACTCATTATATTTACTTTTTCCGCGTCAATTTCAACCTGGCATTTCAAGCTTGGCAGACTCATTGCATTCACTGCATGTCTATTTCCACATGTGAGTAAACCTTGCCTAAATATTTTGGTTACTCTTCACCTCTGGAATTCGTTTTTGCTCATTTAAAAACAAAATAACCCCCCAAACGCTTCCAAATCTACACAGAAAAAATAAATAAATGAGTGGGGGTCCAGGAACGAGCACTCAATTTCGACCCTAAAAACTGCCAGACAGAATCCAAACGGTGATAAATAGTTCCTCGTGGAGCTGGTGATGATGATAAGGTCAAATATGTAACTTATTGGTGTGAAAAGTTGGAGAACCACTGCCTCTGAGCGCATCATTGGAAGTGCCAAACATTTCCCCATGGTTTGCAGAGTAAAAGGAAAGGCTGCGTAAAATGGGTCATTTCCAAAAGAATGTCAATAAACACGAAAAGAACCACGTGCCAATAAAAGACTGCGATCCACTTAACCATATGAGCTTTTTTCTTTATAATCGCCTCACCTTTTCCCGTTCATATACATGATAATGGCATCATGGGGCAATATTAGTGCCTCCCCGCTGAGCCAGTGCCATTCACGCTCTCCTTTTTTTTTTTTTTACGCACGGGGATAAAGCGCGCTCCCCCCCTCGGGCGCAGTTTGAATTCACTTTACGCACTTCAAAAATGTCGGTCTTTAGCGACTAATTCCTGGGTTTAAGATAACAGGGGTCTTTTTTCTTTCTTTTTTTTTTACCTGCGCAGAGGGCCGCCATTGTCTTTCAGAAACACGGCTTCAAAGAGGCTTGTTTTGTGACCGCCGTTTGACCATTGACAGTCCATTGACACGACCCATGGGAGGAGGGTTCGACAGTGTTTTTTGGGGGGGGCAGGAATCAGAATGTAAACAAGAAAACAAACCTGCAACTTGTCAGTTTAATAAGTCTCAAACAGAGCGTGCGCGCATATGCTTAAAAACTTCATTTTCCTTTACCATGTAACCGTTTGTCCAAAGCAACTGCGCAATTACGCACGCTCGCCTTCTGCCGAGCATTCTTTACGGCGCGTATCCGCAGTTTCTCTGTTTCGACAAGCTTCTGCAATGTCATCGGATTGATTTCCGTCCAGTGTTTGCAGCAAGATCTTGTTTTGGTCGTTTGAGTTGAACTTTCCTTCCGGTTTATGCGTTTGGACCTAATTTTAGTTTAGTTCCCTTAGATATTTTATCTTCTCAAATAAATTAACTATCTTCAGCACGACCATGGGATGCCTCCTATTTGTTGTTATTGGAGGACACAACCGACTAACTTTCATGCAGTGATTATTCAAGATGCGGAGGCTCTTTATCTAATTGCTTTGTCCAATCAAGTTGGCGACATTTTGGTCACATCTTTATGGTTGGAAACTAAGGATAAACTTACACTATAAGTCCTCTATTGAACTTGTTTACAAAGAGTAAAGTTGGGTGCAGAGCAGTACTCGGTTACATTTACTCCACCGAGCACATTTTCTCCAGTTCGACTTTAACCAAATCAAAGCTTCTTGAAAAAAAAAGGCGTCAAAATAGCGAAAGAAAAAACAAAGTTACAAAAAAACAAACAAACAAAAAAAGTGACACCAAAAGCGTCATAAATGTAACAGAAAATCAGCAAAGAAAGCGACGAAAAAGTGATGTAAAAGATCATTCTACATCAGTTTTGTTGGTCTTTGGCTTTCAAATGGCCTATGGCTGTGACCTTTTAGATTTGGGTAAAGCTGAACCGCAGAAAATGCACTTATTTAAGGCGTGGTTTAGGTGCTTTCTCGGAAATGTTTAATCACAACCTGTGCGTAACCTTTGCGCTCATCAAAGTTAAGCTTGATATAAACTCAGATCAATTGTATCTCATCTCTGGGAGCGTATTTATTCTCATCTAGGCCTGCCATTTAATTATTCTTTTTATACAAGAACACCCGACATGAACGCTAAAACATACAACAGACCTTTACGCACAGAGTCGTAAGTTCAGAAAATACTGCGGCACCGTTACGCACGCACGTCGCACAACCGAAACAACTTGTAGCAAATGCCGTAATGCCTTGGACAAAGCGCAGTAGACCTCATGTCCTCATCCCCTCACGATGATGGTCTCTGGATGATGAACTGCGCGCATCGGTAGAGGATGGCACGGACAGCGTATAGACTGCCTTTACGGCCCGCTCTGGCGTCGTGTCCTGCTGTGTGCGGCGCACGCCCCTTCGGACTTCTCCTCCGCCGCTGGCCGCTGCCCATCCTGAACGACACTTATAAATACCTCCGGTGGCATTCTCTCCCCCCTAACGCCATTTGGACGCGTTATAGGAGGACACACACACATGGGCGGCGAACAAGGGGTCACGTTCGGCGGGGCGTGCGGGCAAACGAGACGGTTACGATGTTGTTAAAAAAAAAACGAGACGAGACTTTTACGCAGCGTTATTTAAAAGCCATTGTTTTAACTTGAGAGCGAGATTGACGGCGCTTGTTGGAATCCTCAAATTGCTCCAAAGCCAAGTTAAAAGCCTATTACCTGTTTTTTTCTTTCCTTTTCTGGAATAGTGTTAAAAAAATACATTTGTAGGAAAAGGCCTTGGTGCGCTGAGCTTCTTACACTGCCTGACCATAGGGCTGTCACGATAATTACCATATCGTTAGCCACATAGCATAACTGCCTACGTCATTTTGTATTGTTAAAATGGCAATAGGTGAAAAACAATGTGTTTCCTATAAAACGTCTTTTTACATGTTTTCCAAAATCAAAACAAAAATGAGTTAGGCATTTAGACATTTAGTAGCATTATTTCCCCATTTTTTCCTAATGTAATCTAATTATTTTTTACCCAAATAGAGTCATGTCTCGTATTTCATGTTCTTTGTTGGATATTTTAAGACATGGAACTTTTTTAAAATCAGACGGTCTTCAATAATGTTGTATATCGCGATAGTTTCCCGCCTCAATATATCGAACTGTAGATTTTGCTATGGTGACAGGCCGACCTCACCAACAACAAAAAGCCGGAACAAAAGAAAAGGTCAGGTGCTCTAACATCTGGTTGTAGCTCCTGTAGCTTTGATTTGTGATTACAGCACGCATCCATCAAGATCTTGTGTTGACGATGTGAGAGTGCGACCACTTCGCACAGCACATCTCCAGCACATGACAAAGATCCTCAATGGGGTTGAGATCTGGACTCTGTGGGGGCCGATCCATCTAATAATCCCTGAACCACCCTTTCAACTCAACGTGAGCCCGATGAATCCTGGCTTTGTCATTTTGGAAAAAAAACGGCCGTGCCATCAGGGAAGAAAAACTAAAAGTCAGAATTTGGCTTTCAGGACCTTGTGTCGGCACAACTAACTCCCTTTTATTGTTTGTATACACTGGAAAGCAACAGGTGACCTTCTTAACCCCCCACCTGAATCGAGCACATTTTCTCCAGCTTGGCTTTACCCAAATCTTAAGCTTCTCGAAGTAAAAGCACCAAAATAGCGACAAAAACGAGAAGAAAACAGGGACTTAAATGTGATGAAAACTAAACAACAAAGTAACAAAAGAGCGATGAACGCGAAAAACATCAGTTTCGTAGGTCCTAGCTTTCAAATGAGAGGTTACTCTGGCCGATAGGCTGCAAGCGCCAGTTGAGAAGCTTTTAGATTTGGGTAAAACTGGAGAAATGCACTCTTTCACCGAGTTTAGAGCATGGAGGGCCACAGATCAGTGGTCAGTGCATTCAAACATTCAACTGGTTGTATTTAAGAGAGGTTTAAACTGTGCCACACATCTTTATTTAGGCTTGGAACCATAGGGCTAGCTCTGTCTCACAATAAATGTTGCTTTTTAAGGTTTTAATTGTGTGGAATGATTAAGATTGCAGTAAAAAGTACCATCTCTGATATGAGCCAATAAAACAAGAAGCCTGAGGGCCACAAACACTGGTCTGAGGGCTGCATTTGGATCCCGGGCCGCACTTTGGACATGCCTGGCTTAGACCAGTGGTTCCCAAAGTGGGGTTTGGGACCCCTCGGCCTTGGATGAGTGTCCCCAGATGATTTCAAGATGAAACAAAAAGAAAAATACTACTTTTTTGGTGTATTTTTAGGTGCAAAACAACCTATAATTTGTGAAGTCCATTGAATTAGTTAATATACGCAGTTAAAATACATCTTAACTTGATTTAAATATGTTTTTCTGCCCTAAAGTAGCATTAGAGGCAATAACTTTATACAATAGGGGCCCCGAGTTGTTTATGTGTCCATTTTTGGGGTCCCAGCCAAAAAAAGTTTGGGAACCCCTGGCTTAGACCAATACTAATATTTGAGTAATGTGTAGTAACAAAGTCACCCACGTGCATCCGTCTTTGTTTTCTCACAGGCTACTTCCTGTATCGATACGCTCGCTAATGCCCATACGCTTATCAATATTTCATCCCTCCGTCAGTAAAGTGGCTCCAAAACATCCATCAGTGACGTCTCGGTGCTAACACTCCGTGGTTCTATGACCAGACGAATCCGATTGGTCCAAAGTTTCCCCCCATCACATCCAATCGCCACCGTCGAGTCGCGGCGTCAGGGTTCCGCTTTCGGACCAATCCCGGCCGTGTGCGCTGAGTGGGCGAGAGAAGAGCTCCGCTACTTTTTTTGTTCCACGCACTCTCACTTTACGCCCGACGTCAACAAACAACAATATTTACCACGAGCGCGCCATCTTCACAATAGTTTTAAAGGCACTTTTTGTCATCGAGGACCGTGAAGAAAACATTACATTCATCCGCCAATCCTCTTCATTTCGCGCAAACTTCAACGCCATCTTTTCTCTGGAGACGAGCAGGATTTACGCGCTTCGGTTGCGGTTCCACACGGCTTTCTTCCCGGGGAGCGCGTTTTGCGAGCGACTCAGGGAAACTTTTTTTTGTTTGTTGTTTACCCCAAAGGAAGGTGTCCCTGAAGCAGCTCTCTCCAGCGCTGGGCCTGGAGGAGCGGTATAGGAAGCAAGGAGGAAGGTGGAGGGAGGGATGACTGCGTTGGCGGGGTCGATACCCAGGATGATGCGACCCACGCTGGCTCAGAATTACCCCTGCAGCGGCTTCCCACTGGAAGGTAACAGCGTCAGGTTTGCCAGGGGCGAGACGACAGTGTCATTTGTTGTTGCTGGGCTGCTAAATACAGGCTCATCTTTTTTTTATATATATATATATGTAGAGAAAGTTTCACGGAGGCGCCAGACTTCAAGTTCTTGTTGGAAACTGCATTTTTATTTTTTTATTTTTTTGACCATCTTCAATTTATAGCTTTTATTTGCCAACTTAAGTCTCTTTCTTTCAAGTGTAAGATGAGATTTTAAAAGCATCAAGTCTCTTTTGCAAACAATAAAACAAAAGGGAGCGCGTTAAATTTCAATTGTTAGTTTGGTCCTAACTCATTCCTAACTTTCCTAACGCAATTTCCAATTCTTCACATGGATAATTAGTTAAGCACATGTCACGACTTCAGGGAGCAACACTGTCACGATAATATAACAAATATAACAAAAAGTAGCTGAAAGTTTATGATTAAAAAAGAGGCTTTACAATTACGCACAGCGCACACAAGTCTTTTATTTACACAAATGTGCTCTTTTACAATATACTTAATACAAAACAAATTAAATCCTCTATGAGAATGGATGAAAAACCGGTATAGGGCCTGCATGTTGATTTACAGACAAACTAAAATGATAGCTAAACATCACTGATCTTCTGTGTCATCTTTACGCACGAAAACGCGCGTCGATGAAACTAAAACTTTCCCCCACAACTTATTCCAGTGTCTACTCCGCTGGGCCAAGGCCGCGTGAACCAGCTCGGAGGAGTGTTCATCAATGGCAGGCCGTTGCCGAATCACATCAGGCACAAAATCGTGGAGATGGCGCACCACGGGATCCGGCCGTGCGTCATCTCCCGGCAGCTGCGCGTCTCTCACGGCTGCGTGTCCAAGATCCTGTGCCGCTACCAGGAGACGGGCTCCATCCGGCCCGGGGCCATCGGAGGCAGCAAGCCCAAGGTAGGCACCGAGCATTTTGGCATGAGACATCAACAACAGCGCAACGACGAAGGATTTACAATTGTGCGCAAGTTGGTCAAACCATGAAGAGGACGTTTGTGCGTAAAGAGACGTTTTAGACGTTGTACTTGGCTTTTCAAATGTATCCGTTTTCTTTTTGCGCATCTCTGCCTTTCAAGCTACTATAAAATGTTTTTGAGATGGAAATTTAAAACTATACTAACTAAATACTATGCCTGCCTCGCACCATAAGTGTATTTTTTCTTGTTGCTAGATTGAGATTATATATATTTTTCCAAACACTGCTAATTCCTCAGATATTTGGCTCTGTCCTTTGTCCTTTGAGTTGTTTAGTTAGAAAACCTTCAGTTTAAGTCATCTTTATGCGACTTCACAACAGGACTTCATTAACCAACACTAGCCGACTTGCCAAACCCTTTGACTCTTGATACACTTATATTAGATCGAGGCATTAATATGCCGTTTTTGGTCGCATTTTACTTAATATAAACATTACTATACTAAAAAAATAAGCAATAATGCCATAAATAATTAAATTGAGTCTGGTAAAAAAAAAAAAAAAAAAAAATCCTGGTTCCATGGATTTGCCTGAAAATCTTGAAAGCATGACATAGGCACAGAGGTGATCAGTAGCAAAGTGCATTTATTTCCGGCAGATTTATTGAGAATTTGTTCTTTACTTGAGTAGTATTATTGTTGAAACCTTCTACTCCCTAAAAGGCTCCAAAATTAAAACTAAAAAGTACGAAGTTGGCTGCGTTTTGTCCCAGTAGGCAAAGTTAATGCAGTATCCCTGACTGACCACAAGGACTATGCTTTGTCCCCATAGTGTTGCCATACAGGTGCAGTTTGAAAACTCAAAGACAGTGACCTAATTTGATTGCGCAACTTTTTGTGTTTCTGTGTGTAGTAATATTCAGTGGTGGTCAAAGAACTTAGTTTCATTGCTAGAGTAAAAAAAACAGATCCTTATAGTCAAATTACTCCAGGTAAAAGTATCTCAGTCTACTAAAAGTACAGAGGTATTTGCATTTGAATATATACTTGTACGGCAACAGGGCAGGGACAAATCTTCTTTGTTGTGAATGGCAAATGCGCAGACTGCCATCTACTGTTCTGGAGTGAGTATTATGAGGCTTAAAGGACAAAATATGCAACAAAGTTTTACTTTTTGTTTTGAAGTTATTATAGAATTGTAGCAGAGTAGAAAGTTTTAGCTTTAGGTTTAAAAAAAAAAAAAAATCTACTCAAGTAAAGTACAGGTCCTCAAAAGTACCTTTTAAGTACAAATTCACCTTGTTTCTCTGGTAATATTTGACCTAGAGTATCTTTACATTGACTCACATTACTTTGACCACCTCTGCGTTCTGCTTTGAGGCAAACAATATCTGAATGCAACATATTCTCCATGTTTCAAATCCACACACACTTTTTGAGTTGAAGAAAATCCCCACGTGTTGCGCTCAAACCTGTTGCTGCCGATGCGCAGAAAGCCCTGGAGGTGCAAAGGCAGTGAGTAAACCCCCCCTCTCTTGCAGCAGGGTGCGACACCGGACTTGGAGAGGCGGATCGAGGACTACAAGCGCGAGAGCCCGGGCATGTTCAGCTGGGAGATCCGGGACCGGCTGCTGAAGGACGGCCTCTGCGACCGCAACAACGTCCCCTCCGGTAAAACGCCACGGTGTTTCACTCACAGGCTTGTATTGTTCATTTGTTGGCATTTTTATAGGGCCTGTGACATGACCCCATAACTTCATGAGCAAAACACCGACTTTATTTTCCCATGTTAGAAGCTGGAGTTTTTCCACAGGTGTCATCTGGGCTAGGTTTAGTTTCTGAGTTGAGAATGTTTTAACTTAAGTCAGAAAGTATCAACCAACCATATGACAATTTGAAAAATCTACTTCATGGTCAGAAAAACAAAACAAAACGTGAATCCCATTTTGAAAGGACTTATTGTTTGTCCCCTTAATAACACAGCTGGATTTGACATTGTGTACACAATATCAAAGTTTTGGAGATTTCGGTGCATGTGTGTGTTTTTTTTTAGCAAAAACATTTCATCCATTTCCATTTTGTTTTATGATTGGTCAAAACTTTAAACTGGAATATCTCAGAACTACTCAGAATGCAGGTAGAGCCTTAAAGGGGATGTGTTTTGTTTTAAGTATTGCTTAATTTGAGGCAAAGTTTAACTTTTATTATGTTGGAGCTCCTCATATTGATTGCATGGCTAAAGTTATGGACATTTTATACTTATATATACATTTCTCTGCCCAAAGGTCAGTATATAAACATCACAAACAATGTCAAAACAGGGTAAAACGATGCACAAAAATGGATGTAATCTCAGCAAGAAAACAAATCTCAAATGAGCAACAGCCAGAAGTTCCACCAGAGTCATTTGTCTGTTCTTATATAATTTTTTTTTTTTGCTCCAGATTACACCTTGAGCTTATATTGCCAGAAACATCTTACAAAAACTGCACACAAACTTCTGACGCTTGCCCATTCTATAACCGCCGGCTTGTTCTGTTGACACAGTGAGCGCCATCAGCCGCGTCCTGAGGAGTAAGTTTGGGGGGAAGTGCGAGGAGGAGGAGGACGAAGAGGAGCTGGAGAAGAAGGAGCTGGAGGAGAGCAGAGCCAAGCACAGCATCGAGGGCATTCTGGGCGACCGCTGTGAGTAACAACGCCCGCGAAAACTTTCAAAATGCTGCAGCAATATGCAGAAGGTTCCATTCATTTGGCTTCTGTTGCCATGCTGTTGCTATGCTGGGACATCACATGTATACCCTCTACTGTGAGAGTTTTCTCTACATGCCCATAGAATACGTGAATGCTGTCGCTAATAACTTTTTCTTGGCTTTTACATTTGATACATATATTTATTTGTTTCTTGCATTTTTTTTTAAGTTGCCAGTTGAGCTAGTAGGGCGCAAAGTTGTGACGTCCTGTGCGTCAAAGTGAAGAGTATTGGCTTATAGGAACATGGCTTTTTATTATAGCCTATTGTGCAGAGCATGACTGGTGACGTAAGTTTGATCAGTTTCGCGGTGTCGTGCACAGGTGGTTGTAAACGTTAGTGCGCGCAGAACATGTGCTCTGGAAGCGTGCGTAAAAGTTGCGCGCTGGGGGTGCTGGTGCTGGTGGTGGTAAAGGTTGTGTGTGTGTTTTGTCTTTTGTTACGAGACTCCTTTATGTGGAATATCTCTCCGCGCGGCTAATGCTTTTCCCATGAGGCCGCGCGTACCGTAAATCAAACAGCAGGTGACGGCTTTGTGCGCGGGGGAAACCAACATGTGTGCGCGTGTCCGTGCGCGCGCGAGGTGCATTACAGTAAAAGCCGTTTGTTGGCCTCTTCAGCGTGGGATTTAAAGACTTTTTTGTGTTTGCTTTTTACTGTGCTATATTTCACACTTTTCAAAGAATGTTTAGTGGATTTATGAGCGCGCCGTGCGTAAAAGTGAGTTGGTGCAGTTATTATTGCATACACAGATAGTCTATAAACACGCTGTATAATTATACGAGCCGCTAATTCGAATGACAAACAGCTCATGCCTTTTTGGTGCAGAACTTACAATGGCTGCTCAGACCGCGGGCTCGCAGTGTTTTGTAACTCCACGAAAGTATCGCCTGTAAAGTGCAGCACGTGGCCTCTCAGTGTAACGCACTCGGGCATGAAGAGAGCGCGCGGCCGTGCGTTCATTTGAGTCGGACCCTTTGGCTCTCGCCAAAACCACGTCATCGCTTTCAGTTTTTTATCTCGGTGTCATCAGAGGAGCAATTGGCCACGGCAGCCACCGCAGAGCGCTTTACGCGCGCCGTTTACACTTCGCAAATTATCCAAAGTGCCTCTCCAAACAGGGATGCATTACGGCCGGCCTCTTTTCCTCCTCTTTGACTCTCGTTTCGCTTTGCCTTTTCATGCTCGAAAACAAAACAGATACTCCACAACTTTTGCTTGTTACACCACAGTTTTGTTATTTATTTACATTTAGTGATGTGTGAGTTGTCGGAAATATTTACTCAATTAAGATAAACCAGCCTAGTTAAAAATCAATTCAGTCAAGTGGGGAAAAAAAGTTGTCTTTTCCACGAAATTACTTGAGTAACTGTTTGTGGGTAAATGTTTGAGATAACTTTTATTATTAGCTAATGTAACATTTAGAAGATCAAACAATAACGTGAAAGCTCTGATACACATTAAGTTTAGATGAATCAAATTGCGCTCATTTTTACATGTTTATAGATCGACGACTTACGCTGGAATTAGTGACCAAACGGTTTACGCAAGAGAACTGTTGCTTCAATAAGAACAATATTACGCAGCTCAAGTGGAAGTAAAGTTTCTCCTAAAAATGTGACTTTAGTCCATGTGTTCGTTCCCGCGTCTGGAAGTGAGTCAAACCAATTATTAATATTAATATTATTATCATTTAAACTCCTCTCGGTTGAAACAGTGTTTTACGCACGGCGCGCTCTCCGCATCACCGATAGAAAAGGAAACGTGTTGCGCGCAAACAAACTGTGCCCTCGATGAGTTGATCAAACATTTGCTCAACGGTCTCCGTCCCGGCACAAAGACGCAGCTCGCGGGGGATGAACTTGGGAGACAAAGGCCCGAGTCTATATTTGAGCCCCGCGCGCGAACAATAATGAGAATGAAGGGTCCCCCCCCCCCCGCCCAGCTTGGAAGCAGCTTTTTTTTTTTGGCCGAGGAGGCGAGCCTGTTTAGGATTCAGGACGGAGGAGAATGGCCCGGGCTCCGCGGGGCCATTATGAGGCCGCAATGAGGGATGAATTATTTAGGGAGGGAGCGCTCGGCTGGACTCGAGAGGCGCAGAAAGTGGCCGTTTTTCCACCTACAAAATGTTTCCCCCCCTTTTTTTTGGGGTTGGGGGGTCGCTTGCCATTCGCCATGACAAGTCGGGCTTCAGAAGTCCACTCACGTACACGAGAGCGCGAGGAGGGGGGAGGCGCGCACGTGAACTTTGGAAGACTTTGGCTGCTCCCTTCAGCACTCGGGAAAGTCACTGAAATAGGCGACACATGACGGTGGAATTGTAGAGCAAGATGCAGTATTATGTTAAAGAGCTTTTTGAATTTTTATCATTATTATTATTATTATTTTTAATATTTGTAACTGTAGATGTTTATAAAGCTAAAGTCGTGTGAATTTAATTAAGAACTTTATATTTTTATAGCGCTGAAACAAATCTGGTGATGAAAACACTGCTATGTAAAGAGAACTGTTGGAGCATAAATTAAATTTTTTTCAGTGGCACATTTCTGTGTTTGCAAATGAACTCTGATTTCATTATGCAGCACTTGTTTTGCCATTCAAGACCTTCAACTTAAACCTGTTTATTTTTTCTTGTCTTCAGAATCAGGGTCCATTATCATGAACAGGTTCACAACTACCATTTATTTTGCAAGACTTTATTTTACACTATCCGTGATACATTGTCTCTAACTACATTTAGTACAATGTAATGAGCTTTGTACCTATGGGTTAGATGCACAATGGAATAATATGTATGTGTACTTTGTAGGTACATAATGTAATAGGACATAACTCTAGCCCTAAGGATACTACATTATACTTACAAAGTACTAATACAAGTTACTCCATTGTGTATCTAACCCACAGGTACAAGTTATTACCAGTTATTACAGAGCGTATTACATTGTACCACATTTTGTTAGGTACAATGTATCAAGGTGTAAAATAAAGTGATACCTTTTTTTTTTTTTTTTGCGGTTCAGTCTCAAAACATGACACATAAAACACAAAACAGAAAACGTAGATAAATAATAAACAATAAAGACAATAACACTATAAGGGCATGCAAGAAGATTACATTTGGTATCACTTTAGATTAAGGTGTGCTCATGAAGTATTAATAAGTTATCATTAGTAATCATTTTAGGGTTTGGCTATGAATAAGTGTATTATTAATGGCCTATTAGTGTGTTAACAGATAAAAGTATATTAAGCAGTGTGTTAAAACATTACAAGCATATTATTAATTCTTATTAATACCTTATTAATACTTAGCGAGCTCGCCTTAATATTAAGCGCGACCTTACATTTAAATTCTGATAAAGACGACAATGTGACGCAGAACAACAGCGTGAGTGCATTTACAGATTAAGTGTGAGCAGCAGATGTGAGTGTGGACATACAGCAGTGCAAATGTCTGGGATACAGTTTGCATGGAAGCACAAAGCCTGTTAGTTGGTCATGAAGTAGCAGATTTAGTTTTCGCTGACATTACTGTGACACTACTGCGACTCATGTGAAGAGAGAAACGAGTTAGGAACGTTTGCATTTGGAATGTATTTGGGGGACAATGCAGTTTAAAATCTATGGGGCCTTTAAAGTGGCACCTGCAGACACATTTTTACAGTTTGATTTTCAACGAGAACTAGATATTTCAAAACGGAGCAAGATGATTCTGAGATATCCTGAACTGCCCAACCCTAACTGTAACCCTAAACCAAACTCCTAACCCTGACCCTAACTCCTAACCCTAACCCTAACCCTACCCTAACCCTAACCCTAACCCTAACTCCTAACCCTAACCCTAACCTAGCCCTAACCCTAAACCTAACCCTAACTCCTAACCCTAACCCTAACTCTAACCCTAAACCTAACTCCTAACCGTAACCCTAACCCTAGCCCTAACCCTAACCCTAACCTAGCCCTAACCCTAAACCTAAACCTAAACCTAAACCTAAACCTAACCCTAACTCCTAACCCTAACCCAAACCTAGCCCTAACCTTAACTCCTAACCCTAACTCCTAACCCTAACCCTAACCCTAACCCTAACCCCGACCCTCCGAAATAACTCCAAAACCCCTGGAAATGAAAATTTATAAAATGCCTTATTTCTACATGAAAACTAATGATAGAGAACGTGAATTCCATGTTCTCAGATCTATGTACTCCAGCTTACGAGCAGAAGTGTGTCAGCGATCTAGCAAAAAAAAAAAAAAAAGGAAGGTCTAAATTCCTGGGTCGGTTTTCCGCATGTGACCAGGCCTCTCGTGATGGATGCGCAGTTTGAAAAGAAAAGGAAACATTTTTTAGCTGTTACGCCTAATTGCCTCGATGTGTCATAATAGAGTCGTCTAATTCTCGCCGCGAGCTGGTGTCCGCGGGCCGGATCTGTCATGGGCGGGTGGGGAGTGGGGGGGGGGGGGTTGGGGGTTCGTGGCGCGCTGAACTCTGGCCTTGGCCTTGTGAACATTAATAATGGCCTGTAAATGACGCTCGTATTGTCCCGCGCGGCGTCTATAATGACAGCGGCGGCGTATTAAAGAGCGTTTGGGGATCAATGGCTCGCTGTGTTCTCCCCGGAGAGCCGGAGAGGCGAGATGTGGCCCGGAGCGGTGCGCCTCAATGGGGCGTCCAGCCACGGCCGTATATGTGCAACCCAGAGGGGGGGGGGGGGGGAAGAGGCCCGGGGCCCCCCTCAGTTATTTACAAGTGAGTTTGCTGTAAAGTGATAGGACTATATGGCTGGACTTAGGACAATATGCAGCTTCAAAAAAACAAAATGTGACAAAACTGGTTCTAAACTGTGGTGAAAGCTAAGAATATAAAGTCTGAACCTGGACTGAAGACAACCTCTAAACCAAATAATAACAAAAAACAGGAATAAACCGGGACTCAATTTAATCCAGTACAAAACAAGGACAGTCCGACAAATACAGGTGCTCGCCATATAACTAGAATATCATGAAAAAGTGCCTTCACTTCTGTTATTCAACTTAAACTGTGAAACTAATACATGATATAGACTCATCACATGCAAAGTGAGATATGTACAGTCTTTATTTGTTATAATATTGATTATTGTGGCTCAGCTTGTAAAAACCCCAAATTAAAAATCTCATAAAATTTGAATATTTCAGAAATGCCATAAGCCATAATCATCAAGGCATAAACAAAGGGTTTTATGTCACTTTATATGTAATGAGTCTGTATTATAAATTAGTTTAACATTTTAAAGGGGCTAGATGTAAGTTCGCCATTTCATACTCACTACCGCCACCTCAGGTCATACGTGTAACTGCACCTTCTCTATTAAGCTCGTGCATGACGGCGATTGTTGTGGTGAACAGGTCTGGGCTCATTCTACACATTATTACATTGCTGGAACATGTAGGGGGAGGAAAATGCATAATTTTAACATTTTCAGACTCCGTATGGTCCCTTTAAGTTGAATTACAGAAATACATGAACTTTTTCCCGATATTCTAATTCTATGACGAGCCCCTGTCTGCAGATATCATATTAGGGCTGCAACTAACGATTACTTTGGTAATCATTAATCTACTGATTATTTTTTACAATTCATCGATTCATCCCTTGGCTGTGAAAGGTGCATGACAATTCTGTTTGACCACATGAAGCTAAAGTGGCGCCGCTTGAGGACGTGTTCACGGAGAGTTTGTAGGACTCTCTTTGTGCGTTTTTTATGAAATTTACAATGTACTAAACACTACATACCCTAATATAAGTATGAAAAATACATTTGTCATGTCATTTGTGCTCGATTTGAGTCTGTGTTTACTCGAAAAACGATGAATCAATTACTAAAATAGTTGTCAACTATTTCAATAATCGATGAAACTTATTCAAATTAGGAATATCTGACTGTAATTTGAGTCATTTTCATTTTTACTTTTCGCAGATTTTCAAACTTGCTTTCCCAAATGAACACATATAACAACAACCACATATAACGTATTGCCTTGTACCGGGACTAAACAGGCCTAAACCGGACTGAGTCACCAAAACAGGACTCAAACAGGGCTTCGTCTAAAGTGGTGGACTGTAAACTCGGACTACACAGGGACCAAACCAACCGGATTTATTCTCGGGTCTAAACTAGTTCAAAACCCGAGTCTAAACGCGAACTGAACCGAACCAGAACAAACCAGGACTAATCCCAGTCAGGAAACTTTATCAACACAGAAGGGAAATGGCATTTTTACAGAACCTCTTGCCCAGCGATAAGACCGAATACCTGTTGAAGTACTCTAAAAAAAAAGCCTGAAAATAGTGTCAATTCCTTTTAAATTTCCTGGGGGGATGTCCGAACCCCCCCTGTTAAGTCCTATGTGACGAACAGTTGGGATTCAGAGGAAAGTGGGATATGACCCATTACGCCGGACCTCACTATTTCCACAAACGCTGTATACGCTCCTGCTCCCTTCCTCCCCCCCTCACGCCCCCCCCCCCCCCCCCCTCCCCTCCCCTGCCCCCCCCCACTTCTTCTTCTTCTTCTGCTGCTGCTGCTTCTCTCGCTCCACAAATCTCTTCAAGCAGATTAAATCGAGCCCTTTATTTGCCGTCGCTTTCATGTAGAGGAGCCGCGCCGACCTCGCCGGGGCCGCTTAAAGTGTCTGCGCCCGAAGCCTCACGGGCCCCTGTCGGTGAAGCCGGGGCCCGGAGCCCCGCCACCATGACTCACATCCATACAATAACAGCACTATTGAAAAACCCCCAATACAGTATTTTCCCCTTTAACTCTAATGACGGCTTCCAGAAGAGCCCGTGTTTAACGCCATATACCGTGTAATATTTCCCACTGAAAAAAAAGGAACAAGACAAGCTTTTATTTAATGACTTTATTGGTGAAAAATATCTGTAAAATCGTGCGTCAGGTTTGTTTTGTTTGTTTTGTGTTGCTACGTGATGTCGCTACATGGAAAGTCTGCAGCTTTGAGCGGGTAAACAAGTTGCAAAATGAAGAGAATGAAATAGTTTGTGACATGCACTGCAGGAGGGTGACTTTAGAAGAAGAATGTGATTTAAAAAAAAAAAAAAAAAAATGAAGCTAAGGGACAACTTGTTTTTCCCCCAAAAAATGAATGATGCAAAAGTTATAGGAGTAACTTTTGCATCATGGAGAAACAAATGACAATGCACGGAATGTTGGCCATAGATACAGACGGCATCTCATCATAGAGATGGCGTGGCTTCACTGAGGGGGAAAATAGAATCTTTAGAGAAACACAATTTTTCACTCTTTTTAGCCATTTTCTGGTGGAATATCAACTTATTTATCTCATATAAATAAAGTCAAGTGTAAATCGGGCCCATATGGATATTTTGTCGCAACAGATTGTTCAGTAGAAGTGAAAAAACGGCAGTTGTAGCAAGCGCTAGCTAACCGTTAGCATTAGCCCGATGCTAACATGAAGCATCAAGTTAGCATTCTCCGTTATTCATGTAGTTATGGGCTGTTGAACCACTTTGCTCATCCCCATGTCTTTGTATCATTATTTAGTAGAAAACTATATTCATAACTCAGCATTTGTTACAGTAGTTTTTGAATAATTAGAGAAAATTTACATTTTTTCAAAATTGTTTTCCCCCTTAACTGTTTTCAAAAATGACCATATATGGGCGATTGCCGTCTGTATCTATGGTGGCAACTTCCTGATCACATTTTAATACAAATTGAAAATGAAAGGCCTTGTGTGTGTGTTGTAGGATAGCATTATTTTTGCCCCAGAAAAGTTGTAAAAGTCGTATTTTGTGAAAAAATCAGCCTGATGCGAGAACTTCATCACTTCATTAAGTCAATGAGACGAAAAGAGGCAAACCTGTTAGATTTGACACAAAAGGTATTTTTGTTTAAAGGCACACTGCGTAACATTTTGGGCTATACTGTTGCGGCAAAACGAAACATGCTCCTAATGACACAGAAAATGCTGTTGCTGCAGTGTGTAATAAAAGAATGGACTTGGATGAGAAACTGACCTGTTTAAATCTCAACTTCTACTGCCTTTCGTCAACTTCTCCATGGAGACGAGCTGGAGACGCACCCACTCCCAGTAAAGCTTACAGTCATATCTTAGGAGGGGTGAGCCTCATAAATGTTTCTTTGCACATTTATGAGGTATTTTTCAACGATGAAAATATCTGTCATAAAATAAATGCTTGTATTTCAATTTTATTCATTGGGTAAAATTCTACGCGGTGTGGCTTTAAACACATTTAGAGAGTTTTTCAAGAATATTAGTTAAAATGGTGGAGCTTTTTTTAATTAGCGCTAACTTTAGCCTTTAGCTTCAAACACAGAAGTCTCCTCTTGTGGGGTATTTAAAGGGGCTGTATGGAAGTTCTCAGTTTTATACTCACTACTGCCACCTCAGGTCATACGTGTAACTGCACCTTCTATATTAAGCTTGTGCATTACGGCACTTCAGACTTGAATTAACACCTTTTTGACTTGTGGTGAACAGGTCTGAGCTCATTCTACACACTAGGACATTGTTGGAACACGTAGGGCAGGGGGCGTCAAGTTTGCGTCGTGGAGGGCCGATTTTCATCATTGCCAAAACATCAAGGGCCGAACCTCACCATAGTAGCCTAAAGTATATTTTTATTCTGCCAATGCCAGTGTTTTACATCTGTGGCTCTCAAGTGGTACGGCTTCGGGACCCACTATTAACCCTTGATGACAAGCCACGACCCAAATGAAACATTGTCATTTTCCATATATCGTATAAAATATTGGTTTTTCACACAAGTTTTTATTGAATAAGTTGTAGATATGTTTTTGAGAGATCAAAACAACCCAATAACATTAATTTTAACAGACTCCCATGTGATTTCCATGCAGTTTCAGATAGAAAATTGAAACATTTAAAAGCTCCTTAGGTAGTAAGTAGGCTTAAGTAGGCTTGCGTCCCACTTTAAATTATTTTGCACACCACCTTTGGGTTTTTTAAGGGTTTTAACAGTACTTGATCATGTATTTTATCTCTTATTTGCATAATAATATTTCTCATAATCGTCTTGAGGGCCAGAGGTTCTGTGCTGGGGGGGCCGGATTTGGCCCCCGGGCCTGACGTTGCCTACCCCTGACGTAGGGGGAGGAAAATACTTCATTTTAACATTTTTAAACTCCGTATAGTCCCGTTAAATCTTTTTCTAACATGCTGTAAGTGAATATCGGACGGCTCCATGTTCTTAGTACATATTTTTCTACGTCTAAGAATATATATATTTCAACTCCCGAGAGGAAACCGCTGTTGCCTGAGGAAGAGCCTGTATCACATGTGGTCCAGAACAGAGAAAGGTCATGTGACTGAAACCAGCAAGAATCAAGCTCGTAACATTGCAAACCTCGAGCTCCAAACGACGACGGCGTTATTGTCGCAGAACGCTCTTCAATCTGTGACCAGATTCTACTTTGGCAATTAGCCGGAAATGCTAACAATGTCTGTGAAGTCTTTATTGGGATCGTGCCCCGCTCTCCAAAAGGAAATTGCCTGCATTTGGACGGTGCATTATCCCTAAGTCTGTCTCCGCTGATTCTTTGTAAACTCCTCTACAAACAGTTATCTACAATTGCCTATTTTTCCCCCCCTCCCAGTTCGGGCCGTCCGCTCGCACACGCTCCCTCAGCGGTCGCAATGCAAACAGTCTCTGGGGCGGCTTTGCGTCGGTGAAAGGGGATCCTGGAAAAGGCTAATCGAATCAGGATCGGATACATTCAAAAACGGCTCTTTGCCCGCTGCGCCCGGTCATCATGTCATAATTAGGTTTATCGAAGCGCATTCCTTCATTCTAGCCGCTTTTCTTTCTTTTCTGTTTTTTTTTTTTTTCCTCCTTAAAAGTCCCGAGAGCTCATTGTGAAACGCTGCCCGGGCCAATGCCTTCGGGACAAAAGAGCAACTCGGGGGGAAAACACAATACATGAAAGGGGAGAGAGGGTTTAGGCCGCTTTGGGACCCAAACCGAGCGGGACATTGTTTGTGTAAATGATGATGAGGAGAAAAAGGGGGGAAGTCTATTGAGGCGATCGGGGGGGGGGGCACACTCGAGCGGGTTTTGGTGTTTACAGAGGAATTAGTGACGAGAGGAAGCTCCCCCCCCCCCCCCTCCTTCTGCCATCAGACTCATGAACAGTAAATAACCTGTTGCACCGTGTGGCAGTTCAGCTCACATCTGCTGCTTTCTGTGCATTTGTTAAATCTGCCAATCACCCGCTTTTTGTCGGGACATTTTCAGAGTTTAGGTGATTTTAATTTTTGCAGCTGTGGCAAAAAAACAAAACAAAAACAACAGATTGAAGCAGAAATTGGACCTGAAAATGGCATTAAAGAGTTCAGTTTGAACGTTTGGCTTTTCTTTATTGTCAACACTATTTAAATTGTACAATTGTTCTTGAAAGCGTTAAACTGTGAATGAACATGTGGGATTATGCAGGAAGCATTATATTTAAATCCCCCGCCCTGTAATGTGCTTATTCTCAGCATTTTCTCCATGAGCTTCACACCTGAAAGGGTTTGTGAAGTGAAAAAAACATTTCTGGTCTCTTCATTGTGAAGCTCACTGGGAAAATTTGAAAAGTACCAAGTAAAATTCCGAAGAATCTATTTCAACTTTTTTATGTTTTATGTAAGAAAAAAGGCTTCTTCTTCTTCTCCTTTTTCTTCTTCTTCTCCTCCTTCTTCCTCCTCCTTCTTCTTTTCCTTCTCCTCCTCCTTCCTTTCCTCCTCTTCTTCCCTTTTCTTCTTTGCTTCTACTTCTTTTTCTTCCTTCTTCTCATTCTCCTCCTTCTTCTCCTTCCGTCCTCCTCATCCCCCTCCTTCTTCTTCTCCTTTTTCTTCCTTCTTCTTCTCATCATACTCCTTCTTCTTCTCCTTCTTCCTTCCTCCCCATCCCCTCCTTCTTCTTCTTCTCCTTTTTCTTCCTTCTTCTCATTCTCCTCGTTATTCTTCTTTTCCTGCCCCTCTTCTTTTCCTTCTCCTTCTTCAAGTAAAATTCCAAAGAATCTATTTCAACTTTTTTATGTTCGACCTTCAGTGAGAATCTACAATGTAAATGGTTTTGAAACAAAAGAAAAAACAATACATAAAAGAACATCTCAAACCTTTGACTGGTACGTGGTACAGTGGGTATCGGCCCCCTTTGACTTTTACATTTTGCCACACTATGGACCATCAATCTAAGTCAGTTAATTTAAATTGTATGTAAAAGCCACACACAATCGTGAAGTGAAATTTGTACAGGATATAGATTTTTTTTTTTGGATAAATTAAAAAACTGAAAAGTGTTATGTGCATAACTATTTACCCCCCTTTACTTTTACTGCAACCAACTGTCTTCAGAAGTTGAATGAAGATTAAATAGAGTCTACCTGTCTGTAATCTAATGTCAGTTCAAATACAGCTGCTCTGTGATGGTCTCAGAGGTCTGTAAAGAGACTATTGAGGAGCAGAAGCATCATGAAGTCCAAAAACACACCAGACAGGTCCGGGATCAAGTTATTGAGAGGTATAAAGCCGCGTTAGGATATAAAAGATCTTTGAACATCTCTCAGTGTACAGTTAAATCCACCATCCAGGAATGGAAAGAGTCTGGCATCACTGCAAACCTACCAAGACCCGGCCGTCCTCCTAAACTTACTGACCGAACAAGGACAGCACTGACCACAGCTGTTACCAATGAGCCTATGATGACCCTGGATGAACTGCAGAGAGACACAGCTCAGGTGGGGGAAACTGTCCACAGAACAACTACAAATATGGCCTTTACGAAAGAGTTGCATTTTTAACAGAAAACCACAAGAAGTCCCAGAAAACGGGGCCAGATTTGTGCAGTGTACGACTAATAGTTGTTCTGTGGACAGTTTCCCCCACCTGAGCTGCAGCTCTCCGCAGTTCATCCAGGGTCGTCATTGACTTGGTAACAGCTCTGGCATTAGATTACACACATGTTGACAACATTCAGGGGCCGATACTTATGCAGACCACTGTATATATTTAGTAGTAGTAGTTGTTGTAGTTGCAGTTGTATAATGTAATATCATGGGCACTCGAGTGTGTTTGGTATTTACAGATGAGCAACAGCAGGAAGAGGAAGTAGCAGTAGGTAGTAGAAGAATTTGTACTATGTAGTAGATTGCAGAAAATCTGAATTGCGATACTGATTGTGCCTGGATCGCCTCCTTACATTAGTTATTTCAAAATGGAAACAAATTTGTAGGATTAGGAATGTGTTCCTTTTGGTCACGTCTGTGTCGGTAAATGAACCGATAAAGTCTGGGCTGATCTTGAAGTATTGTGTTCTCTGCGCTCTGAACCCGGGTTAACTGTCTCTCTCTGTCCATTCAACCCCATGAATGTGTGTCTTATAGTCCCGCTGTGGGCACGAGGGCAACGAGGGGCAACGCGGGGCACCAGGGCCAAGTGGGAGCACCGAATCAGCCTTTACGTGCCCCCCGGGGCCCAGTGTGCTGTCCCTCCAATCGAGCTGCTGCCTCTCCCTCCAGGCGAGGGCTTGTTCCAGTCTCCAAATGAATCCTTCTGTCCCTTCCATTCAACATGACTAATGGAAGCGAACGGACAAAAAAATTGCTCATTTCATTTTTACTTTACAGTTTAGCAAAATCAAAAGCACCAAAATTGACCCCATCGTTACGGCAACGCAACGGGACGAACGTTCTTCCTTGTTGTGAGTGGGTGGCATCGGACAGTGTGTCTGCAGAGCACCAGGTGAAGGAAATAAACACATGCCAGAAGTTACTCCGCTACATTGTGAAAAGGCTCCAAAGAAAAAAGGCTTCTTCTTCTTCTCCTTCTCTTTTTCTCCTCCTTCTTCTTGTCCTTCTCCTTCTTCTCCTTTTTCTTCTTCTTCTCCTCCCTCTTTTCCTTCTCTTTCTTCTTTTCCTTCTCCTCCTTCTTCTATTCCTTCTCCTTCTTCTCCTTTTTCTTCTTCTCCTCCTTCTTCCTCCTCCTTCTTTTCTTTCTCATTCTTCTTTTCATTCTCCTCCTTCCTTTCCTCCTCTTCCTCCCTTTTCTTCTTTTCTTCTTTTTCTTCCTTCTTCTCATTGTCCTCCTTCTTCTCCTTCCTCCTCATCCCCCTCCTTCTTCTTCTTCTTCTTCATCTCATTCTCCTCGTTCTTCTTCTTTTCCTTCTCCTCCTCCTCCTTCTTCTCCTTTTTCTTCCTTCTTCTCCTTCTTCCTTCCTCCTCATCCCCTCCTTTTTCTTCTCCTCCTTTTTCTTCCTTCTTCTTCTCATTCTCCTTGTTCTTCTTCTTTTCCTGCCCCTCTCCTTTTCCTTCTCCTCCTCCTTCTTCTTTTCCTTCTCCTTCTTCTCCTTTTTCTTTTTCTTCTCCTCCTCCTTCTTTTCCTTCTCATTCTTCTTCTCATTATACTCCTTCTTCTTCTCCTTCTTCCTTCCTCCTCATCCCCTCCTCCTTCTTCTTCTCCTTTTTCTTCCTTCTTCTTCTCATTCTCCTCGTTCTTCTTTTCCTTCTCCTCCTTCTTCTTCTCCTCCCTCTTCTTCTCCTTTTTCTTCCTTCTCCTTCTTCCTTCCTCCTCATCCCCCTCCTTCTTCCTCTTCTCCTTTTTCTTCCTTCTTCTTCTTCTCATTCTTGTTGTTCTTCTTCTTCTCCTCCTCCTCTTCTTCTTCTCCTCCTCTTCTTTTCCTTCTCCTCCTACTTGTTTCAGTATTACATCCACAAAGCATCAGGCGCGCGTGTCATTGGCGGCAATTTCAGACTGCAAATGTGGCGGTGGTTCGATCTTCAGTGACACTTTGAGTAGTATTTGATCAGTAATATCTGTACTTTTACCTAAATAAGAAAATAAAGTGAACATGTGATAGCAGAGTGTATTTCACATTCACTCACAGTTTCAATTCAAAGGGAAATGTTTGAAACGTGACTTTGAAGTCGGTTTGATTTCGAGGCGGAGGGGGTATTTTGAGGATTCATGGTATTTCTCCGTGTGTGTGTGTGTGTGTATGTGTGCGTGTGCATGTGTGTGTGCATGTGTGTGTGTGAACAAGAGAAAGGTTTTACGGAGGGTGACAGAGTGAATGGCCCGGCGAAGGTCAAGTGGAATCGTGGCGCTTTAGAATAAGGCCCCTCTTTATCTGAGGAGAGGGTTCACACCAGGGGCGCTGCAGCTGGGCGCTAAAGCGTGTGTTCGGGCACTCCAGATAGCATCAAAAGCTGCTAAAATGTTAGTCAGAGGTTCGTGTCCTGCTTGTGACAGTCTGCTACTTGGATGAATCAAAGTAAGCCATTCTTGAGATGTCTTTTAGTTTGACAGGTTTTGACGAGACTACCCTGAGCTTATCTGATCAAAAGAAAGACAGAAGTATAGACCAAAAATAGAAACTGTGAGATTTTCCATAGAGTTTGGGAAAATCCACTGTTACCATGTTTTCATACATTTTCCATAGACAAACATTAGCTATAAACACAAAAGTGAAGAAAAAAGCCATGGATCAACTCCGGTGTTAGCTGTCGAGTCACTACTGATAAATAGGATACATCTCACACACATGTAGTGTCCAGATGTTTTAATGTGAACAAGGAAGGAGGATCCGGCAAATATTTGGTCTGATATAATGGTGTTTAACCTCTTAACTCCCACCTGAATGGATCCCATTTTCTCCAGTTTGGCTTTACCCTAATCAAAAAGCTTCTTGGGGGAAAAAAAAGCACCAAAACAGCCACAAAAAATGAGAAGAAAACAAGGATGTAAACGCGACAAAACAGTGACAAAAATTCAACAAAGATGTGACAAAAACTCAACAAAAAAAGGACAGAAATTCAACAAAAATGTGACAAAAATTCAACAAAGATGTAACAAAAACTCAAAAATTCAATAAAAATTCAACAAAAAAATTACAAAAATTCAACAAAAATTCAACAAAAAAATTACAAAAATTCAACAAAAATTTAACAAAAATGTGACAAAAACTCAACAAAAAAATTACAAAAATTCAACAAAAATTCAACAAAAATGTGACAAAAATTCAATTTTTTTTTTTACAAAAATTCCCAATTTTTTTTTTACAAAAATTCTACAAAAATTCAACAAAAATGTGACAAAAACTCAACAAAAAAATTACAAAAATTAAACAAAAATGTGACAAAAACTCAACAAAAATGTGACAAAAACTCAACAAAAGTGACCAAAACAAAAATAAAAAAAACACAAAAAAAGGTGACACAACGCGAGGAAAAAGATCAGTTTTGTGGGTCTTAGCTTTCAAATGAGGGCCTATATAATAGCCAAAGAGGACAGAATGCATTTAGTTTAGGCGGGTGGTAAGAGGTTAATGAGAGTGTTCCGGCAACTGTTTTGGCCTGTTCCCCGAATCCATCACATCAGACCTACAGTGTTTCTGAAACGTGGCGTCCTGTCACTTGTTTGTATCACTTATTCGGCAGTTTCGGTGCGTTGTTGCTGGTGTGTCGTTGCTGGTGTGTCGTTGCTGGCGTGTCGTTGCTGGTGTGTCGTTGCTGGCGTGTCGTTGCTGGTGTGTCGTTGCTGGTGTGTCGTTGCTGGCGTGTCGTTGCTGGTGTGTCGTTGCTGGTGTGTCGTTGCTGGCGTGTCGTTGCTGGCGTGTCGTTGCTGGTGTGTCGTTGCTGGCGTGTCGTTGCTGGTGTGTCGTTGCTGGCGTGTCGTTGCTGGCGTGTCGTTGCTGGTGTGTCGATGCTGGTGTGTCGTTGCTGGTGTGTCGTTGCTGGTGTGTCGTTGCGTTGTCGGCTGCAGCTGATTGGCTAGGATCGTTCCATCAGGTTGTTGTGCATTGCCCTTCTAACCAAGCTAGTGCAATGATGATACAGGGTGGGAACTTATAAGTTTACTTCCACCCACTCCTTTTCCAGTTTATGTACAGTAATATATAGACATATTAAATAGACATGTGTATATGTACATTGAACTCAGAATAAACAATCAATCAAAAATTACGCACTGCAAATCCCATTATGCTTGTAGCGATATGACATCACAGTCCTGAATGTGTGGCTCACTCTTGGCCCACTGGTACAGTATGGAAGTTCTTTCCGTTCGTTTGTAGCATTTGTGTGAAAGTGACCTTGCAAAGTGACCCCTCGAGTTGTGAAATGAGCCTAAACATAAATGTGTTCCTGTGAAGAATTTGGATGCTACAAATATGTTTCAAAAGTTAGGAATGAGTTTGGATCACAGCTAACTATTGAATTTGATTGTTTGTAGTAAAAAAAAAAGAATCAGGTATAGGGCCTTTAAGTAATATTTGTGTATCAGGTATAGGGCCTTTAAGTGATCATTTTTAATCAGGTATAGGGCCTTTAAGTGATGTTTTTTAATCAGGTATAGGGCCTTTAAGTGATGTTTTTTAATCAGGTATAGGGCCTTTAAGTGATGTTTTTTAATCAGGTATAGGGCCTTTAAGTGATGTTTTTTAATCAGGTATAGGGCTTTTAAGTGATATTTTTTAATCAGGTATAGGGCTTTTAAGTGATATTTTTTAATCAGGTATAGGGCCTTTAAGTGATGTTTTTTAATCAGGTATAGGGCTTTTAAGTGATATTTTTTAATCAGGTATAGGGCCTTTAAGTGATGTTTTTTAATCAGGTATAGGGCCTTTAAGTGATAATTTTTAATCAGGTATAGGGCCTTTAAGTGATTTTTTTAAATCAGGTATAGGGCCTTTAAGTGATGATTTTTTATCAGGTATAGGGCTTTTAAGTTTTATTTTTTAATCAGGTATAGGGCCTTTAAGTGATATTTATTTACTTTACTTTATGCTTTACATGAGACGATGTTCATTCACTCCATACTCGGTGGTGGTAAACTACATTGGTAGCTTCAGTTTCCCCTGGGGGAGACTGACAGAAGCGCTGTCACAACTGCACACGTCTGCGGCAAAGGTCCCTCTGACCACCCATTCACACACATCATTCATCCTGGCCTATTGTACATGTTTTAGTGGTACGGGAAACCGGAGTACCTGGAGGAAACCTACGCAAACCCGGGGAAAACATGCAAACTCCACACAGAAAGGCCCCGTCCAGGTGGGAATCGAACCCGGGACCTTCTAGCTGAGAAGCGAGAGCGCTAACTGCTACGCTACTGTTCAGTAATATTTGACCGAGCACTTTTCACTTTTATTGGAGAATCATCTGACCAGAAACATATACTCAAACACATGGATCTCCTTGGCAGCCATAGCAGAAGAGGTTAGAGCCGAGTGCCAATGTTTACACAGTCTCGTCAGGGCCACTAAACGCACCCTCCCCACGGACAGGAGGGGGCGGGACAGTCAGCTGTCAATCACGTGACAGATGAAGCCTGACTCATTCACGGCTTTGTTAACTAATTAGCTCCCGCTGCCATTGTGGAACAGAGGCTCAGTGTGTCTGCGCCAAAGTGGGAAGAGATCCAGCCCACGTTTGGATCCGAGGAGAGCGTTTGAAATTGTTTTCGATCCGTACAGAAAAGTCAAACATGTTCGGATCCATTAAGTGGGGAGCGTTTGAAGGCTGCAGTGGACGTTACAAGGCTGTTCTTGTTCAAACAGGAATCACGTGCCAAAAATGTTCTTAGTCGTGGCTGCAAAACACTGTGCAAGATGAAAACAAGCTCTCGAGTAGGTCTTACATTTTTGGACCATTTTGGAGTTTTTCTTTGTGTATTCAAAACAGAGATGGCAAAACTGGATTTCAATACTTAAGTGGAAGTACTGACAAAAAATGACTCCAGTAAAAGTAAAAGTACAGCTGTAACTCGTTTACTTAAAGAGGCTGGATGCATGTTGGTCATTTTATGCTCACTACTGCCACCTTAGGTCGTACACGTAACTGCGGGTTCTATATTAAACTTGTGCAGGACGGCACTTCGGACGTGACTTGTTTTGAGGGACAGTGCAGGATTTTAGAGGCCGTTGTGGTGAAGTAAAAAACGACTTGTAATGTACTGGAGTAAAAAAGTGAAAACAGTCGGTGGTGGAACTTTATTAAATATGGCATTACATTTTAGGCTCTTCATTATATTTGAATCATTTTAAGTTTGTTCTTAAGTGCTGATTTAAACCATGTGCAGAGGTCTGTTGAGTAGCTAAAATACTTACTCAAGTAAAAGTAACGTTACTTTGAAATAATTTTACACAAGTAAAAAGTAGTGGTCCAAATGTTTGTAGAAAAGTAGAAGAGAAAACGTACTTGGAGAAAATGTTGCTGGAGTACTGGGAGTAACTGAGTAACTGATTTATTTGGTGGTAGCAGTAGTACTGGTAGTAGTGGTAGTCGTAGTGGTAGTAGTAATGGTAGTAGTAGTGGTAGTATAGTGGTGGTAGTAGTAGTAGTAGTAGTAGTGGTAGTATAGTGGTGGTAGTAGTAGTAGTAGTAGTAGTGGTAGTATAGTGGTGGTAGTAGTAGTAGTAGTGGTAGTAGTGGTAGTAATAGTAGTAGTAGTGGTAGAAGTAGTAGTGGTAGAAGTAGTAGTGGTAGTAGTAGTAATAGCAGTGGTAGCGGTAGTAGTGGTAGTAGTAGTGGTAGTAGTTGTAGTGGTAGTAGTAGTGGTAGTATAGTGGTGGTAGTAGTAGTAGTAGTGGTAGGAATAGTAGTAGTAGTGGTAGAAGTAGTAGTGGTAGTGGTAGTAGTAGTGGTAGCGGTAGTAGTGGTAGTAGTTGTAGTAGTAGTGGTAGTAGTAGTAGTCTTAGTAGTAGTGGTTGTAGTAGCGGTAGTAGTAGTAGTGGTAGTAGTAGTGGTTGTAGTAGTAGTGGTAGTAGCAGTAGTGGTCGTAGTAGTTGTAGTAGTAGTCGTGGTAGTAGTAGTAGTAGTATTAGTGGTAGTAGTAGTAGTAGTATTAGTGGTAGTAGTAGTAGTAGTAGTAGTAGTAGTAGTAGTGGTAGTAGTAGTAGTAGCAGTAGTAGTAGTAGTGGTGGTCGTAGTGGTAGTGGTAGTATAGCAGTAGTGGTGGTCGTAGTAGTAGTGGTAGTAGTAGTAGTATATAAAAAAAGTAAGGAGCCTGTTTTGAAATTGTAAGGAGCAGAAAGGAAAATAAATACTCAAGTAAAGTACAAATACCTGAAATCGACTGAAGTACTGGAACACAGTTATATTATAGTCTTTATTTTCTGTTGAAAGTAAAGTTTTCTTTGGGTGGTGTCGCTGAGACTGTTGAGAACCTCTCCCCCTGTATCTCCTCCGGACAGCCTTACACCCTGAGCCTGGTCCGGGACCGGCCCGCCCTGACAGGGAGAACGTGTGATGATGGATGAGTTCTCCTGGTACTCCCCAGTGGTCGTGTCGGGTCTTCCAGTCAGCGCAGGACTCTGGGGGGGTCAGAGTGACTGCGAGTCCCCCAGCGCTGGCACAGGAAACAGGGTTAAAGACACATTTAGACATAACTGACAGGTAACTATTTCCTGTACAACCCCCCAGTGCCTCGGCTGAAGCTCCTGCCATTATTCTTGTGGTCGCCCCCCCCCCCCCCCTCTGTCCTGTCTGACAACAAGGGCTTCCCCACATCCTGAATTCATCCAATGGAGAACAACCGTAGGCGGGATTCCCAAGATTTTTTCCCCCATTGAGGAAAAATAATGATTTAACAATGCACACTCCAGAACAAAAGGTGGCGCTGTGCAGGTGTATTGTCAAATGCCACTGACTCACACCAAAAAAGAAGGTTTGTCCCCGTTGTGTTGCCATACAGGGAGCAAATTCGGACGCAGTTTTTACATTTTTGAAGCTGCTAAGTTGTTCACAGTTCAGTACATGAGTAATTATTTGACAGAGCAACTTTTTGTTCCAGTTGTATCTGTGCTTTTGCCCAAGCAATGAATTCAAGTACTTTGACCACCGCTGATGAATAGTGAACTAGTAGTTGTCAAAAAGTTGTCAAATGGTTTTGAACCCATCCCGGTGAAGAAATGGAATGCAAAAAATGTGTGGGGAAAGTTCGGAATGAGGAATTGGATCACTGGCTAGCCACACTACACTGCGTTCCAAATGATTATGCACATGATATTTCAGTGTCATTAAAAAAAAGAAAGAAAAGTTTTTCAATGATACTCATGGATGGTATTGTGTCTCTTTAAATCACTGACATCAATCTCAGACGCCTGTGATGATTAGTTTTCAGGTTAAGCCCAGTTAAGTTCCACATTATTAAGCAGACCACCATTTTGAAGCAATATAGGAAAGAAAAAAGATCTCTCTGCCGATGAAAAGCGTGAAATAGTTGAACGCCTTGGTCTAGGTATGAAAATCAATAATTCACGAAAGATTAAGTGTAATCATTGTGCTGTCAAGAGATGTGTGACTGATTCAGAGCACACGCGGGTTTGTGCAGATAAAGGCACAGTGAGGACGGTTTCTGCCAGACAAACACATCAGATTAAGAGAACAGCTGCTACAAAGCATGCAAACAGATATTTGAAGGTGTAGGACCCTCCAGCGGCTGCAGTTGTGCATAAACCTTCTATCCGGCCTAGAGCGGAGACAAATGTGAGCCATCTAAAAAACCTAAGGATATCAGGAGTCATTAGGAACCCGGTCCACATTTTTAATCGTAGGAGTCGTATGTTGCTAGCCTTTAGCCTCTCCTCCTCTACTCCTCTCTCTCTCCTATGGGGCCAAACAGGAGTGAAGCTAGAAGCGACCAAACTCTTCCATGTTTTTCCTATTTAAATACAGTTACATGAGCAGCTACACGATCCAAGTATAGTCACACAAAATTAAACTTGTTGATTTTCTAGGCAGATAAAAAGGGGACTATTTTGTGAGGCGTAGTAACACCAGGAGCACTTCGACTGCGCGGATGTCGAAGTGCTCCTAAGGTGTTATTACGGGAAAACGTGGAAGAGCTCGGTCGCTTCTAACTTCACCCCGTTTGGCCCCATAGAGGAGAGGAGGAGAGGCTAAATGCTAACAACATCTTTGGTCTTTTTGCGTGACTGAGCGCACGCGTAAAGAACAGACAGGTACACATCAACTCGTCTAGGCTCAGGTATGAACATATCTCAGTATGGAAAGACGGTGGCCTGTTCCTTTAACCTCTTAACTCCCGTCTGAACCGAGAGGATCTTTTCCCTCACGTCATCAGATTTTTGTTCCATCATTTTTTTGTGGGGTATTCAACTCATTTTTATAACTTTTTGGTCATTTTTGTCACATTTTTGTCACATTTTTTGTCGTTTTTTTGGTTATTTTTTGGTAATTTTTTGTCAAATTTTTATCAATTTTTTGTCATTTGTTTTGTCATTTTTTGTCACATTTTTATCACATTTTTGTCATGTGATAAAAAATATGATAAAGTTTTGCTACATTTTGGTCATTTTTTGGTCACATTTTTGTATTTTTTGGGTCAATTTTTTATCACATTTTTGTCATTTTTTTGTCACATTTTTGACATTTTTTGTCACATTTTTGACATTTTTTCAGCAATTTCTTGTCATTTTTTTGTCACTTTTTGTCACATTTTTGTAATTTTTTGGTCACATTTTTGAATTTTTTTGTCACATTTTTGACATTTTTTCAGCAATTTTTTGTCAATTTCTTGTGACATTTTTGTGGCATTTTTGCCACTTTTTCATCAATTTTTCGTCCCTTTTTTGTCAATGTTTTCTCACTTTTTTGTCACATTTCCATCCTTGTTTTCGTCTCAGTTTTGTTGCTATTTTCACAGCTTTTTTCCAGAAGCTTTTGGACTGGGATAAAGCCAAACTGGAGAAAATGTGCTCGGTACAGGTGGGAGTTAAGGGGTTGTGTAAAGTTACATTTAAGATTATTTTACAAGCAGTTAATTCCTACCATGGAGCCTGACATTAACCACGGATCTATCAAGTCCTATATTTTGTCTTTCTTTCTATCAACTCCAGCCACGTTGCCAACTCTTCTCTCCCTGGCATCTGTGAAGGTCGCTCTCCTCCTTAGCAAGTCAAGTGCCCCTTCCCCACCCCCCCCTCAAAAAAAGCCATTTAAATTTACACACTGCCATCTTTTATCCGGAAAGTTCCACAGATGGGCCCATAATGTGTCAGCGAGGCCATTATCTCAGCCCCAGCATCTGCCTGTCCCTGACTTCTATGTACTGTTTAATGCAGTGGCGCAGTCACTTAGGCCCCCGTCCCGTGAATGGGCAGCAGCGCGGTCCGCCCCGCCCATGAAAACGCTGTCCTGTCGGCCTTTTGTCTGCCCGTTTTTTCCCCTTTGGAGAGCCTTTTGGCGGAGGAGGAGGAGGGGGCAGCAGCGTGTCGCCGTTTACCCTCCGCTGTTAACCCCGGAGATTCAGTGGGACGTCCGAAAGCCGAGAGGGGTGTGAAATGGTCCACATATGGTCACTCTATTCTCCCCCCCCCTGCTGCCGATATTGGACACACACACGCACACACACACACACGTTTTTTCTCTTTTCATCAGATCTGGGTAAATAATAAGTGCTTCAGTTAAAATAGTAAAAGTAATGGACAAAGTATTCATTCAATATTTCAGTTTCTCCATAGATTTGTATAGGATACTAACTCTCTTGTTAGATTTGTATGGCAAGTTCAACTAAATCATCATGATTTGTTACATTGGTTCACATTTTAGGCAGTTTAAATCAATTTGAATTCGATTTGTACCTTACATTTTTGTTTTCTGCTGGAAAAGTTTCAAAGATACATGGATGTGTAAGGTTAGGGTGCGCAGATTTTTCAAGTTAAAAACTGTGATCCATTAAGGATTGATGGAGAGAGCCAAACTGTATTCTTTCTCTTTTTCTAGTGATAAATTGTTTGTATAAAAGTCTAATGTCGATTCAATGGAACAATCAACAGAAAAGTGAAAGACTTTGTGCTCTTTAATCTGTGTCGTAGCCGCGGTAACATGTACACATGGCTAAAATCACGACATGGGGCATGGGGGTGGTGGAAAACCGGGACACCTCGGACAGAATTTGTAGAAAACTGGGACAAAACAATGTTTATGGAGAAATCCACGTGAACATGGGACAGAGAGCTCAAAACTGGGACTGGGACTGTCCCGGGATGTCGGGTCAGCCTATGTAAGGTTCATTTAGTCAGACGCTAAGATTAGAGATGTTGAATTTTTGTATCTTTACATTTTCCGCCACGTGTAAAGGTTTAATAATTCAACATCTCTAATCTTAGCGTCTGACTAAATGAACCTTGAAGTTTATACCTGTAACAAGTACAATGAACATAACTGAAGAGTCCAAGAAGTATGTTGCCTTAAAGAGACTGGATGCAAGTTGGTCATTTTATACTCACTACTGCCACCTCAGGTCTTAGGTGTAACTGCACCTTCTGTATTAAGCATTGGCATGACGGCACTTTGGACCTGAATTAACACCTTTTTGAGTGACAGTGCAGGATTGTCACTCAAAAAGGTGTTACTTAGACCTGCTCACCACAATAGGTCTTAACCCAGACCTATTGTGGTGAACAGGTCTGAGCTCATTCTTCAGACTTCAAATTTTACAGCCTTGGACAGAACAATATTTGGAAGATTTTTTTTATTTTTCAGAGGGATTTTTTAAAATCTAATTCCTAGCCGGATTTTTAGAGAATGTTAACAAGCAACGCAAAATTTACATTTGTGCAGATTTTTTTCACAAAAAAAAGATATCCAATATCCACTCTGAAAAAGAGTCTTTGTAACTAATATATCAACAAAATAAAACCATACATTTGAGTCTGGCTCAATCTATTATTCAAAATGCAATATTTCAGGCATTTTTAGGCGAATACAAAAATGAGGTCATTTTTGTATGAACACATAAAATGACAGAAAACTTGCAATACATTTTTTCTTCATATTAATGCCTGTGATCTACAGCAGAAGTTTCCACTAGATATCTTTAAAGAAAAAAGAAAAAACTATTCACCTGTAGTGTCTCGACTTATTTAAAAAAAAAAAAAAAGGATCAAATCCGCCCAGATATGGAACGAAAAATAAGAGTTTATTAGCTATAGCATTGCCTTAAATATTCAGTCCTAACTTGAAGAGTGGTTGTTTTGCTGTAACACTGAAAGAGTCAAAGGGACTCGACCATCTGTTGCTCTTGCGATCCAGCTTAAGTACAAGGGGCAGAGTTAGGAGGATGTGGAATGGAAGAATGCTACTTTTAATTATTTTTTCCTCATTTTTCCCTCATCGTACATGCATCTTAAAGTCTGTGGAACGTTGCAGCCTTAGCTCTCCTGTCTCGCTCACTGAGCCCTTCTCAGAATCCAGCGTTTTGTTTCCAGCAGCCTTAAGTATATCCCCCTCTCTCTCCTCTCTCCCGTCGCACGGCAGGAGCCATTTTGGGTCTGCCTTGGCTCGGGAACGGGGTTGTTTTGGCTTCTCTCTCCCTCTCAGCGCCTGGAGTTTGGTTAAATTAAACAGTTTTCTTTTCTCCTCTCCTTCGCTCCCGCCCCCCTCCCCTCGCCTTATATTCCGCGGCTTATTAAACGCAGCTCCCGGGCACCGCGCTTTTTCCAATTCTCTTCCCCCCGCTAGGAATCATTTTAACCTTTTAAGGCTCGCATTTTCGATGAAGCGACAAGAGACGTTTTTTTTTTTTTTGGGGGGGGGGGGGGAATCCGTTACCCGCGGTGCCCTTCAAGTCGCGCGGTAGCTGAGCGCGGGCTTAAGTAGTGCGCTTTAAGATACGGCAGGCCTAAAGTGTGCTTATGGGGGCCAGATAGGCAGAAGTCGAAGTGGATAATTTGATTGGGTGAGCGGCTATCTGACCGGCGCCAAATCGGTGTGATCAGATCTGGCGGATAGAGGTTTAAGTGAAGTGGTGGGGCGCTGTACGAAACCGCAGCTTTAAGAGGCTGGAGATGATCCAAAATGGCTGCTTTTTGGAGCTTTTAACCATGTCATTACGTTGTCTCCTTACACACATGCCCGGGTTTGAATTTATTACAGTTTTGAGTAATCCAGTTCAATCTGTACCTTTCTATAAAGAGGGAACACAAAACGGTCCTCCATGTTTTGAAAGTGTTCGGAGCACTTCAAGCGTGTTCATCACAACGCCGTCGATTTGGCAGCGTACTGTGGGCGAAGAGTGAAAGCTATTCATCATGGGTCGTTTATCCGGCTGCCTGCAGAGGGCTCTCCAGGTCAATTTGATGTAACTTGTAAAATAAATTATAGAATACCCAGGAGAATGTTTATAAGCGCTGGTTTGAAAGGGCGTTTTTTCTTTTGTTCTGCTACATCACTTTTAGCGGTTACAACCCTGCGTCCAGATGAAAAACACGTTTCTGTCATGCGTGAAATACTACAAATCCTACACGCTCTGGTCCACCTGATGTCTTCCCTTTGCACACAGTGTTTCTCCTTAGCCTTTCTCACCTGGACGGGGCCTTTCTGTGTGTGGAGTTTGTGTAGGTTCCCTCCGGGTACTCCGGTTTCCCCTACCACAAAAAACATGTGCAATAGGTGAATCCTCCCCAGTGGCGTCCAGTGGGGATGGGTCACATGCAGAGGACGTCGCGCAGTGTTGTATAATGATAATAAGCACCTTTACCTTTTACCTTACACTCAAACTGCTCTGCTCTAGTCCATTCTCCTAGAAAGCCTTTTATGTGTATATCATAAGTTTTAAAGAGGGGGTATTATGCTTTTTTCAATCACATGGCACCAGTCTATATCACACTACAATGATGACAAAACCTTCTGTTGGTCTGTAAATGCAGTAAATTAGAATAACTGCCTTGTATAAAATTGCTCTCTCAAAATGGCTGTAGTGAATGTCTTGAAATAGGCCTCTGTCTCTTTAAGAACCTCTGACCCTTTCCGACACGCCCCCTCCACACGCTGTCTGTGGCGTCAGTGGGGAGGGGGTTCTGCTGAGGAGCAGTGGTTGGTTACTCGGCTGGTGACGAAAGCTCGGAGGCGTCTCCAGGAGGTGGGGGCGTTCCTAGGAGGACTCAGGCAAACCTGTCCCTAAAATGGCTGCCATCAGAGTTTTTACAGATGACTCAAAAAATACGTGAATGTGCCAAGGCAACACTTCAGGCATGTTTTTAATGAGGGAATGACATAATAACATGATGTAAAGCTTGAAAAAGTCAATTTTGCATAATACCCCCCCTTTAAGACTTTAAATACCAAAGCTAAACTGACAATAGATTTAATAAAAGTTTAAGTAATATTTGATATATTGCCTTAATGATTTGATATTATAGCTATGTTTTAACAAACAATTTGAATAGTTTTTTTTGCTTTTGGCTGTGTAAGCAAAAAATGTGTAAATCACAGAAAGAAATTGAATAATGTTGTGATATACTGGGATATATGGATATTGAGCCACTTCACATTGCACTTTCCTTTTGAGTCTGTGCACTGTCTCTTGGGCCTTTTCTTCGAGGTATCGCACATATATCACTACACTGATAAACTTTCTTGCTTCTAACAAGTCTCAGAGTATTCTAGTCTGTGTTTGTTGAACAGACGATAAAAGTCCCAGTTACTAAGAGCTAAGCTTTCAGAGTGATGTTATCAGGGAGCGCTTTGTTAATGGAGCCTCGGGGTGAACGGGCTCTGTCAGAGGAGTCCGTGGAAGACGAGCAGTGGACATGTGACAGCCATGTGCCTGGGTTTTTTTTTTATCATCACAAGTTGTTTACACTGTTTTTAACTGTTTGGAGAATCCTCATGCTGAACTCTTTGACTTTGTACTGAGGCGGGAATGACGACTTTAAACTCTTGCACTTTGCAAACTTCGATTGACTTGGATCGGCTTTCCTTCGCCGCGACTCGCCATGCTTCACCGTTCTTGTGGGGGCGTGCATCTCAATGAAGCGCACGAGCGGAAACAAATGACCAAACAATAGTTCCCACCTGACCACCAATATGAGTCCAGATGATGCGTACAGGCCAAACAGCTGGTGATGTCCCACTCCCACCAACGCTGTAGCTGTCCATTTTATACTTCTCCCCCTCTTTCAACTAAGTTCTCCAGGAGTATATTGTTCCTTTGTTTTCGCGCTTTTTTGTTTTCACTTGAAACTTCACTTAAAAGACAAAACAATGTGAACGCAGAGGAGAATCGTGGAAGTTCCTGCTCCCTTCATCAATGTAAAACACCCAGAATAAATGCATACTTGGACTATATCCTGGTAACCAGCGTCTGAAACGTTTCTCTATCCTTGCATTAAAGAGTTATGATGATGTGAAGGAGGATTTCGACGCCCCTGCCTGTTCATACTGGTTTTGATCAAAAGGACACTACAAAAAAGCAAATATCAAGCATGGGTTTCAATGACTTGAATAGAGAATATCGATGTTGTTGTGATCGGTTTTCACTCATTTAGACTTTTCCGTGGCTTGATCAAGATTACTTTGCTTGTTTGACGACATTTGACACTTCAAGGTAGTCTCGCTTGAAGTAGGAAAGTAAAACTGCCTAATGGGACAGGAGCAATTTCCTTATCCCATTAGCAAAGATTCTGAAATCAAGACAAAAGGCGTTGAAACGATCTAGGGAAAATGTCCGGCTACATCGTATCTAGCCAAAGCAACTTAGATTTCAATTTCCGTGCTCGCGTTATTTATTTTTCCCAGTGTAAAACTTTCAAGGATGAGCGTTGCTTGATCTGGCGGCACAACATTTGAGGTTTTGCGTTGGAAAAAAGTGAAACGAAGCCAAACAGTTAAGAAACAGCTCTTCCCTGATCTGCTTTTGACCACATCGCCAAGAGGTCCTTTGCTTTGGGTGACCACAATGCAGCCCTTGAGAGTAACGCAGTAGTAACTCTTTTTTTCCGATCTTGATGCAGGATCTCTGATGTGTTGTCGTCAGTTGTATCGTGTGTAAAAGTATTTCTCCACAGCTCTCAGTATAAGTATATGTTGTAGTCAGCCTGTTTCCATACCCTCGTAACTCTTTTCCCCGTCCTTTCGCTGGTTTGTTGCTAACCGAGCAGTTCTCGTAGTACTTGTCGAAGTAGCAGCCCTAGTCCTTCGTGCACATACTTTTTTTTTTTTTCGCAGTACTTTTCCTCCCCCCTTCCCCTCGCCTCTCCCCTTTCTGCCCCGCATTTCCCTGGCTCTTTGTTGCCGCCGGAGGACAGCGCTGGGGTCTTTGCGTCGCCGATTTCCACGCTCCATCTGTGGAATCCGTCATGGCCGGACCGACCCCTCTCCGCGGGGGCCTGTCACCTGCCCCATGGGGGGTGCTCCCGGGGAGTTTGGAGAGGGACGGTGGGGTGGAGGGGGGGGGTCATTTTCTACCACACCATCCCTGTTATATACTGTTCATGGGACAGTATTGGGATGGGGGGGGTTGTAAAATAGGCCCGTGGGGACAGCGAAAGGGCATCTGCGTTATTGTTTGCCTTGGATACAGTCTGTGGTCGCTCTCGCTGGCTTCACGTCGATGTCGGGGGGTGGGGGGGGGGTGAGGTGGCGGTGGCAGAAAGATTTAGTCAGCAGAAAACGTGCGCCCAGTTTCAGAGAATGCGCTCACTGAGAGAGACCTGGCGCGGACTTTTGGGGCCTGTCGGGAATACGCTTCACCGTTTCCCTTTGCTTTTGTTGTGTTTGTTTCCTGAACAGTTTTCCCTTCGTGAATCTGGGGGGTAAAAGACTCAGGATTGAAACCCAAAGCTAGACTATTGCTAAAACTTAAAAAGTGTGACAAACTGCGTGTATCTGCCAGTGTGGTGTCTGCTCCCCCAAGGCCGCATATAATGTAAACAGGAAAATACCAGAGTTCAATAAAGGACTGTAGCCTCATAAATAATAATCACTCCACACAGACTGACCATTACCACGTGGCTATAATGTGTTGTTTATATCAGTGGTTCCCAATTTTTTTTTTGTCTTTCGTACCCCTTTGGCCTTTCAGTGGTCAACCGTGTACCCCCTACCTCAAGGGTGTTACAGTTTATTTAAAAAGTAATTACTTAAAAGTGGTATTTGTAAGAAAAAGGACAATGTTAGAGTCAAAATAAACCTAAAATTCTCCCAAAGCAACACATTTTACTGGAAAATATAGCTTTTCCTATAAAAAATTATGTTACATTTTCCCCTTTTTTTAAATCTGAAATAGTTCCAAGTACCCCCTGCTACCCCACTGGTTTATATTATGATTTCTTATTATGTCAGTGCCCTCTGTTGGACATGTGAGGAATTGTTTCCCTTTATTTTTTTTTATATTTTGGCTGCCCCCTAGTGGCTGGAATGAGCATCTGGTTGTTTCTTTCATAATTCAGAACTCCACACAGGAATGGGCTTGATACTTACTTTTTCTTTTTGACATACTCAGAAATGCTTTTACAAGTCAAGGACCGGATTCAATCATCTCGCGGGGTTTGACACATGTGACCTAAAGCAAAGCCAATACGTTTGTGAAGTGGTGACGTCACAGCTCTACTTCCGGGTCCGCAGATGTGCGAGAAACTTAAAAAAAAACTCTTCAATACCACAATCAATATTTGTGAAACTCAACAGAGAGTTACTGAACATACTTATTTATCAGGCCCATTAGCCAAAAATGCTGTACCTACTGCTATAAGAGTAATATTTACCAAAGTCGCTACATCCGAGCCAAGATAAATGCTAACGGCGGAACAGCTACGCTAACCCCCGGAAGTACCGGCTTTAGCCTAAATAATACTTTTTTAGCAGTAGGTTTTTGGCTAATGAGTCTGAGAAATAAGTCGGGTCAGTAACTCTTTGCTGAGTTTCAGAAATATTGATGGTTGTTTTTAAAGCAGTACTAAGTAACTCTTCCCCCTAGAGGCCATAAGCGCAACTGCAGGTGTCGTAGCAAGTTACGATTTTTTAACTTATTAATTGTCTTGGAGAGTAAATACTACGCCGACAGGAAAGGCGAAGGGAGACAGGGTCACTGTGCATCCAATTATACAATGGAAATTTTTTTTTTTCACTCAAACTTGGCTGTAAATACTGTTTAAAGTGACGTTAGCCCGCAGTTAGCTTTGCCCGTTAGCAGGTTAGCTTCTTCTTCGTGATTCCATTAGTGTGTATTGCTTTCTCCGGACCGGTGGCAGTCAAGTTGCAAACATGGTTTTCTGGCCAAAGACACCAGGGGGGGATGAAAGACCCTCCAATCATCGCATAAACACTTGTATTACCCCCACAGGGACTATGAAAAGGATTTACTAAGGTAAACACGTTACTTAGTACTGCTTTAAGAGTTTTTTTTATGTTTTTTCTCGCATATTTGCCTGTCTGCTAGGACCCGGAAGCGGAAGTCGTCACGTCACACTTATCGTATGGGATGCAAATCAAATCCAAGAACTTTGCCACTATTCTCCAACACAATATCCCCTTGTTTAACATTTTCCATATTTTTCCATATCAGCTCTACAAACATGCCTACAGCCCGATGAATGCGGTCCTCTTGTGAAGTACTCACATAGTTCTGAACATATAGTCCGTGATTATCTATACCAGGAACCCACTGAGTAGAGGTAATTGAGTAAATGCTTTGAATATTTTGATTGAATATTTTAGTGATAGAGTGACAAAAGTTATTTATCTTGCAAGACGCAGGAAAATGCGATTTTTGCAGTGAGTAATCAAAGACTGGGTTCGGATGAGGACCTTTTTTTACTCCATTTATTGTGTGAAATGTTACACGATGCGGCTTTAAATTTGTAAGCAATTTGTTGATCGTCTAATTGTGTGAAAACAAGACAAATGATTTGGACCAAACCAAGGTTCAGTTAAGAAAATCATGACTAAATTGTGACTAAAAAAGAAGCTAGCCTAAACTGTGGCGTTGTGGTGCTACAAGTCAATTTAAGGTAAAAAATGAACAAAATTCCATGACAGCTCCATCTGGAGTCTTTGTGCCGCAGATAGCAACGGGACAAAGGCGGCACCTCCGTCCTCTCCGCTGGGAGCAGAGTTGAGGGGCTTATTAAGACTGGACTCCTGAAAACCGTCCGAGGTGCCACTCAGTCGCGGCCCACAATCCCAGTAGCGCTCCGAACCGATGGGTAATTCCAAAGTGATTAAGGATTTTCGAGCTTTTCCCAGGAGCCAAATCCCTGTGAAATTCGAAGGAACGCGAGCGCCCATGAAAGTCTGTGGGGAGTGAAAAGCATTCCCCACTGCTGCCCCCCTCTGGGAAAAAACAAGAGCAACCTGTGTTTACACCAGTAAGATATTCCAAACTTTTGCTGGAGATGACTGACGATAAATGATATTTTTAAAAAATGAAGAAAAACTCTATTAAACGAGTTAGAGTTATCATTAGAGCTACATTTAAAATTCTAGCTTTATTTTGTGGACATTCCATTTAAGATTTTTTTGTATTTTACTTTTGAATTGGAATTGTATTTTATTTGATCAGGGACAATGCACAAAAGACATAAGTCTAAAAAAGAGATGTCATGTGCCAGGTAATAGCAAAAATAAATTAATTTCCACTTTGGCTGCACGATATTGAAGTAACTTGCGATATGCGATACCACTGTGCAATATCGCAATAACGATATATTGTGTATTTCACTAAACCATTTCAACACAATATGTTCTAATTAAACACAAACTGTAACTAGTTATCCAGAAAATTGTGTCAAAACAAGACTTAAAACAAGACTAGAATTGAACATACAATACAATAATAACATATGAAAGTATTACTTTACTCACATCATAAAAACACTTTTCCACTTCAGGAAACTATCCCTCACTCACAGTTTAAACTTTTTAAAGCTGTTCCTTCACAATAAATCTGTAAAAAGTAAAATCCGGCCTTGTATTTTTGCGGTAAAAGCTCACTAAATCAGGTTATAACTTAAAAAACAAATATCAATAATACACATGTGTAATGTGTAGTAAAGTAGATTGTAGTAGAGTCAACGCACAAATACAGCCTGCTGCAGTGGCCACACATTCATAGTTACAAGGACCCACTTTAAAAAGCACAGTTTAAAGGTAACCAGGAGGAGTAATTACATATTTTTACTAAACAATTAAATGGAGTATGTTCCATTAAAGGCACACTGCATAACATTTTGCATTCTACTGTTGCCTGCAAATACCAAAAACAAGTGACAAGATAGACAGAAAATGTGATTTTTGCAGTGGGTAATCAAAGACTGGCTTTGGATGAGGACCTAACCTATTTTGAACAAGATGCTTGTTCATTTTGTAAAAAGGTATTTTTCAATGATAAAAATATCGATCACAAAATAAATGCTGTATATATTAATAATACAAATGTGTAATGTGTAGTAAAGTAGATTGTAGTAGAGAATCAATGCATAAATACAGCCTGCTGCTGAAATATCCTTAGTTGCCGATGAAGCCTCTTGAGGCGAGAGGGAAACCGTCATCCTCGACAACCCAGTACAGATGACAGCTTGAGGAGCTTTATCTTTGACAAAATGAATAATTACAGAAATAGCGCCCTGGGATTTGGCCACATTAAGTGAAAATTATGCAAATGAATTGAAATCTCAACAAAACGACCTCCACGTCGCTAATTCGACTGTACGGGTTTTACCGAAATTCCTGAAAGCGTCCCCGTTCACCCCCCCACCCCCCCTACCCCCACCCCTTTAGAAAATATTGTTCCTCTGGCCCTCTCCCGCTCTCATGGCTCCAGTGTTTCTTTACCAATTTAGCCGCTAATGCGTGTTCGGTCGACTCCCACCGCTGCCGGCCAATCGAATCCGGCGGATCAGTTTCACATGAGGGGCCCGCAGCTATTTGCTCTCCCTTGTATTTGATTGTTGTTTCCGAGGGGGAACTAATACACTGTTGCACACAAAACTCACCCCCCCCCCCCCCCACTCCTTTGCATGGGCCGAGGGGGAATTAATTAAGTGTGACACCCAAAATAAAAGGAGCGAGCGCCGTGGCCTTGGTGAACCCAGCGGAGCGCCAATAAACCCGGGCGAAGCACCGGCGTGTTAAGAAGCAGGGCCTTAAAGGGGAGCGGACCCTGGGCTTGTGTTAAGTTGAGAAGTGGAACGATCACCAATATCTGGAATGGTCAAGCTAAGAGTATAAACACTAGTGACACCTTTTTGTTGATTCGAATATCTGTCTAGAGCTTTCGGGTGTTGTTTCCTCGTCGAAAACATCCACTCATGTCTGTTTGAGTATAGGTTTGTGGATGAGTGTTGACATTCTCGTGGCAACCATTCAAAATTCTGTGATCCATGGCCAGGTTTATCTCCCCTGCCGCGGCCTTACGTAACCAGGAAGAGCTGTCCTTAACTCTTGCCTTGCAGCTTCCATCCGTACCCCTCCATCGCAGCGCGACAAGGGGCGAAAGCATGCACTAGAGCAGGGGTGTCCAAAACCTTTTCACTCAGGGCCGCATATTGACATGTGTACATTCATTCAGAGAGGTTTAAACTGTGCTCCACTCCTTTGTTTAGAATTGCAGTTTGCAGTAAAGATTGCAGTAAAAAGTACCATCTCTTTAGCCGGGGAATACCCATGCCAACTGCACAACAGTCTGGGGACCGTGGCCGGACGCTTCGCATGGATTTGGGACCAATCACAGAACGAGGAGGGACGGCAAGACGATGACACACTATCCCACATACGGAAGCTTGTAGTTTGTTTATAGATAAAACATTTATTTTTTTTAGTTTATTTACAGATCCAACATGACAGCGGCGATATGGAAGCGTATTGGTAGCTTTATTCGATTTGTAACGCAATTGTCAAATGGCTTTACATTATGTTATTTCGGTATGCGTTTTAGATTTGTATTGGACATTTGGCCATGCAATATTTAATTTCACCGTGCAATGTGTCTTTGCAATATGTATTGTCAACATGCATTTTACATTTTAAAAACGTATTTTACATTACAAAGATGTATTTTGCATTATGTATATGCATTTTGCCAATACATATTTTATTTATGTTTTAAATGTAAAAGTTTTGATTGCATTACATATTTGCAATGGGATTTTGGTCTCTTTATTCATTTTACAATGCTATTGAGAATTATGCATTCTACCATGTGTTACGCAATTTACTTTTTGATAATGTATTATGTATTTTTAGTTGACTTTTGAGAATTATGCATTTGACTTCCATACGGCGACGCCATATTTTGATCAAGCTTTAGGCCGTGTTCTAAATAGTTTAGCTTGAAAGTTTACAGCGGGTTCGTCATACGTCATCTGATACGATGATACGATTGGCTGTGGCGACGTGCAGATACACATATAGACATTCATAGCGCCCAATAAACGGCTATGGAATCGTAAACCACATCTCTCCTACGAGAAAATGCATTGGTGGTCCCCAAACTAAATATAACTTGTGATATTTTGTCTACCATAGGCTACCATCTCTTATGTGCCAATAAAACAAGACACCTTAGGGCCACAGACAATTTATCTGAGATCCACACTTTGGACATGCCTGTGCTAGAGCCTCACCGGGGCCCCTCCTGATGTCCGGCAGCAGGGGCGGACCGGGACTGAAAAACAGCCCTGCACTCTGGCCAGCCTGGTCCAAATTAGCGTAAATGCGACACTTCCACAAAGACACATGTTGACCTCTTACCACCCGCCTTAACCGAGAGCATTTTCCCCAGTTCGGCTTTACCCAAACCTAAAGGCTTCTTGACTGGAAGGCAACACTGTAACGCCTCATTTGAAAGCTAAAATCTAGAAAAGTCACGGTAACTTTTCGTCACGTTGTCGCTGCATTTTTGTCATGTTTTTGTTGCTTTTTGCTGCTTTTTCATTAATTTTTTGTGGCTTTATGGCATGTTTTTGTCACTTTTTCGTTGTGTTTTCGTCTCTTGTTTTCTTTTTTTTCGGTCATCTTTTTGTTGTTGTTTTTTCCTCGCTTTTTTCACTGCTTTGTCGTCACGTTTCCTTCACATTTTGTTGTGTTTTTGTCACTTTTCTGTTGCTTTTCCAGCACATTTTTGGTTTTGGATGCTTTTCTTTTAAGCTTTTAGATTGGGATAAAACGCCCGGGGTAAGGTGAAGTGAGAGGCCAGACCGGTGGCCCTAGAGCCGGTGGCCCTTTCTGTGCTCTTCCAGAATGGACATATGGCCAGTCCGCCCCTGTCCGACAGTAGCTACACCCGCGGAGCCGCAGAATCCAGTTTTTTTGTTTATCGAAGGGGTTGAGAGCTGGGGCGGGTTTTCATTTGTGAAGAGTGCCATTCCGGAAGCCTAATGTGAACCTTTGAATACGCTGGACAAAATGTAATTCTCCCAATCCAAATGATCGCGAATATTTTGAGAACCCTTTTCACTCTTTCCACTTTGCGGTATAGAACTATGGATCCCTTTTGATGTTAAGCCACTTTTATAACGTCAATAGATTTAGTCAACTGTGTACAAGGTAATTCAACACAAAAGCCAGACTTTCAAACGTAACATGACATTGTGTATAGTCCCATAATGCAGCAGTGTGACGGCAGTTGGTGTCTTTAACCAGTTGAACCTAATCTAATTAAACATCAGACTCCGGCTCATGCAAAGCGTAATCCGGGAACTCTTTCTCTTCTTTCATACTTAACTTCCCGGAGCGTGACGTCGACCATCTACTTAAGATTCGGTCAACTGAACGTTAATCGAATTTAACGTCAAACTCGAGCTTACGCAAACTCCGATCCTCTTGGTGCTTTGTGACTTCGGCTCGATGAAGAAGCTAATTTGGATGTTTCGTTTTAATCTCTGCAGCCCCGCAGTCGGACGAGGGCTCGGACATAGAGTCGGAGCCGGACCTGCCCCTGAAGAGGAAGCAGCGCCGCAGCCGGACCACCTTCACGGCGGAGCAGCTGGAGGAGCTGGAGCGGGCCTTCGAACGCACGCACTACCCGGACATCTACACGCGAGAGGAGCTAGCGCAGAGGGCTAAGCTAACGGAGGCCAGAGTACAGGTGACACGCACACCCTGTCACGGAGGTCATGGAGGAACCGTGTCCAAATCACTCTACTGCTTAATACTTCACTACTTCCACGAACAGACATTCCAATACTACCTGCTCCCATTACTAGTTACTCCCACTACTAAATACTCTCAATACTAGCTACTCCTATCACTAGCTACTCACATACAGTGGGGAAAAAAAGTATTTGGTCAAATCCCCATAGACTTTGTATTGGATTTCGGCCAAATACTTTTTTCCCCCACTGTAAGTATACTAGCTACTCCCATTACTATCTGCTCCCATTACACGCTGCTCCCATTACAAGCTACTCTCATTACTCGCTACTTGGACTATTAGCTAACACCCATTATTAGCTACACGGGCTATTAGCTCCTCACATTATTAGCTACACCTACTATTAGCTACTTCCACTAACTATTACTATCTACTCCCATTATTAGCTACTCGGACTATTAGCTACTCCCATTACTAGCTACTCCTATTACTAGCTACTCGGACTATTAGCTACTCCCATTACTATCTACTCCCATTACTAGCTACTCTCATTACTAGCTACTCGGACTATTAGCTACTCTCATTATTAGCTACTCGGACTATTAGCTACTCGGGCTATTAGCTACTTCCACTAACAGCCATTCCAATTACTACCTACTCTCATTACTAGCTACTCCCATTATTAGCTACTCGGACTATTAGCTACTCTCATTATTAGCTACTCGGACTATTAGCTACTCGGACTATTAGCTACTCTCATTATTAGCTACTTGGACTATTAGCTACTCGGGCTATTAGCTACTTCCACTAACAGCCATTCCAATTACTACCTACTCTCATTACTAGCTACTCCCATTATTAGCTACTTGGACTATTAGCTACTCCCATTATTAGCTACTTGGACTATTAGCTACTCCCATTATTAGCTACTCGGACTATTAGCTACTGTCATTATTAGCTAATCGGACTATTAGCGACTGTCATTATTAGCCACTCGGACTATTAGCTACTGTCATTATTAGCCACTCGGACTATTAGCTACTGTCATTATTAGCTAATCGGACTATTAGCGACTGTCATTATTAGCCACTCGGACTACTAGCTACTCCCATTATTATCCTGAGCCCTGATGCTAGAGTGGACCCTATTACACATGTTTTTTTGCGGTTGGAGAAACTGGATCGCTCTGCGCAGACACACGAACCATTTGAAAGAGTTACTTTATTCTTATGCCCGTCGTATCAGTGAGAAAACTTATGGAGACGTATGGCTTCAATCAAAATGTTCTTAGTTCAGACAAGAATCGAAATTCTCACACAGAAAGGTAAAGAAACAGTAACGTGCGAGCCTTCCCATTCTCTCAGATGGTACGAATTCCACCATCATTTTTACAGAAGGCCTTCATAAGTGCACGTGCGGGGAATGCCGTGTGACCTCAGCCTCACATCTGAGCAAACACACTGTAACCCTCCCCTCCCACACGTTTATAGACTTTTTAACAGACTCTCCCTTTATTTAACTGCTCTAACCTGCTGCGAGATGCCGAATCCCACACACTCTCACACACACACACACGGCTCATCCCTGTCCCCGTGGTGCGATCCAGCCTCTCCGTGCCCTTTGAATATTGCAATACGTAAAAAGAATTCTCTGACCAGATGTAGCCCATAAGTCGCTTCAGTGTATTTTTTTTGTGTGTGATCCATCTGAGAACATCATTTTGGCGACGTTTTTTTTTTTTTTACTGTTACCAACGTGTACCGTGGTCTCCCATCCCCGTGCCGTCGCAGGTGTGGTTCAGTAACCGGCGAGCGCGCTGGAGGAAGCAGGCAGGAGCCAATCAGCTGATGGCGTTTAATCACCTGATCCCCGGGGGCTTCCCTCCCTCAGCCATGTCCAGCCTGCAGCCCTACCAGCTCTCCGAGAGTTCTTACACGTCTACGCAAGGTACAGTACCGCTGCTGATGCTATAGGCAGTACACCCACCCACCATAACATGCATTTATTTATATATATTTACATTGTACGATCCTCATTGAAGACATTAAACTATAAAGTCACATATGGGATTGTATAGGAAACAAAAAAGGGTGAAATAACTCCAGCTTTTTTTATTTTAAAGGCCCTATGCCTGTTTATGTTTTATTTTTTATGCCAAACAATGAAAAAGGAATCCAGGAAATTAAAATGTTCGCTGTGGTCCAAAATCATTCCCGACTTTTCCAAACATATTTGTAGCATCCCGATTCTTCACAGGGACGAATATACAGGCACATTTCACAATGGGAGGGGTCACTTTCACACAAATGCTACAAAACTAGTCTGCAAGTTCATGAAATCGATACAAATGTTTTAAATTCGATGCATATGTTTTCCCATTCCCTGTAATGTCTGCATTTACAATATATTAAAGGAGGACAAAACAAATTTCTTTCAACCATTAGAAAATATCCGGTGTAGCGGCTTTGAATTCTTCAAAATGGCCGCCCTTTATTCTTGGCCTTTTCTCAATGCGCTTCATAAGGCCGTCACCTGATATGGTTTTTAACAGTCTGTGAAGTCAAAGCCATTTCCGGTCACTACATCGTGAAGCTCATAGAGAAAATGTCCAAAGTGCAAAGCGGTATATAGGCAAAAGAAGAATCTATTTCACCTTTTTTTTGGTTTAAAATTTAATTCCATGCCTTCAGTGGGAATCCAAACTTCTGACCGGTACTGTATAAAAGTGCTCACACAAATGTACAAAGTCTCGTCCAGTGCTTCTCAAACTGAACGTTCCCACTAAAAGCAGGCTCCTCTACAATTACATGTATATTTTTGTCCTTGCTTTGGGCAAATCTCGATCTGCAACTAATGATTGTGCAGACCAAGTTACAACCTTAAACCGCCTCACAGAGATAATTCAGGTCTAGAGGCACTCAGAGATCTGGCAAAAAATACTCTTTAGTTATTTTACTATAACTACACTTGCATACGTCGTAAGTATTCTTTGTCATGGTTATGATAGCTCGGAATTACTGTCCCACCCAGATGAACCAAAAGAAAAACACTGGATTGTAGGTGAAAACGAGAGTCGGTTTTCGATCCGATATAACCGTTATCATAAACTGGAATTTAACTGTATAAATAATCCATAATCTTCTCATCTGCCCCCTCTCCCCCGTCAGACCCCCCCAGCACAGTGCACCGGCCCCAGCCTCTGCCCCCGTCGTCGGGACACCAGAGCTCCAGTGCGACCCAGGCAGAGGGCAGCTCGGCCTACTGCCTGGCCTCGGGACGGCACTCCTTCTCCGGGTACTCCGACAGCTTCGTGAGCCCCGGAGGACCGGCCAACGCCATCAACCAGGCCCTGGGAAACGGACTCTCTCCACAGGTGAGGGCTGCAGCTCAGAGCTTGAATATTATGTAGGTCCGGTGTTCATTTTTGAAAACAATTTGTAGCTGAAGCCCCATTTGCACGGGATGAGAATTACTGATACTGGACGTTGGTCAAATTTTATGGGCTTTCAAATGGAATTAGCATTCACTCATTACTCACTCATTTGTGGGTGCTTTTTTTCCAGAAATGATGGACTGGTAATAGTAAAAAACAATGATGACGACAATCCTTTATCTGTTGATGTTGGTAGCGTTGCACTGATCTTTTGCGTGTATATGCATCTGTGATTTTCCTGTTTTCGTAGAATACCTGTTGCCTCCTCGTTCTAAAGTCAACACATCCAGACTTTCTCAAAGAGCCACCAAGTTACTTCCGAGTCACGTCCGTAACATTGTTCCTCTCTCTTTAATATTGGTAAATGGAGTCTGAGTAATGCTTTGGATTGCATATTTGACCTATATGAGTGATTAGCATGGCGCCTTTGGTTCCCGGATCCATTGTTTATAGAGTTTCTGGTAGGTGTCTCCTGCTGACGAACCCTCCCACCTGAAAGCCTATGAAACATCCTGGAGCGTTGCAGATGGAAAGTGTTAACATAGGATAGAGGAAAACATTAAATCGCTATTTATCATACTGGTTAGTTATCAAACTTGTAGAGTTCATTAAACAGTAATAATGATGCCACATTTATATAAAAGTAAGAAATAAATAAAGCAAAAGGGCCATAAAACAGAGTCGTTAGGTGTTTAACAATTGCAGTAAACAGAAATCAAAACACCATGTCTTATCCTGACAAGGGTTAGGGTTATTGTGGCTCAGTGGGCGTGGCTGGAGCGTATATTTGAGGCTAACGCTAACATTAGCATTGAGGACGTCTCTGTGTTTGTCCAACATGTTTTACATTGAGATGGTATTTTAGACTTGAGTAACTCCGGTGGAAGGAGAACTCTTTTTAACACAACCTGCCCACATCCGTGCAGCTGTCCATCGTCCCATCAGGATGTTTTAAAACTAAACTGAGTCCCCGACGGACCGAGTGAAGCGTCTCCGTCCACCGCTGTTGTGGGCGGATGTGCGTCAGATATACGGGCGTACCAGAAACATGCAAATAGAAAGGTTCCGGCTCGGGAGTTCCGACTTGGGGGGGAAATCGGGGGAAATATGATTAATTGCGTTAAAAAAATTAACGCGTTAAAATCTTTGTAATTAATTAATCGAAATTAAGCGTTAAAGTCCCACTCCCAATATTATTATATTATATTTAATGTATCGATTCACACATTTATCGTAATTATTATTGTAATCATCCGAACAGTAAAAATCTGGGCAAATGTTGCTGCAAATTGCTGACACGGCATATTCCCACAGGCATAGAAAGTCCAAGGAAAATGTTACCTTTGACCTGAGGTCCTGAAATAATTCTAATACCGCGTGATTTTACATGAAATGTCATGAACATCAAGTCAATATTTTTTATTTTCTTTGTGAGAATTTTTACTTAAAAATGTTGCTACTTATTGACCACTCTAAAGTGTGTATTGCTCTTCTCATTGTAGTTTCTCATGTGTTTTTGATTAAATTAAATCACTTAATATTCATAGCGTCCCCAACACACAGGATCATTTAATTGGATAAATGAAATATTATTGTTAATTAATATTCAGACAGACCGGGCGTCCACTGAGGCCCCCGTGTTACCGTATCATCTAAACATTTGGCGGGGCATTCCTGGCTCTGAAAGGCCCGTATTTGTATTTCATGTAGAAAGGCAGGAATGTCCGGCGTCCCCGGCATTCTTCGCCGTTGTGCTCCCGATGCAGAGGGTTTGGGGCCCGAGGGCGATCCACTCGTGTTCGGGACAAAGACTAGACAACATGACGCGAGCGCTCAGAAATGCATTTGAAGAAGAGCTTTTGAACGACGCATTTCCTTTTGCACAACGAGCCGGAGAAGGTGGACGGGTTTTTTTTTTGAGGGAAACAGTGACTCTGCATTTGAGGTTTAAGACTGCAATGAATGAAAGAGTTATGTATAAAACATGAATGTATTTACAAGATGAAATAAGATTTAGTCGTCCTGTCTTTGGGATCTCTTTATATTAAGAAACACTGTGGCATAGAGAACATAAACCCCTTGAGTGTTGAGGTTTTTAGTGCAAACATGGAGAAATGTAACATTGCATTTTGTTCAATTGAGCAGCAGAAATATTTACTCAGGTAGATCATTTTACTCCTGCAGAAATAAAAAAAAAGGTCATTACTCAAGACGGTGAGAAAATAAAGGTGAAAATACTATTTACGGGCAAAGTTCTGTTTGAGTTTCAGTGTGATAGGTGTTCAAAAACGGTGATATTTTCATTAGTAATACAAAACATTGAAAGGTTTTCCGCATGGCATTGAAAAGCATTAAAACTGGCATTCAATTCTAAATGTATTGGGTAATTCTGACAGTACTCAAAAGGTTTAAGTTCATAGAAAAGACCAAAATGATGATCTAAAACAGGGATCCCCAAGTAAATCAGCTCAAGGTTTACTTTCCTGACTTTCCTCATGTGTCCAGGGTCCGGACATAAGCACCCATTGCTCTTAAAAGATTGTCTAATTACAAAACAGAACCGATTAATGAATCCACAATTGTGCCATTACCTTTGATCTTATTTTAATGTTATTAGAGTTGTTCAGATAATGGTTAATTCAGTCTTAGATATTAAGTATATTGAGAGGATGAAAAGGCTTTGGGGTCCGGGTCGCGGATCGAAAACATTCAGTTGAATTTTTTCCAAAATGTTTCCTGTTTTGTCCAGTTCTCTTTCTGTCTGTTTCATGAAATGTCTGATTTATCTCTAACAACGTAAACCTTTGGCCACATTCACTCACAGACGCTTCAAATATGAACTTACATTTCTTCAAAAAGGTTCTCAAGGCCATGTACTGTAACTGATTATTACCCAACAAAGTCCATATTGCAGTCAAGTGTACCAGCAATCTAACCAGTTTGTTAAACTAGTTAGTTTTAGGCGGAGCTTCAAACATCCTTTTATGAATGACTTAACGTAATGTGAATGGTCCCTGGTAAGGAAATAAAAGCACTCCCGTACAACATCACATTGATATGACAACGCTCCACATATCACTCTCTTGTCTGCAGACTCACCGCCCACCTCCGTCTGTTCCCAGTGTGGAAATGTTTAAAGCAGGACCATGTGTGTGTTTGCAGGACCATGTGTGTGTTTGCATCTGTAGGACCGTGTGTGTGTGTGTTTGCAGGACCTTGTGTGTGTTTGCATCTGCAGGACCGTGTGTGTGTGTTTGCATCTGCAGGACCGTGTGTGTGTGTTTGCATCTGTAGGACCGTGTGTGTGTGTTTGCAGGACCGTGTGTGTGTTTGCAGGACCATGTGTGTGTTTGCAGGACCGTGTGTGTGTGTGTGTTTGCATCTGCAGGACCGTGTGTGTGTGTTTGCAGGACTGTGTGTGTGTGTTTGCATCTGTAGGACCGTGTGTGTGTGTTTGCATCTGCAGGACCATGTGTGTGTTTGCATCTGTAGGATCGTGTGTGTGTGTTTGCATCTGTAGGATCGTGTGTGTGTGTTTGCAGGACCGTGTGTGTGTGTTTGCAGGACCGTGTGTGTGTGTTTGCAGGACCGTGTGTGTGTGTTTGCAGGACTGTGTGTGTGTGTTTGCAGGACCGTGTGTGTGTGTTTGCATCTGCAGGACCGTGTGTGTGTGTTTGCAGGACTGTGTGTGTGTTTGCATCTGTAGGACCGTGTGTGTGTGTGTGTTTGCAGGACTGTGTGTGTGTGTGTGTTTGCAGGACCGTGTGTGTGTGTTTGCATCTGCAGGACCGTGTGTGTGTGTTTGCAGGACTGTGTGTGTGTGTGTGTTTGCATCTGCAGGACCGTGTGTGTGTGTGTGTTTGCATCTGCAGGACTGTGTGTGTGTGTTTGCATCTGCAGGACCGTGTGTGTGTGTTTGCAGGACCGTGTGTGTGTGTTTGCAGGACTGTGTGTGTGTTTGCATCTGTAGGACCGTGTGTGTGTGTTTGCAGGACCGTGTGTGTGTTTGCATCTGTAGGACCGTGTGTGTGTGTTTGCAGGACCGTGTGTGTGTGTTTGCATCTGTAGGACCGTGTGTGTGTGTGTGTTTGCAGGACTGTGTGTGTGTGTGTTTGCATCTGCAGGACCGTGTGTGTGTGTTTGCAGGACTGTGTGTGTGTGTTTGCATCTGCAGGACCGTGTGTGTGTGTGTGTTTGCAGGACTGTGTGTGTGTGTTTGCATCTGCAGGACCGTGTGTGTGTGTTTGCATCTGCAGGACCGTGTGTGTGTGTTTGCATCTGCAGGACCGTGTGTGTGTGTGTGTTTGCAGGACTGTGTGTGTGTGTGTTTGCATCTGCAGGACCGTGTGTGTGTGTTTGCAGGACTGTGTGTGTGTGTTTGCATCTGCAGGACCGTGTGTGTGTGTGTGTTTGCAGGACTGTGTGTGTGTGTTTGCATCTGCAGGACTGTGTGTGTGTGTTTGCATCTGCAGGACCGTGTGTGTGTGTTTGCATCTGCAGGACCGTGTGTGTGTTTGCAGGACCGTGTGTGTGTTTGCAGGACCGTGTGTGTGTGTTTGCAGGACCGTGTGTGTGTGTTTGCAGGACCGTGTGTGTGTGTTTGCAGGACCGTGTGTGTGTGTTTGCAGGACCGTGTCCGCCGTGTTTAGACCTGGTTTGGATCAGGCCCTCAGCCCTTTACACACACAGATATAATGCGTTTGGAAACAGTGTTGCTCATGACTTCGATTTGGAGGCACTGACGACGCCTGAACAATATAGGAATAAATCGGAATGTGATTTTACAATAAAAATGAAAACAAATGAGTGAATGAATCAAATAAAATGAAATCGCAACGTTCAGGAGCATTACGCTGTGAGAGAAGACAGAAATACTGTAAAAGTAAAAAAGGACAGCCTTAGTCTAGTCGATGATAACTCAAAACAGTTTAGTCAAGTTTTAGTTTAGTTTAGTTTAATTGTTTATTTGAGCATTCTGCTCAAAAGGAGTGGGCCGAAGCAAGAAGCTTATGAGCGCCCACCCCCAACTCAATACAATCAAAATGTACGTCTCACAATAATACACAAGGACATAGTACAAAACGAACAAAACAACAACAAACAACAGCAGCAAAAAATGATATGCACTCTTAACGGCATTTACTTTAAATAAGATATATAACTGCCTATAGCATTACTTTATCAATCATACATTTAGCAACATCATATTGTGATTAGTCTCATTGGCAAAAGAGAACTTGTTACACTTCAATGTGTCTTACTACAACAACGGTCTTTTTCCTGTACGATGTCCTGTACAAAGCAAGCAACAAAAGGCGATCATTATATTTCGTTCAGAAGGTTCCCAACGCCAAACCTTGTTAAAATAACCGAAAGTCACAATGGCACATTACTGCACCCATTATCCTCCGTGATCTTGCTCATTCCCAGTTGTCATTTCCATCCTCATTATAGTATTAGTCTTGTTTGTGTACAATTTGTCTTGTATGATGTAAGCCCTACATAGTGTAGTGCGTTAAAAGCCAGGGTGTAGAGGGGGCCAGTTTCAGAGGGCGGTGGCTCCTTATCCACTAACCCGCATCCAGCTGCCCTAACAGCTGATTTTGTAGATGATGTTCCTATGCTGTGTGGTGCATTAAAAGACGGAGTTCATGAGACCGTTGGGAGGGTCTCTCTCAGCAGATTCATAGCTCGCCTCCCCTGTTTCTTTTATTGTATTTTTACAAATACAATAAAAGAATAGAATACAATAGAAATGACAACAACACTCTTCCTTCATAATTAATAAAATGTACATTGATCCTACTGCTCCTTCTAGTTTCAACGCAATTCTTAGAGGCAAGTTTCATTAAAACAAAGTAATAAAGTATTAGTAATTCAACAAATGAATTCAAATACATAAGTATTAGCAACAGAGATGAAGGGTGACAGGTTGTATCAAGCGTTTTACGGTCAGATTACTCCAGAAAAGGCAGAAGTGTCATTGTGATCCGGACTTTTCCCAAAAGCGCCCGCTCTCCTCATCCTCCTCATCCTCTGAACATCACTTTGAAGACACCTTTTTTTTTTTCAAGGCGTTAAATCAGTCCCATTGTCATTTTGGTGGATTTCAATAGGGCTGCAACTAACGATTATTTTGGCAATCGATTAATCTACTGATTATTTTTACGATTAATCGATTAATCGCTTGGCTGTGAATGGTGTATGAAAATTGTATTTTTTCATTTATTTTGAATCACACAAAGCTAAAGTGGCATCTCTTGAGGACATGTTGATGGAGTAAACTTAAACTGTGTTGTAAAGTGTTTTTGTGGTGCCAGTTCTGCTTTATTAATTGGATGAGACACAGACAGATATCTATGAAATTATTAATGTACAAAACTCTACAGACCGTTTCCATCAAAAATAAAAAAAATGTTCATGTAATTTTTGCTCTTTTTAAGTCTGTGTTTACTAGAAAACGATTAATCGATTACTAAAATAGTTGACAACTATTTCAATAATCGATTAGTTGTCGATTAATCGATCAGTTGTTTCAGCCCTAGATTTCAATCAAAAGGTGCTATCCCATCTTTAGATATTATGAGTTATCTGCCCGCCTTCATCAAACCTATTTATTTTAAAAAGATAATTATTAAATGATGTTGGTAATATTTTCAATAAACTATTCCAGGAAAGGGATCAATTTGTTGTCTCAGTTTAAAGACGGAGCCAACAAGACTATATGGGAGTTTGAAACTGGATTTGCTGATGATGTGTTTCCCTAAATAAACACCTGTAGAGATTAAATGTTCCCTTTTAATTGAATGTTCCATTTTTACGTCCGACCTTCAAAGAATGGCGTTTTCGCTGCATTTCCTTAAATAAAGAGGGGACGTGGTGTTGGAATCCGCTTAGCCCCGCAGTGTTTTTCCATCCTTTTCGTGGCCCAAAGAATATTCCCGCTAAATTCAATTACCTGTCGCTAATACAGACCAGGTCAAGCGCCGGAGGATTTCCCCCCTCCCATGAAAACCGCGGCCCTCGCTCTTTGTTAAAACTTATCTCCGTCCGAACATCTACGGCTCGGAGATAAGTCGCCGCTATCTCGCGCCGTAGACGCTTCGGAGCGGCGGCGAAAAGGAATCTCAGAACGAGGGAAAGTGAGGCCACGCCGAGTTGGTACAAATTGGTTGAGTCTTGAGCTATCTGCGTGCGGGACGTCCCACGCTGAGCTGCGTTTGAAGTGCACAGCGGGGGATTTCCTCGCCGCCCCCGTCCTGATGCAACACAGACGCCAACGCTGGGCAAGAGAATGTAACTCAATAGTGACCCAACTTCCCTGGTAATCTAATAAAGGGCCGGGTTTGAAGCAGGGCCTTGTGGACATTCTGAAGATGGATTTCTCTTTTTATATTTTCTGCTCAAAAATAGCGTCTCAAGCACACGTTGAGGGGTTTGTCTTACTACATTTTAGCCACAAAATCTTTTTTTTTTTCTTTGGCGTGTAACAATGTGTGATAACTTGCCAATGGGTTACTAGTATGTGTGTGTTGTTTGGAGGTACATAATGTAATAAGACCAAATACCTTTAGGGCCAGGGGTTACAGTCTTTTGTCTTATTACACTGTGTACATCCAAACTACAAATAAACATTATTGTACAGCTACAAGTTATCAAACATTTTGTTACACATTGCATTGTACTAAATTTGGCAGGTACATTTTTTTTTGCATAATCTGTGACTACTCCTCAACAAGTGTGTGTTTAGTACAGTTTCTCGTGCAAATCGCACATTTTTAAAGGCTCCGTACCAAATTTGACCCATTTTCAAACTGAAAACATGAAGCTTATTTTAAATAATCAGTTGTGGTCCAAACTGTGATACTTTTTGTTTATTTTTGTTTATGGGAATAAGTCGCTGTCAGTGAATGACCAGGTAATGTTAGCAATTGCAATTAGCAAACTGTTTTTTTTTTTTTCACAAAAATGTTACTTCCAGATTTTCAACCACTCATCACTCACTCATACGCCACGCAGCAGCAGTGTTTTTTTTTTTTTCACAAGTGTTTTACAGACTCAGCTTAGTTACGGACTCATGTAGATGTAATCTGCACTTGCACTGTGTGGTGTGCCGACACTTAGATCCGCTGCTATCGCCCTATCACTTAATCACTTATATCACTTAAAATCGCTTTATATCACTTATATCACTTAAAATCGCTTTATATCACTTATATCACTTTAAATCGCTTTATATCACTTTATATCGCTTTATATCACTTTATATCACTTTATATCACTTTAAATCGCTTAATATCACTTTATATCACTTTATATTGCTTTATATCACTTTATATCACTTTAAATCGCTTAATATCACTTTATATCACTTTATATCGCTTTATATCACTTTATATCACTTTATATCACTTTAAATCGCTTTATATCACTTTATATCACTTTATATCGCTTTATATCACTTTATATCACTTTATATCACTTTAAATCGCTTTATATCACTTTATATCACTTTAAATCGCTTTATATCACTTTATATCGCTTTATATCACTTTATATCACTTTAAATCGCTTTATATCACTTTATATTGCTTTATAGGCCTACAATCCCGGTGTTGTTCAATGTCAAATTGTCAAATTCCTAGTTTGTGAACCTGTTCTCAAACCATGGCAATAAAACCTATTCTGATTCTGATTCTGAACACAACTGGATTGAGTTTCATCAGTAATTAAGGACATTTGTTTTGCCTGAAATTATTACAATCAACAAGTCCATGCGTCGTTTTCATGGTCAGCTCATGGGTCCTCGTCAGTTACTTTGGTTTGGGAACAATGCATTAGACTAGTGCTTTTTTATTCGCTCTCCACACTTGGAGGCACAGCTGCCCTGGGGCGGGCTCATGGAGGAAGTTCCGTAAACTAAACTTCCGGAACTATTTTTGTGTCAGTGACATCCTTTGAAAATGTGATCTTTGCGATACTCCGTGATCAGCGTGCATGCTTTGCCTTTGTATGTTTTGCTTCTTCACACTGTGGCCATTGTACATGAGATTTGTCTCTCAGCTGACTTACCTGGCTGACACATTTAGTCGCTTGTCTTATGTTTTTATATTGGATTTGTCTGTCTGCTCAGGGTTTTGAATCGACCTGGAGTGCCCTCTGTAGGCATTAGCGGAAACCTACTCTATTCACTTTTGCATGCTATTCACAACTGATCAATGGCGCCTTGATGAACATGCGTTGAGTGCAGAACAACGAGATGGAAGACTTTAAGAAAAAAAAAAAGTTGGACAGTTTCGTGTTTCTACTATGATGCAAAAAAACCAAATAGATTGGAGCACTTTTGCAATAGAAGAAGAAACCCCAAGTCAAAACGATTGCTCAAACCCGCGTAAATGAAGTGAAATATTATACTCCAGGTGTGTTCGTTTAAAAACGTCTTCTGATTGTCCTCTCTCTCTCTCTCTCCTGCAGGTGATGGGTTTGCTGAATCCCGGTGGCGTCCCCCACCAGCCCCAAAGCGACTACGCCATCTCCCCGCTCACCGGCGCCCTGGAGCCCCCCGCCGGCGTGGCGTCCAGCTGCAGCCAGCGCCTGGAGCACCTGAAGGGCCTGGAGGGGCTGAGCAGCGTTCCGTCCATGTCCGCCCTGCCGTCCCTGCCCAGCTCCCAGTCCTACCACCCGTCGGCGCCCTACCCCTCCCCGGGCTACACCGTGGACCACGTGGGGCACTACCAGTACAGCCAGTACGCACAAAGTAAGGTCAATACGGCTTTTTGTTACTATTCCAGCCAGCACCATTTCGGAAACGGAGCGAACTTTGTCAGACTTTATCTCTTGCGAAGACTTACAAATCTCTCAAAATGACTGAAACGGTTTTATCTTATCGAAGACCAGACCAAATCTACTCAGACTCTTTCTATCCATAGTTCAAATTGTTTTTTATCCATAGAATTCCTTCCATATTTATGTTCGTAAGCTACAACAAAATGTTTAAATTGAAATGTTTCAGTTCCTCGTCTTCAATGCATAAAACCAAACATGTGAGCGGAATTAGAAGTTAGAAAACCGTGTGGTCACCTTCCCATTTCACTTAAACGTAAATCAAGAGATCACGTTTTTCGAAATAACTGTTTGCGGTCTGGGCGCGGCGTTGGCGCGGCCCGTTCCCCCGCCTCGGACCGCGCAGCCTCAAGTGTCGGGGTTAATTGCGCGCGTCTGATTGCATCTCCAAAAGCAATCAGGTCAGCGTCGAAGCCGAAAAATCAAGTTAGCTACAATTTTGCCGGGCGCGCGTCGTTTCCAATCTCGTCACCCGCGAAGGGGGGAACCTGTCGCCCGGGATCACCGCTAACGGAATCAACTTCAAACGACAATTCCGAGTTCGCGAGGAGGCGGCGGCCGCGTCCCTGTGATTGCAGCCAACGTCCAAAACTTTCTCTCCGTAGGGGGATGGGGGGGCGGTGGGGGGTGCGCCAATCAGAATTGTCTATCCGCTGACCTCTTGGCAACCTCTCGCGACGACTCGGGCCTTCAAAAGAGCGAGCCGCGACGGGGCTTTTTTTGGGGGGGGTATCAAATTAGCAGCGGGGTTAAATATCCCAAAAGCCGCGCTTGTCCGGAGAAATGACTTGCTTCGGGATCACGGAAGAGAAGGCACTGACAGGGAAGTCGATGTCCGCGTAGCGCTAACAGCACGAGGACGCGCTTCCACCGTGTTAGCGCCATGTTGAGTCGATTAATCAGGTAGTGCGTACAGCCGGTGTGCGGTTGGGGGTATTTTTGAAGGGGTGGGGTGGGGGGGCTGATCCTAATAGCCCGTGGCAGGGTGGATATTGGAAACAGGTGCTAGTGCCGAGGTCAGATGTGGAGGAAGAGGGTCCTAACTAAGTTCGTAGACCAACACTGGAGCTGAATGGGACCATAGAAAGGTCCACTTCTGTTGCGATCATTGCGGGGATTCTTCTGGACACCTGTGGTCTGTATGTTCTTCACCCAGAAACATAGAAAGAAATGTCCGACGCTTAAGTTAGATTAGCTTGAATTAAGAGAGTTTATGCAGATTTTGCGTAGCTTCGGACAGTCTTGAAAGGCTATTGCTTATGGGACAAGCGTTACAATTCCGGTATACAAGCCTTATAAATATTAAGGCGAGACACTGCAGGTGAATAGGGAAAAAATTTAAATTTACAGATATCAATTTGAAACTTTTGCTGTAGATCACTGGCATAAATGTGAGAAAAAAATACATTGCAAGTTTTCTGTCATTTTATCTTTTCATATAAGAACAAGGTGTTTTATGCCTAAAAATGCCCCAAATTTCCCATCTATTCGGCGACGAAATCTGAATAATGGATAGAGCTACATTCAAATGTATTGTTTCATTTTATTGATGAATGAGTTACCAAGATTTTTTTAGAGGGGATTTGGGATTTTTTTGTTTGGTTTTAAAATAAGCTGTTTTTTAGTGGAAAAATGTGTAAAAAAAATGTAATTTTCGCCTCATTTTTTGACATTCAAAACTCAATAAATGGGGCTTAGGAATTAAATAATAAAAAATCCCTCTGAAAAAATCTTCCAAATATTGTTCAGTCCAAGGCTGGAAAATGTGAAGTCTTTAGGTCCGACTGACGTGGACATAGTGTCGCCACAATGACAGAAAAATGTGTTTTGAGAAAAAGGCCCTTGAATTTGCATTCTCCCATATAAGTCTATGGGGGAACATTGAATCAGCGCAATATTTAAACATGTTATTGTGAAGATTAGGCATATTTTCTGTTTCCGGGTGAAAGCTTGTATGTTCAGAGACCAATTTGGCCCAAAACCTGAAAACTGAAAAAAATGAGTTTTGCCAGCAGTGTCTCCCCTTAACCTATAGGCTCTATGGAATATCCAATCACATCGACATAAATAAAATAAATACTTTGCCATGTCTTATCTGAAAATTTACTGCGTCACGCTTCTGTTCTCTCTTGACCCTACGATCTTTTACACCCAAACCTCTGTTCGCGCGCAAACACAGTCCACATGTTCCCGAATTTACTACGGCCATATATCTCTTTTTATTGTCTTTCTGCCTTTTCCCTTTTCGCTGGTAATAATTTCACACCTGTTTCACGGCTTTTCACAGGTGCCCTTCCTTATCTGAGGCCCGAGATCACCTAAAGTCTGGACTACAGCGATGTGTGGGCCCCCGGGGACATTTCCAATGGACCAAATTCTGGACCAAAATGCTGTTGTTGTTTTTTTAACCGATTCCAGGGACACATTTGGGACTAAATGTGTGCTTTCTAAATGGAGGAGTAAACAAAGGAATTTTTAAACGTCATTACGATGAATGGACATTACAGAGTCTTAAAGAGCGTTTTTTTTCTGTACACCACGGAAGAAGTAAGGACCACGAAATGAACTTTTCTCGTTTTGTATTCGGGGAGGGGGATCTGAAAAAGGGACTGATTCCGAGCCAATCTGGTTTTATTAAAGCCTTGGAGATATACTTGCTGTTACGACATTTATATCGGTAAAGTGCAGGTATATTTGCCCTGTTGGGTACTTGTTAAAGTTACTTAATTGGTTACATTACTGCGCTACTTTAGGATGAAAGCAACGTGGTAGAGTGCTCATGCTTTACCAATAATAAACAGTGTTATTTACTGTTTTGTTCTCCGATGCTGAAAGCTGCATTTCACGAGCTGAGCCATCAAAGTACTGAGTAAACAAGTAACAAATAAAGGCAGATAATTCCACTTCTCTGAGGAAGTCGCCAAAATGACGCTGAATAAGAACACGTTAAAAAAAGCAGTAAAGACACAGACGGGGGGGCTCAAAGTCATATGCATGTACACGCATCAGCGTCACTGTGAGATATAGGAAAGATAAGCAGTGTTGGGCAAGTTACTATATTAGTAGTTACTGATTTAAAATGTAATATGTTTGTATTACATATTACTGTTTCAAAGTTACCTACTTTTAGTGGTTACTAAATGTATTAATATAAACTGAAAATAGTAATAATGCCACCGACAAAAAAAAAGAAAGAAAAGGATTTCCTTTTCCTTCGCTCTCTCCATTCTCTGGTGTGTTGTCATGACGACGTTAGCTACACGCAGCTGCAGATGTTTTACATCTGTGTCAAACTTGATTTGGTGCTGCATTTCATTTGTAGGGAGTTTGGCATTTTTCTGTTCATACATCAATACAAACCATTTAAATGCACTTGAAACTTGTGTTATTTAAATTATATTGACTAAGATATTCCTGTATTTTGTTTCAGTAATAAGTTACTGAAAATAGTAACTAACATAATATATTTTTGTAACTTATTACTGTAGTAAGACCCCGTATATAGGCCATGGATAGGCAACGTCAGGCCCGTGGGCCAAGTCCGGCCCTCCAGCATAGAATCTCCAGCCCCCAACATGATATTTGAGGAATATCATTACAAATCCGGGATCATTACCTGTTCAAATACTCTTAACGATGCATGAAAAAAACTCTCAATATTTTTTGTGTTTTCTTGCAAAACGCTCCATGAGATGGTGTTTTGGCAATACAGAAAATCGTCCCTCGCACACTGGCCGACCCCTGACATAGACTCTAGAGCAGTGTTTCCCAATCAGGGGTACTTCTAACTCATCAGTAAAATGTTGGAATTTCAGTGTATTGTAGCTTCCTGGATCACTTTGTGTAAATATGGGCAGGATCCTCGAGGTAACCCTTTTCTGAGCTACATTTATTTCAACCTTTATCTTCTAGAAAAGTACAGACACATCTGATTTTTTTGAGTTTCTGTTTCTATCATTATTTCCATTTGTGAGCACTTAGGGGACATCCTTGGGAAAATGCATCATGTGAAATGCACTTTTAAAAACAACTACTTGTCAGGAAAAGCCGTAGAGAGCAAACGATTATCCTGGATACGGTCAAATTTGTTCACAAGGTCCAAAGTCAAATCAAATCAACTCTCCAGTCTCTTAACCCCCACCTGAGCCCAGCACATTTTCTCTAGTTTGGCTTTACCCAAATCTTAAAGCGTCAAAATAGAGAACACTGTGAAAAAATACTTAATGATTATCATGTATGTGTAAACAGTAAGTATATCTCCAAGCTTTAGTGTCCACTGCTACACCCCTCCCCCGCTCTCTCCTGTTTCATTGATGTTTTGGGACGCTTTTGTAGTCGTCTGCGGAGGACTCGGAAAGCTCAAAGGTCGCGGCGAGGAGAGTGACAGATGAAGAGGTGGCTGTAAAGCGGGGATAGGCTAGATCGATCACAGACTTCCAGGAAAGAAAAAAAAAGTCTGAAAAACCCTTTAAAGATCTTTTTCTTTTTTTTTTTGTGCGGACAAACAAAAGGAAACGGGTCACACAAGTCACTCCGAGACTCGCGAGGGAAACTTTGGGGACCAAGACGGCGGACGTGGCAGCAGCTGACCAAAAGTGCAATAACAAAAAACAAAAAAAAGAAGAAGAAGAAATCTTTCGGTGCCTCGTGAAAAAAAAGTCTTATCCATCACTTTAAGTCATTCGTGATGACCCGTCCCAAAGACGACAGCGGGACGGGTCAGTGAGCGTGCAACATTGTGGGAAAGTCATGGTATCGTTTCAAAAAGTGCCACGTGTGATTCATTATTAGGCATACCTGCTCTGAAGCTGCTTGAAAGTAATATTATTAAATGTTCTTCAACCTTGATTACTTTTAATAATAATCAGTTTTTTTTGTTTTTTTTACCAAACCAGTCAGGAGCAAAGAATGTGCATTTGTTGTGGGCGGCGCCCCCATGGAGGAGCACGCTGTACAGATCATCATTGAAAGTTTTGTAAGCCGCGATGAGAACAAATGTGGACAAATACTGCCTTCTGGTGGGACTTATGGAATCCCTCAGAGGTGCCAAGCTGTATTAACACATTGAGTACCAAAAACAGAAAAATGACCATCAAAAACTTGTGAAGAGTCAGGATCTGGACACTTCATATATATTATTGCGTTTCTTTTCTTTTTTTTTTTTTTTTAGTCCGGGGGCCGTGGTGTTGCGTAGCGAACAGCTGTAAACGCGATACTTCTCCCATGGACAGATCGAAACAGTGGAGATTTTAACGTTTCTCTGAGTTTTTAAATGGTTACAATCGGTCCAAGGATGACTGAGAAACATCCTGTTAAAGTCTTCAATCCAAGAACCAGGCTGTTTAAATGCACACGCCATAAAAAGTGGTCGTTGAAAATTGACTTGAAACGAATATATTTAGGCATTTGTCTCTTCCCATAATGTTAGTGTCTGTCTAGAGAGGAGAGAGGAGGAGAGGAGTTAATCAGAAAGTAGAGTGTTGCATTAAAGACACATTGTCTCTGAATCTGGGGGAAAAAAAAAAGTGATTCTGATCAAAACTAGCCACTGTTTAGCTTAGGATTTCTCAGGAACCGAGGCACGTAGAATTAAACTGTTTTCACCTACAGAGACCTTCGAATCCCGTCTTTCAAACAATCCATAGCATGTGTCCATAGCTATAACATAGAATATGCTGGGGTGCTACAAATATCATGAAAACGGTCTGGATTGTTGGCACTCAACAGCTAAATCCCCAAAACAGCACTCAATGTGTTAAAACAGAAAAAAGAAACCGCTAAATACAACTATGAAGGTAAGCTACATGCAAATGTTATGCTAGCCCAAGCTAAAGTTGCGCCAACAGCGGCTAAATGCTAATATCGGCAAAATCCCCTTTTAGAACAGCCTTATGATGTTGTGAAATATTAAATCCTATGATCTATGTTTTTATAGTGAGGGCTGTCCACTCTCTCATTACCGATCAGAGGTCAGTCTGTTCACGTCACATCAGACACGGGTTAGCGCACTTTGGCCACAGCCAGAGGTCGGTCCCAAAACCTATACCTGGTAAGACCAGTTTGGCCCTGGCCTTTGTTATGGAAAATTTCGACAAAGCGGGTGAAACGCGATACAAGCCTGCATGTGGAAAGACACCTTAATGGACACATGTAGACTGATATTGATATGAAAAAAACTTTTCCACAATGCTGTACCTTTACTTCCAGGTGCCTGCGCGTACTTACATATTGGAGAACCATGTTGTGGGAACGTTTCATACCAGATAATGTCATTTCAATGGAATGTTAAGGGAATTAGAACCATTCAACCAAAAACAACAACAAAAAAACTTCGGGGACATTCAGTGCCGCTCCTATTATCTTTATTATCACCATGACGGTGCTGTGCAAAGGTTTCAGAGCAGTGAGAATGCGAGGTGGGGGTGGGGACGGCCCTCAACAGTCCCATCTCACTGAGCTGTGCAGTGGAAAATCTTGCTGGCAGTGCACGACATCAATACCGTTGCGAGATGGGGCCAGTGCCTTGGTGGAGGTCCACGCTTCTTTGCCGGGACATCGATGCGCCTTTGAAGCCTATAAACCTGCTTCAGACTTCTGCACAGTACTTTGATCATATTTGCGCCTGAAACGTGTCTAATCCATCATGATGTAAAATAGCATGTAAAAAAAAAAGGACGATTACTTTTCACCATTTGATATATTTTTTTGTATAATCAGATAAAAAATAAACTGTCGTGTCATGTGTAAAAGCGCATTATCATCACTATTTATAATAAAGTAAATTGCTAAAAGTGTATGTGTTTTGATTCTTGTCATTTTTCCCCTTTTTGAATCGTCTATATGAGTATGATCAACACGGCTTGAAATTCGACCGTGTTTTATTCAAGCCGTACTTCGCAACATTTAGCCCAGTACACAGAATGAAGTACAAATATTCATTTCATTTTCAATGGTGAATACACAGCGGAAAAAATGACTGTCAGAGTCCGCCAGAGCATTCGGAGCATGTTTCTCTTTTACATTTGACATCATGAAAGTTTAGTTGCCCTTGTGACATAACCTTAAAGAGGGAGTAGTACACCTTTTGCAGGTAGTGGTAGTACTCTCCCCTCCTCTTGCTCCCCTTCGCTGTGCAGCTGTTTCAACAAAGAGAGAGGTAATGGTAAACGGTGACATTTATATAGCACCTTTCTACCTGCTTTACAGCTTTCTCTCATTCATATACCAGTGTATGCAGACACTGGAGGCAAGGAGGGTGAAGTGTCTTGCCCAAGGAGACAACGACAGTGTGCACCTGCAGGATTCGAACCGCTGACCCTCCGATCACAAGACTCTACTATCTACGCCACTGTTGAGGATCAGAATCAGAGTCAGAAGAGCTTTTTTATTATTATGTTTTTATTGACCTTTATTTAACTAAGATAGTCCCACTGAGATTAAGAATCTCTTTTTCAGGGGAGTCCTGGCCCCAGAGGGGAATCTTTTGTACATGTTTTTAGTGGTAGGGGAAACTAGATTACCTGGAGGAAACCAACGCAGACACGGGGAGAACATGACAACTCCGCACAGAAAGGCCCCGTCCAGGTGGGAACCACCACCGTGCCGCCCGTTTTATTGGCCATTGATTCTGATCTGCGACAGTAGAATAAAATAGATATGACCAAATAGATATGGCCACTGTCGCCCCCATGGCCGGGGTTTTGGCTTTGCGATAACAGAATTTGCTACTGCATAGTGATAGGATTTAGCCTGGCTAACGCCAGACTAAAATCACAAGTGATCTTTAGTCTGGGGACCACCAATTCATTTTCTCGTTGGAGAGGTGTGGTTCACGATTCCATAGCCGTTTATTGGGCGCAACGAATGTCTATCATGCGTCTGCACGTAGCCACAGCCAATCGTATCCTCGTATTCGATGACGTATGACGTACCCGCTGTAAACTTTTGAACCAAACTATTTAGAACAAGGTCTAAAGCTTGATCGAAAAATAGCGTCGCGGCTGCTGCTGTCATGTTTGATCCGTAAATAAACTTTTTTTTTTTTAATCCGTAAATAAACTACAAGCTTCCGTATATTGAATAGCTCGTCATCATCTTGCCGTCCCTCCTCGTTCTGTGATTGGTTCCCAAATCCCTGGTCCCCAGGCTGCTGTGCAGTTCCAAATGATTCGAGCGCACATAGCAGTCTGGCGTTAGCCAGGTTAGATAGGATTAGCCACTGGGGAAGATTCTCCCTCTCACGTGTGCCATCCATGCTGCCAATTTAGCAATGTTTTAGACGGCTTAGATGGAGACTGTTTTCAGGAATATCACCTGGTTAGAAGCCAGCGACTTTCTGACGATCTCTGCTGCTTCACAAAGGCCGTGTGTCGTGTTTTCGGAGTGTGTGATGGAGTTTTCTTCCGCTTAAACCGAGTTTTGTCCTCAGTCTGATCCTCTGCCTTCTCCCACTCTGAGCGGAGACACAGCACCATTTAACTCCACCCCTTTCCCCTTCAGTCTCCATGGAGACGGCTGTCAATCGCAGCAGAGCTCAAGGTATGAGGATGAGAAAACTAAAATGCTTTTGGAAACTCCATGCCTTATTAAGAAGTTTGACTTTAGAGAACAGACAAGGAATATTTAAAATAGAAATAATGATTTTTAATGTGCCTAATTGTAGGCTTTATTATGACTCTGAATATTAATAAGCAGGACTCTGCAGTTTTCTTCATGTGAAAGAACCGGAGACCTTTGTAAGTTTTTTTTCCAACAAAATGGATTCAAATTGTGATCATCCAAACTGAGTAAAAAAATTGAGATTTTATTTCTTGGCCATGTCGCCCAGCCCTAATTAAAAGATTTCTCAAAGATGCGCAAGTGAGCCGAAACACGTCTTCAGGTATGTTTTTGATGAGAGAATAGCTCTAGGTTTAGTATAATACCTCCTCTTTCAATGTTCCACACAGTGTCTTCACCATTTAATCTCAGTAATTCCCCGATTTTGATATTCCCCGTCTGTCTGATTCAATCATTGATCTTTTGGTACATTTTCCACTGAAAATGGCGCCGCTTCCCACTTTAGAATCCTGACCCAACCGTTTCAAACCACTTAGATAAGTACAGAGAGTGTGGCTAAATTACATTTTATGAAACTGAATACATACAATTCTTTGTTTGTATTTTCAGCCCGAAATTGAGCAAAATTGCCACTGACTGTGATCTACTCAATGCAGAGACAAACGTGTTCTTTTGTGAGTGCTCATGTGAACGCGGGATTAAAAATATCCAAATATAAATCAGCAGATGCCGGGTACAACAGGCGTCCTCAGCCCGGAGAGGCTGCGCTAACAAACTCACTTTTGTTCAATAATCTCCTCCAGCCTTGGAGCATTTTAGAAAAACAAGACCGGCCCTCAAAATATCCCTGCTCACACATAGAAGAGCTTTGTGTGCGTTTGTGCGCTACTAGCATACAAATATTAATGTTCACATGAATCATATGAAAAAAGGAGCTGTCGATTATGTGTCAGTAAACAAGCTTGTAAGGACTCAGTAACTTGTTTTTGTTGAGTTTTGTTGAGTTGAAGCCACATATTTTACCAGCATATTCAAGACAAAACAGCTCAACTCTTTCCAAGACAAGGGAACGAGAGTGTAGCATTCAACATGAACTGCAAACTATCTTTATTACAGAGTAAACTTAGCATACTAGCAAGTGTTTAGCTTTTCATTTGTGTCAATTAAATACTCATTAAATAAACCAATTACTCCTTATTGGTGCAACGTTTTATAAATGATATAATCCTGACTTTTATTACCAAATAGTAAAAATGACCATAATTCATAGCCAACAAACTAGCCGCTCACTTGCTATATGCTAAGTAGCATGTAGTTAGCTGTTAGCTGTTGTTGTTGCAGGGTGAGGAAGCTGCAGTTTTTTTATAGTATGTATCTGCAATGTCTGTGTGGGCTCTCATTCATTCAGGAGTTGTCCATCTTCAATGAAGGTCCTTCTTCATCTTCTGTGCTCTGTAGTTGAAGTGTAGAACGTCAGCGGCACTAAAGTTTAAGCTCAGCCCGCAGATTAGATATAGACCACAGGGAGGAGTTTAGCTTGGCTCAGTCCCTCCCCTCTATTAACGGCTACTCTCACCTGTGGGTAAACATCTTTGTAGTTCTAAATCTTTGTAGTTCTAAGTCCTAACGCCCTAACTCACACCTGAGTTTCAGTCTGAACGATCCTGCTCTCAGCTGATCACTGATAATTACCTATTGATCTGTCCTGGGCTGTGTTTCAGCCTCATTAGCATTAGCATTAGCATGACAGAGCCCTCCAAGCCTGGGGCGCAGGGGACTGCTGTAAAGTGAGGACAGGTGAAATCTCCATTCCTGTCATGGGGGGCTTGCTTCTTTGATTCCTCTTTCAAATCAGCGTTTTCCTTTTGCTAAAATTTCAACCTCCATGTCCTAAAACCATTTTTTATTGAAACTCAAGTGTGACTTGGGTTGTTAAGACTTAGAACTAGATGAGAGTGGCCGTCAATAAAGGGGAGTGTCTTAGCCACACTAAACTCCTCCCAGTGGTCTATATCTAGTCTGCGGGCTGAGCTTAAACTGTGTGTCGCTGACGAAGCCTTTTTGATTATGACTCAAGAACCTTCATTGAACATACAGTGGGAAGTAAAAGTAAGTACACTGTACATTTCGGCCTTACTTAGTCACTAAATGTGGTCTGATCTTCATCAAAATCCTAAGAATGAGTAAACAGTGTCTGCTTAAACTAATACCACCAAAACATTTACATTTGATCATATTTTTATTGGCCATTACATATAAACATTCACAGGACAGTGTGGAATAAGTAAGTACACCGCCTGAATCTCACTGAACTGCAGCAGTTTTGTAAAGAGGGACGGTCCGAGATTCATCCTGATCGTTGTGAGCGTCTGATCTGCAACTACAGAAAAGCAGTTATTGGTGCAAATAAAGGGTCAGACAGATATTTAATACAGGGGTTCACTTACTTATTCCATCCATGTTGTCAATGTCTCAGGCCTTTCTGCAATATCTTTGAAAAAAACAATTTCTATTGATGATATCACGTTGTCCAGGCCCTGAGGCAGCCAAACAGCTCCACACCATGATTCTTCTGCTCCAGACTTCACAGTGGGGAGAGGGTTCTGATGTTGATGTGCTCTTCCATTTTTTCTTCCCACTGTGTATGCAAGTTTGTCATTAGTTTTTAATACATCTACTTTGAAATCTTTTACATTGTACATACTGTCTGGTTTTACTTTGTAATGACTGATGCTCTACACCTCGTTGGCTTCTTTTAACCAATGGCTGGAGATCTGCTCATTGGCACAGACTATACTAAAGGACGGTGTTTGAGAACAGGAGACAGACAGAGATACTTTTAGAGTTTTTTATCTTTGGTTTTATTTTACTCTCCTCACCTTGACTTAACAAGCCAATCTACCTTTCAGCTTTTCGCCAAGAGTCTCTTTTTCAGCTAAAGCTAGTGTTGCTTAGTCCGCCCAGCCAGTGTTTTTTCAGCAAAAGTCGGTGGTCTGGCAGTTTTAATTCTTAGTCCTCTTCATTTTCATCGAATTTGGCACCTGGTGTGTTTATGTGCCACCTGTATTTATAAATTAGCCCTTATTCCCGTTCTGGTTTCTGTGCGCTGCCCGCGGGTATCGGGCTCATTATAACATTCTTCTGATTAATGCCGTCTGCTGCCGGACCACAGGACGGAGCAGGTTTCAGTGCGGGTCCGTGTGTGGATACATGTGTGAGTGAAGTGCACGAGGAGACCACACACTGTAGCGTCTGATAGTTTGCTGAGTCTGAACTACTACAAGACTTTGGAAACTGCATGTGGTTTAATCAGAGAAATAAGGAGTAGTCCGCGCCTGGAGGTGTTGACTTGAATACAGCCACTTGAGATGTGATCAAATGGATGAGAAGACCTGACACATCTCTTTTCTTTTTATTTCTGAAGTCACAGTAACAAGGCCTCTCTGTGACTTGTGACCTGTCTGAACCATCATTACGAGCGGTCAAAATTGAAGATAATTGAAATGAAAATTAGTTCAAATTTCATATCATTTCTTTATAATAATAATGCATTGGTTTTAAATAGCGCTTTTTCAGGACACTCAAAGACACTTTACATTGCATTATTCATTCACTCCATACTCGTTTAGTTTAGTTTAGTCTAGTTTATTTCACAATTTCGCACATACAATCAGGAAATTCAACTTATAAACCATCAAGTAATGCTACATTGTGAGAAGAAGCTTATCAACAGGGTCCATAACCCACCACGCTGGGCAAAGATACTTTGCAAATAAACAAAGCAAAGAATGGCTCACATAACTGACGCCCGCTGACATCTTCCAAAAGGTGAAGGCGGATTATAACAGGACAGGTGGCATTTCGACAATGTATAATATTCATTTATATACTTTTTTTTTTTACTTCACAATACAAGCAACATCTCACCCTACCAAAGTATCATCGGGGCTGTACAGTGTGGGCTTTTTGGCAGTCCAGCTTATTATTTTATAAATTAGTTCTGAAAAAGAAAATTGAAATAGACATATATTGCAATTGCTAACCAGTCTGGTCCTAGTTAAAATCCAAACAATGAATCCAAACAATCGTGTTACCTTGTATCAGTGTGATACTTGGTGCCTCAAACATTTTTCCAAGCACAGAGAGAAGTCCTAGAAGTCCTAAGCCGCAAGCAAACCAGAAGCATAGCTCTCCAGAAGTTGATTCTTTAGTCTTCTTTTAAATATAGTTAAAGAGAGATTGTTTTAAGTCGTCTTCCAACTCATTCCATAGGTTTGGACCACTGTGGCATATGCCAAAACTAATTTTACTAACTAATTTCCTATATTTCCCTGTAAACAGCAAACTGTTCGCACGGTTGGTAACAAGGTGAGTAAAACAGAATGAGTTTGCACAATCTAGGATTGAACCTGTTTACAACATTATACATAGTACGTGCATTATGATAGAGATTAATTTCAGGAAGCTTTAGGAGGCCACATCTGTGGAAGAGTGCATTTGTGGGAGAATTTCTCATGGACCTTGAAATGGCTCTTATAGCTTTCTTTTGTAATATCAGAAGTTTAGCAGTGTAGGTAGAGTAAATACAGTTACAATAGTTCAAGTGAGGCTCAAACAGAGATCTATACAAGGACAAGAGGATAAAATAGATAGGTTGATGAAGTGAAACTCACATATTTTGTTTATTTTTTAACTTATAAAGCCAAGATTTCCCGTGAGGTGAAAAAATGTCAAACAAATGTCTTACAGTACAAATTTCATTAGAAAATCCTGTTCTATATAGATGATATTATTAAGACATTTTAAATGAAGTCAGAATAGCTGAAGAGGATTTCTTCAATAAAAACAAAGACAATGCTAGCTTATTCCCACTGGACTACATGGAAATAGGCTAGCATGTGTGCTATCTGGTCCCAGTTTAGAATGAAGTCACATTTCAATGATCGTGATCAACTATGAGTTTAACGTTTAATACAAATCATATGTATGATCGAATGTTCCTCGGCGTTCTGTTGTTCCTCAGAGACTGCATGACAAGCTTCTCTGACACAATCCCTCTGCAGATGGGTGCTGAGCTTCTGTCCGTGTGTGGAATCAGACATTAGGCACAAGATCCGTTAGCATTGGCTGTTCCCCAAGGCTGTGTATCAAGCCCCCTACTCAATACCCTCCTCACCTCTGACTGTATGGAATCTCATCACACCAGTATCATCAAATTTGCCGACGACACAACAGTCATTGGGTTGATCACTGGTGGAGAAGAGACACAGGGCAGAAGTGGAAGCACTCCAGATCTGGTGTCGGGAGAACATCCTTCACCTCAATTCCAACGTGATCAAAGGGGATGATCATTGACCCCAGGAAGAGGATCGGTCAGCACAGACCCATCGACATCGGAGAAACAGGTGGTGAGAGGAACAACTTTTAAAGTCCTCGGGAAACCACCTCAGTGACGATCTCATCTGGTCCCCAAACAAAACCCAACTCATCAATAAAGCCCACACTAGGCTCTACTTTCTGAATAAGCACAGGCAATGTGGCATTGGAAGAGAGCGTGTCTCAAACTGTGTGGTATGGAGACTGCGCTAGAAGCATCAAAGAAAAGAACCACAGGACTTACGAACGGTTTCTATCCTCAGGCCATCAGACTTTTGAACAAGTCCGACATACATTGATTCTTTTAATTAATGCTCTGTACACTATTTGTGAAAAGAGAACGAACAAGTAAGAAAATGCAAGGAAATGTACCTTTATGGACACCCCAACCTATTTGTGCTGTTGTATGGTCTGCATCTTCTGATTTCAGCGACGATATAACAGAAACTGACGGTTCTTCGGCTTCTTCAGCTGGTATGCAAAACGCTGTTCTTGAGGAATGTTTTGTCCGCAAACTTGTGCCTGTGTCCATGCAGTAATACACCACACAGACGGCATGCTTCATGGTAAAGCACATGTACCGAAGACGGGGCTGCGTATCTGACTAATAACGTCAAACGAGTGAAGTCTCCGGTCCCCGCTGCCCGAGGTGCGGACCAGATGAGTGGCCCAGTGTTTGCTCGGTTAATCAGGCCCCAGCGCTGCAGATGGAGACGAATGTCACCTGTGGAAACCTCACCGAACATTAGTTTTATTAATGAACGCCGCCGTGAAAAGACTATTATTTCTGTATTACACCCCAGAGTGCAGTCAAATCACGGCCTTTTTTTTGCTCCGCTCCGGCCCGTCGCTTCGTGATGGAGGGAGGAGAACACCGCCTGGAGGGAATATGATCACTGGAGTTTCTGTACAGTAGGAAAACAAATATTTGAATCGGATCGGATTCAATTTCAAAATAAAACGGCAGAAGTTCCACTAGAGCTGTGACAATGAAGGGGATTTGTTGGATTTTTTGAGCAATGTGCGTACGAAGGAAGAACCCGCCATAAAGATCATGTAATGAAGAGTGTTGCTCAGTTTGTGCTGCATAGATAGTGCACATTTATTACTGCTTTTATGGCTGTAAGCATGTTCTGCTCAGATCAGAGAAACTTATGATGAGGTTAACGCTTTTATGTGCCTGATCTGCATAAATCACAATAAAAGTCCTCTTTGAAGAGTATTGTGTGTGTGGCAGAGAAGTACAAGCAAAGATCTTTGATAAAACTGATGATGATGACACTCATTTTCGTGGCAAAATTGCGATTGTGATCAGGTAAGACAGAATTACTCTGAAAACAACACGTTTGAAATCATCCTACAGATGGGTGGGTAGATATCATCGATATGTTGTTACCAAACAGCTACTTTAGAAGTACTGATATCGGGTATAAAGTGTTTCTACTAATTATGCATATGTAAAAAGAAGGTGCAGCAGCGATCACAAACACAAATTGATTTACTTCTTTGTTCTGAGCCAAAACGCTCCACAGCAGCAGAGGACTGGGCTGAGGCATCCATATCATTAAAATGACATATTAGTAATGAATGAAATAACCAGGTCTAGACATGTATATATTGATTGAAATACATACAATTGAAATGATCAGTATCGATATTGACAAAAATGACACCAAAAGTATCAGTATCGTACTGCTTCAGAGAATGTGGTATCACCCTTCACTATGTAATGTATTTACTGTGTCCAGTTCACTGGTGAAATGTCTAGTGAAATGTCTAGAGTTTATTAAAGAGCTTCGAGCACAAGCACGTTCAATTACGCCACGTATGAGCAACTACGGTGTTCAAATCGACTAACCGGGTTTCTGCAGGACATTTAATAAACACTGAGAGTTCAAATTGAACAAAGTGTGCCAAAATGAAGGCCTTTAAATGTCACTCAAAAGCATCACATTTGATTCAGAACAGCATTAAATCCAAATATCTTTGGGGGGAATGACATTCTACAGCTATTTTTAGAATCAAAATCATCTATTAATGGCCACACAACAGAACTGATGGAGTCTGTATTTGGCGCAGCGAATTTTACACTTTCTCACTGCATACATTTTTTAAAATGAAGGTTTTTTTATACGAAAGAACCATCATTTCAAAACGTCTGACAGGTACAAACTCTCTTGGCCTCCTTATGATAACGTGTAAAAAGAGGTCCAGTATCTGAGAGTGCACACTACATTTTTGCCTTGAGCAGCTCCATTTTAAACTCATTTTTGAAACCTCATCGAAACCATTATCCTAATCTTAAACTGGGAACCGTCGATCGGCATCGTCAACACTAACAAGTCTTTGGCTCAACAGTTGCCCTTTGTATAGTTTGCTTTTCGAAATATCCTCTCAGTCCTCTTCACAGATTCACAACTACAAAAGAAGATGGTATTTGGGCATCAAAACAATATTAAATTTAACTTGCTGCTAACTGTCGAAACTCTGACCTTAAATGTCCAATCCTTTCACAACATAAACTATTTGAAGTTTAGACACATGTTTTTACACAAGCGAGATACGGTTGGGGCTTGGTGTCTGATGAAGTATTTTTTTGTACATATTTGAAATACTGCTCTTCGAGGGAATTGTGAGTTGGTGACTTGCGCTCAGACAGCTGCGCAGACAAAGACAAAGTCAGGAATGTGAAGGAAATGATGCCTCTCTTTGACCCACTTTGGACAGTCTCGGCGTCCCGTCCCGTCCCGTATTCCCCCGGCCGGCCAGACGACGACAACATGCTTTTCCTATACCCTTTATGAAGATGTGTGCAAACAAATGTACAAGAACTAATCCTTTTCACACAGAAACTCTAGTCATCCATGGCATTCTCGCAGCGCTCACATGTGACTGACGGCGCCGGTCGCTCACATTTCACATCGACACTCGACAGTGATGCTCTGGCTCCGGAGTGCGCGGTCGTATTGAAGATTTTTTACATTAACCCAGCATTCGGGAGAGGTTCTATGCGTTTGTGGTTACGTCTGAGGCGAAGTGTGAAAGCAGCAAAGACAAGAGCCTATGAGAGCGGGTTTACAGCAAGTGGAAGTTAATACGGTGAGAAATATGTTATGGTGCAGTGGTGATGAGAGGATATTGAGGAACATGCGGCACTGTGGCTTCAAATCCGAATCCGGTGGCTGCCGTCAGCATGAATCGACTCCACCTGCAGGTACTCAGGGTTGCCAGATGTGATACGTACAGTTAGTGACCCCTGTACAATCAACACAACCAAAAAACCCAACATTTGAGCGCGGTAGATAGATGCGTTGTCCCACTGCGACAGGTGAAGAAGTTGGATTATTTTTGGAAGGAATCGATCATCAGATGCTAATCGGAGTAGCAACTTCATAACTCTTTGACTGGGGAAGAGTGAGTAAAACGCAGTAAGGGCCTCTGGTTTCATGTTTTTACGCAGTGGTTTCTAGCAGAGATGGACTCGCAACTCGGACCTGAGTCAGATCAAGTCGCTATATTTTTTAGAGACTTGCAACTCGACTCGGACTTGTTGCCTAAAGGCTTGAGACTTGACTCGGACTCGTGGCTTGAGTCTCCGCTGCTGCATGAGTTGTAAGCTAAAGCTACTACTTAGTAAAGTGATTAGAGATCAGATCATTACCATTACAAGGCTACTCTGTTTATTTAGGAATGTTTTGCGGGCAGTGGATACCGCAGCATGTTGTGGAGCTACAGGCTGCAGATGCTTGGAGCCTCATGTCTACTGTCTACTGTTGCGGCGCCCACTCTTTGTAACAGTCTTTCCTTGAGAGTTTAAACATCTCAGTTTTTGAATGTTTTAAAATCACTTTTGAAGACCCATTTGTTTACACGGGCCTTCAACACAAGCTGAGCCGGATTTTCTTTGGTGGTTCTTGTTTTGCTATTGTTTGTAACGTAATAATGTATTTTAACTTTGTTGATATTTCGTCCCTTCCTGGAACCGCCACCTTAGCGTGGTGGAGGGCTTTGAGCACCCGAATGATCCTGTGAGCTCTGTTGTCGGGGGCTCGTGCCCCTGGTAGGGTCTCCCATGGCAAACTGGTCCTAGGTGACGGGTCAGATAAAGAGCGATTCAGAAGCCCCTTATGAGAGACCAACAGGCCTGTTTAATTATGAGGCCGTCCTTCTGTGGACCCACCACAGTTAGCGTCTCCGCTTCACAGAAGAAGGAGGCCGGGTTGGATTCCCCACCAGGACGGGGCCTTTCTGTGTGGAGTTTGCATGTTCTCCCAATGCCTGCGTAGGTTTGCTCCGGGTACTCTGGTTTCCCCTACCACTAAAAACATGTGCAATAGGTGAATCCTCCAGCCAGTTGATTCTGACCATCAGCCTGGCTCCACATCATGGAGACGGGTCCCCGGGCGCGGCACTGCCGTCGACCACTGCTCCTCACGGGTTGCCCCAGCGGCATCGAAGGATGGGTTAAATGCAGAGAACAAATTTCCCTACGGGGACAATAAAGTAAACAAACATACAAACAAACAAACCACCTGCAGGAGGAGCCATAGGGGCTGGTGCTATGTGATTCACGACCTGGCAACGGACAAGTGTAAGAAAATGGATGGATGATATTTCGTATTGCTTGTGTACAGCACTTTGGGCAGCAATAGTTGTTGTAAATGTGCTTTAAAAATAATTTTGACCTTAAAGGTGCACTATGTAGCTTTGTAAGTGAAGACAAAAAATCTTAATATTTGTGCATATTTGAACTTTTAGTGACTCAATGGCTTCATGGGTGCAGCTTGGCAGCTAGGCTTTCCCTCACAGTGGACTTTATGACACTCCAGGATCAATCATTTTTTGGATATCGTACCAGAAACTTGTCAGAAACTCCAAAACAATTGATTCTGGAGCATCACAGAAGCCACTGTGAGGGAAAGCAAAGGCGCCATGCTGCACCCATAGAGCCACTGAGTCACTAAAAGGTGAAATACGCACCAATATTATAATTTTTCCACATAAAAAGTTGCATAGTGCAGCTTTAACCTTGACTCTTGACCTACTGTCTGCAAACCTGCGTCTTCAAGGTAAGACAGGCATTTAGCCATTGCTTGTCCTCTTTGAGAGTGTTCTTATATGACCACAGTGGACGGTGTAACAGGTTCAGCTTTTACTGTATGATACAGGGCACTTCAGTAACATGCTGAAGCTCATACTGCACACATGTTTGTGACAGAGCACAGCTGTGAGGGGGAACTAGAGATGCACCGATCCAGCTTTTTTGCTTCCGATACCAATATTTGGGTTTGAGTGTCTGCCAATGTCCGATTTTAACCGATATCAAGAGGCTTTCTTAAAAGGCTTTCCTTCCATCCATCCATTCATCCATCCATCCAGCCTTCCATCCTTCCATCCATCCTTCCATCCATCCATCCATCCTTCCATCCATCCATCCATCCATCCATCCATCCATCCATCCATCCATCCATCCATCCATCCATCCATCCATCCACCCATCCATCCATCCATCCATACACCCACCCACCCACCCACCCACCCATCCATCCATCCATCCATCCAACCATCCATCCATCCATCCATCCATCAATCCATCCCACAGAACACTTACTTAACCTACACCTGCAACTCCAGGCCTGTTAGCTGTGAATCACGAATGTGCTGTGTTCAGAATCCATTCTTTGTCCATTCATCCATCCATTTTCTTCCGCTTTATCCGGGGCCGGGTCGCGGGGGCAGCAGTCTCAGCAGAGATGCCCAAACTTCCCGATCCACACACACCTCCTCCAGCTGTTCTGGGGGGACCCCGAGGCGACACCAGGCCAGCTCGGAGACATAGTCCCGCCAGCGTGTCCTGGGTCTTCCACGAGGCCTTGTCCCACTAGGACATGCCTGGAACACCTCCCGCGGGAGGCGACCATGGGAGGCATCCGAAACAGATGCCCTAGCCACCTCAGCTGCTCCTTTCGACGTGAAGGAGCAGCGACTCTACTCCGAGCTCCTCTCGGGTAACTGAGCTCCTCACCCTATCTCGAAGGGTGCGCCCAGCCACCCTGCGAAGGAAACTCATTTCGGCCGCTAGTATTCGCGATCTCGTCCTTTCGGTCATTACCCAAATCTCATGACCATAGGTGAGGGTGGGAACGTAGATCGATCGGTAAATCGAGAGCTTTGCCCCGACTCAGCTCCCTCTTCACCACGACAGACCGATACAGCGACCGCATCACTGCTGACGCTTCACCGATCCGTCTCTCCATCTCACGCTCCATCCGTCCCTCACTCGTGAACAAGACCCCGAGATACTTGAACTCCTCCACTTGAGGTAAGGACTCCCCACCGACCTGAAGAGGGGAAGCACCTTTTTCCGGTGGAGAACCATGGCCTCAGATTTGGAGGTGCTGATTCTCAACCCGGCCGCCACACACTCGGCTGCAAACCGCCCCAGAACGTGCTGAAGGTCCTGGTTCGTTGAAGCCATCAGAACAACATCATCCGCAAACAGCAGAGATGAGACTCTGAGGCTCCCAAACCGGACACCCTCCAGCCCCTGGCTGCAATTCTTTGTTTCCAAAATATATATTACATCTCTTTGCATAAATGCGGCAAGCCTCAAAAAGTACAAAACATCACTTTTAAAGTGTCGGAAGTGTCGAAATATTAGCACGACCTCCATCCATCCATCCATCCATCCATCCATCCATCCATCTGCGAGGCCATATTCGTCTGGCACAACAGTCAGCGTTTGTGTTTCACAGCTAACAGGCATTTCTGTGTGGAGTTTGCACGTCTTGTTTGACTGTCTGTCTGTCTGTCTGTCTGTCTGTCTGTCTGTCTGTCTGTCTGTCTGTCTGTCTGTCTGTCTGTCCGTCCTTTTGTCATCAATCCATCCATCCATGTTCTTCCACTTTATCCGGGGCTGGGTCGCAGGGGTCTCAGCTGCTTAAAAATGGCGTTGTGATGCGAGGAGCCAACATCCAAGCAAGCTGGAAACGATGGCCCCTTCATAAGTCACGAGAGGAGAGACTTCTCCTTGATGGGTGTCGATAATCGGTTGTTTGTCCAGGCCATTTAAATATGCATCCATTTGGTCGTTGAGTGGTTCCGTTGAGGTGTTGAGTTGCTTCGCACGCTGATTGGCGATTCCTGGCAACAGCTGAATGCCAATTCTTCCGTCACTCAATCGCAGGCATAGCAATGAGCTCAGGGGCGCATCTAATCGCACACCGACAAGTTCGATGGGGACAGATTTGATTGAAACAGAGATGGCAGTCACAGACACGGTGAACGACGGGAACGCAGAGAATGACAACGATGAAAGCGATGGTAGATGCAAGAAAAACGACGGGTACACGTGGAAATTGACAAATGCAGCTTCATAAGGAACAATATCGTCGAGTATTGTAACTGCCAGGTAGGATCGTGTAAAAGGCACCCAGTTTGGAAGAGGGTTAGGCCAGAAGGAGAGGGGAGAGATAAAAATGGTCACAGGTCCAATGTTAAATGCATAAAAGGGCATTAATTTGTTTAGAAAATGAATGACCATCTCTCCCACTTTACTGACGTCTGCCAGTGCTATGAAGCAGCACTCTGATCCATGCATTAACATACGAACTGATGCTAACATCCCAAGCACTGCAAACATGATTACGAGTAATATAAATATGTGATATAAGACTGAATTTGCAGATTTCCAGAAAGATCTTTGCGTCAACTGCGGCTGCCCTTGCTGAGCATATAATAAACGGATCTGCTGATTCTGGAGATCAAAATTTGCGACTATTTCAGCCAGTTCTTCTAACTCTCTTGACAAATCCATACTTATTGCTCCGAGGGAAAGTCACCAACCAAACCAGGCAAAGACTCCTCTCCCAATGATCAAAAACAGCAACAGACCCAAACACAGAAACTGACATGTCACGTTGCTATGACTACGGACTCTCCAATTGGTTTTCAGGTTCTAGATTTGGATGATGTCACACTCCCATGTGGCATTCGGTAAATTCCACAGTTACCATGGAGATCCGCCATACTTGTAGCTTGTAGACCAGGGGTAGGCAATGTCAGGCCCGGGGGCCAAATCTGGCCCTAGGGTTAGGGTTAGGGGGTTAGCCCTGGCCCCCAGATGATTTTGACAAATATTACATAAATCAGAGACCAAATACACAAGAAAATACTGTAATATGTGTGTTAACCTCTTAACCCCCGCCTTAACGGAGCGCGTTTCTACAGTTTGGTTTTACCAAATTCTAAAAGCCTCTGGACTGGAGCTGCCAGCCTATAGGCCAGAGTAATGCCTGATTTGAACAACACAGTCTCACTCCGAAAGCGTCATAAAGTGACGAACGGTCACTCGCCTTATGCGTAATATAGAACGCAAAAGGTACCCGTCTGCGTCTCCCTTGACGCAGTGGGTTTTTCGCGTATTTGAATGAGAGCCCGCGTGCGTCTCCCTTGACGCAGTGGGTTTTTCGCGTATTTGAGAGCCCGCGTGCGTCTCCCTTGACGCAGTGGGTTTTTCGCGTATTTGAGAGCCCGCGTGCGTCTCCCTTGACGCAGTGGGTTTTTCGCGTATTTGAATGAGAGCCCCTGTGCGTCTCCCTTGACGCAGTGGGTTTTTCGCGTATTTGAATGAGAGCCCCTGTGCGTCTCCCTTGACGCAGTGGGTTTTTCGCGTATTTGAGAGCCCCTGTGCGTCTCCCTTGACGCAGTGGGTTTTTCGCGTATTTGAGAGCCCCTGTGCGTCTCCCTTGACGCAGTGGGTTTTTCGCGTATTTGAATGAGAGCCCCTGTGCGTCTCCCTTGACGCAGTGGTTTTTTCGCGTATTTGAGAGCCCCTGTGCGTCTCCCTTGACGCAGTGGGTTTTTCGCGTATTTGAATGAGAGCCCGCGTGCGTCTCCCTTGACGCAGTGGGTTTTTCGCGTATTTGAATGAGAGCCCCTGTGCGTCTCCCTTGACGCAGTGGGTTTTTCGCGTATTTGAATGAGCCCAGGCGCGGCTCATTTGACGATATCGGTCAACTCGTAGTATAGAACGCGTACACTCGCTTGAATCCCTCGCACAAGCGCATAAAGCACGCAAACACAACCCAGACGCGCAGAACTACAGTATTATTTGCGTGAATCTGAGGCCAAACTGTTGTTCATTAAAGCTAAAATGAGGGATCCAGGACAAACCAAGCCGGACCCAACCAACCCTCAAAAACTACTCCAGGAACTTTTACAATATCGTATTGCATTACAGCAATAATAACAATTTAAAGCCTTTTTCCTACCTTCTGCTGTCTTCATGGGACGAGTACTCCAGTATAAGTCCCACAAGTGTGCAGCCGCCGCGCGTCATGGTCCTGTTTTAATCCATGGCCTTGCCGGGTCTTTCCACCGGCTTGTACCCGGCGAAGGTGCGTTCTCTTCGGGCAAGCTTTGAGCTGCGGCCCGCTGGAGTCTAATGGAGTCTCGTAGCAACGATTCACACTTCCTCTGCTTCAGTCCTTTTGGTGAAAGTGATGCCAAGCGTCCGCGATGATATACATGATATACGCGCCTCTATACGGCCATTTGAGGTTCAAAAACACGCATTTATTGATCATATGTTTGACTAGGCGCCAATGTACAGTGACATGATCAGCTGTTTTGATTGACACCTCCGTCAACCAGTGACACGCGTTCAAAACTGTGACGTCACTAAGAAGATGGTCAATCTATATTTTTATTGTATATTTAAGTCATTGAGCAGAAGATTCTGAAAGCACATTTATAGCATGGATTGGAGGCCTATTTTATTTTATTTTTAGAATTATTATTTTTTATGAATTTTTCAGCAAAAGGTAAACAGAACTGAAGATCCCTGTTTCTACACGGACTCGTTTTGGTGTCGCGCCCATCCCCCCGAGGCTTTAATAAGTTAGAGGTGAGTTGTTTTTAATCGTGTCATTTTACCTACTTAGTTGAACGCTTCAAACGTCTAGGCTCTAGAAACAACTTGCTGTAGGCTGTATGTGAGTATATTTTTGCTGGGATTCATATGGCTGTAGAGCCTTATACAAGCTACTAAGTTTTTTTAGACAGGATTTTATTTTGTGTTTTTAATAAAGTAGGAACTGATCCAGTGCTGAGCCTCTAAATTAGGGTGTAAACTGATCAAATCATGATTAAAGCATGTCACAACAAAGATTACATTTATTATTTTTTATTTTTTTTATTTTATTGACCTTTATTTAACCAGGATAGTCCCACTGAGATTTAGAATCTCTTTTTCAGGGGAGTCCTGGCCCAGAGGGGAATCTATTGTACATGTTTTTAGTGGTAGGGGAAACCGGAGAACCCGGAGGAAACCTACGCAGACACGGGGAGAACATGCAAACTCCACACAGAAAGGCCCTGCCCAGGTGGGAATCGAACCCTTCTAGCTGTGAGGCGTGAGCGCTAACCGCTGCACCACCGTGCCGCAACCAGGAACCTGACCATCTTTACCAAGGCCCAAAACCATGGGATGCAGGTCATTCCTGTATAGTAGGAGTAGAACCTTTGTCATGTGCTGCAAACATATTATTAGTAATGAATCATTAATTCCTTTCTTTGTGCGAGGACAGACAGACGTCTTTCTGAATTGAGGAGAAGATCGAGGACATGGGATTTGGAGTTTGTCCACTACAAGACCGTAGATTCTTCACTCTACTGCATCAGATTGCTCCAGGTTTGTCATTTCCACATCAGTCAGAGGGCTGCACAAGTTTGGACAAATATCTACTTGCAAAGGTATTGTGATTGCAGCTAGATTTTTGTCGTTTCGTTAATACAAAAATGTTGTAATTGTGTCCATGTAAAATAGACTAAATAAGACATGACGTCTTCTATCACTGAAGACACTAAAGTGCGCAGAGGTTTTGTGGCAATCGCCTCTAATTTAAGCTAGGCTTCTTGTCATATATACTGAAGTTGGCTTTGCCAAAGCTATTTTGTAAATGTTTAGTGGTGTTTAGAGGCATTGTTTGAAGGGAGGATATGACAGACCACGCTTGTGTGCGCTAGATGAGGAATTGTCTTTTCTTTACCTATGTTGTTAATGATCATTTCGTGTTTGTGTCCCAGCATTATTGATCTGCACCCTGGTATATCCTGGAATAGTCACTTGTGCAGTTTTGATGACATCTATTGAAGTGTTATGACCATCGAGCACAGCAGGTAAGATCACGTTATACAGAAGAATCCGCCTCTGAATTAGCTGGTGCGGTGTTTTGTTTATATGGCAAACCAGAGCGCTCAAAAGCATATCAAGCATATCAGGTTTTCAGCACAGTTCATTCACAACTGAGGCTTATCTCACCAACAGACACTCAACTCCACATTTTCAGAAGACGGGGGACTGACATCCTGCCTGTGCGTTCTGTCAGAAAATGAAAAGTATGTTATTATTGTCACATGGTCTATAGTTCAGAGTTCATTTGCATGTTTTGAGCCAGCACTTCATGGTGGAAACCACCAGTCATCACCTTGGTTTTGTTGGATGCAGGGAAAGAAAGTCTGCACAACCGCATAATTGGCTTGCAAATTTTAATGTTTACTAACACCAAAACATATACATATGCAAACATCTAACCTTAAAGTAAATATCTAAAAAATATAATCAAACAAAGGCAGAAGCAGCTACATGAGTATTAAGTTTTTGTCATTTTCTCTTTCAAACAGCAAAGAAAAGTGTGTCATCAAAATGCCTACATTTACAGAATGTCTTGTGTTTAAACTGAATTTTAAAAATGTTTTCCTCTTCTCACCAGCTTCTACCGGCAAAGAGACTACAACGAATGAAGATTTTGCATCATTATAAACACACAGTCATAAGGGGCTTCTGAACGGCCCGTTGTCTGAGCCGTCAGCTAGGATCTGTTTGCCATGGAAGAGCCGACCAGGGGCATGAAGCCCCCGACAACAGAGCTCCAGGATCAATCAGGTGCTCAAACCACTCCCTTCCAGAAAGGAGGCCCCTTATGAGAGACCAAAAGGCCAGGTTAGAATCGGAAGGCCGTCCTTCTGTGGACCCACCACCTGTGGGAGGAGCCATAGGGGCACTGGGCAGCTCGTATGGTGGCCCCACGACCCGGCAACGGACAAGTGGAAGAAGATGGATGGATGGATAAACATAAGCCACAGCTGGACTGGACAACTTGTTTTCTGGGAACAAGAAGTACAGCATCAATGAATGTGTGACGAGAGACTGAAGTTACTGACTGACATTCTTGACTGAAGACTCCAGTCCATTCTGTACCACTTGTTCAAACAAAACTCTCGATTCTAAAAAGCTGAAGCATAGGTTTCAGGAAATGGCACAAATTTCATGCGTTTTTGTTTCATCACCCAGCTCTAGCAGGAACTGAATTGTAGTGGAGGAAGTTTGAGCTTTGAAATGACAAGAATAAATCTGATATACGTGCAAGTATTTCAAATTAAGAAGAAGATGGTGTCAGCATTTTGAAAGCTGTGTTAAAAAGTGTTATAAGTGTTTGAAAGGGATGGAATGCATGATAACCACATCATATACAGTATCATAACATGATTATTTTAAATTCTATTTTAAAATGATGCAAGCCATTTTAGCGTGTGGGATGTTTAACCTACTCCTGGTTAGTGTTTTCCTATATAATATTTTGGTTCAGTCTTGCAGGCACTGCTTTAGACGAAGACTTTCTTGTTTCAAACCTGTTTGTTTTCTTCTTTGATGGGTTCTGGCTGTACATTCTAACAATTACTGTACTAGTTTCTACTCATCAGGTTAGTTACTAAATGTGTTCAACATCATTTTATGCTTGGTAATGTTTACCATTATATTAGAAAATAAAAATAACATTTTTAAAAAGTCTTTACAGCTTTGTCTTGGGTCTTTGGGCTGGTCTGTTTAGTCTTTACCAAGAGGCACATATACAACATTTCTTGAATAACAACCAGATATTAAAAATATGTAGAGAATTTTGAAATTGCCAATTTATATCAGTGACAGGATTCATGATCTTATGGTGCAACACTAACAAACTCCATAATGACATTACTATTTCACTAGTCACTGATCGCTATTGAATCATACAGACTTATAGAACGCTATGTCACCTGAAATGTATTCATAATATGTAAACAGTGCTTAATTTGTAAATTAGTATTTTCAGGAACACTTTTGGTCTGAAGTGATGGATTCGGGGAACAGGCCAAAACATTTGCCGGAACACTCTCATTAAACACCATTATATCAGATAAATCTTTTGCCGGATCCTCCATAATATATCCCAGATCCTTTAGCCTGGATCAAAAATCCAGCATAAAGGGTAAGAACTGTTGAAAACATTTTGCATGTGGCTTCTTGATAGAATGAAGCCATTCTATTCTTGATAGAATGGTAGCTAAGAAGTAAGGGTTCGATTCCCACCAGGGACGGGGCCTTTCTGTGTGGAGTTTGCATGTTCTCCCCGTGTCTGCGTAGGTTTCCTCCAGGTACTCCGGTTTATCCTACCACTAAAAACATGTACAGTAGGCCAGGATGAATAACAGTGCACATGGGGAACGACGGATGGAAATTAGCCCAAGATTATAATCCGTTGTGGCTTGTTTACATGCATTGGACCCATGTATGTTCATTAACATACACTGTCCCATCAAATAAACCAATCAATAAATTATACTTATTTTATGTGATCCAAAACAACGTATAGTTAGGTTCTTTATTTATTTATTTTTCATCAATTAGCTTTAAGCCTCCCGCGGGAGGTGTTTCAGGCATGTCCTAGTGGGACAAGACCCCGTGGAAGACCCAGGACACGGTGGTGGGACTATGTCTCCGAGCTGGCCTGGTGTCGCCTCGGGGTCAGAACAGCTGGAGGAGGTGTGTGTGGACCGGAAAGTTTGAGCATCTCTGCTGAGACTGCTGCCCCCACGACCCGGCCCCGGATAAAGCGGAAGAAAATGGATGGAGATTTAAGCCCTGGCCACTTTTCAGGAACAAAATTACATTTTTGGTTAAAATACAGTACACATTTCTTTAAATATAATTAATTTGCATAGTTGACATGTCTTCAATCACTATTAAACAAGATCTGATCATTCAATTATAAACTTTAATACCTTTTGTTGGGCAGCTAGAGAGTGTCTAAAAGTATGTCTGGAAGGAGGCATCAGGGCTGAAGTGAAAAAAAAAAGTTTTTATAATAGAAGCAAATGAAAGGCATTTTCTGAAAGCTTATGTTAAATGGAGTAAGATGATGTAATTATAATGCCTGTACCCCACACCTGTTTTTAAATATTTAGGCTTAAGCACTGCATTTGGGCAGTTTTTAAATGCATATTTTTCAAGAACCGTAATAGCTATCATAACAAACTAAATTTTGCTGGATGAGTTTTGACCTGAATTTTAATATAAGAGCATTTGAAACTAGGGGGCGCTGTTAATTATTTACATTAGAAAAAAAAATATGAGTAAACATATTAAATGGTATAATATTGGCATGCCAATTACATATGTATTATATTATGTATTGACAATCAACATGAGTACCATTCATTTTATTTTTAAGAAATGTGTTTTGAAAAAATGGCAAAATTAAAAATGTACCATATATTACTACATTTCCCATGAACCCCTGCCTGCATCTGTGCGTCCTTTGCCGCCATATTTGAAGTTCTGTAGTTGCCATATTAGGTTTAGAGATTAGGGCTGTAAACATGAATAAAATCGCTATAAACCCCCCATAAACTTAGCCGAATTATTAATAACATTTATAAAATATGAAAACTATGTTCACTTCGCAAATACGTTTTGTCATTTTAATGTATCACATTATTTACTGTTAGCCGAGTGGGTGCACTATTGTGTTGATGCTAGCTAGGGTTGACGTCCTTAAAAGTTGTGTGTTTCGACATCAAAGAAACCAGCGGAACTAGTTAACATCAATAGATTAATAAGGTAGATATTAAAAAATAGCCAAATTATTTCGGATGGCCATTAATTTTAACTTTTTCCACCACAACGTGGTCTCCTTGGTAACCAAACAAAGATCAGGCCAGACCTGGGCAAAATACCGCCCGCGGGCCACATCGGGCAGTGATTCAGTCCGGCCCACAACTTGTAGAGCATAAATTCCTAAATATGTCAAAAAAAAAAAGTATGTCTCTAGCCCATTCCTGTGCGGAGTTATGATTTTTTTTAAATGACCAGAATGCTCACTCCAGCCACTAGGGGGCAGATTAAATAAGAGTAAAAGGAAAGAATACCACGGGTGTCCAGCGGAGGGCACTGACTAATAAGAGATCAGGATATAAACAACAAATTGTGTGACTCTCAAGTGGGAAATGGACAGTCTGCCCCTGGGCAGCTGTGGCTAGAATAGTAGCTTACTACCACGGAGTGTGGAGTGAATGAATATTGACTACAATGTAGCAGAGACTTGTGACACAGGCTTGTAAAGTGCAATAAGTGTAAGTGTTTATATGAGGCTACAGTCCTGTCAGGCTCATTATTATTCATTTATTGAAAGAAAATCCTCAATGTATTTTCCCAATCAAAAAAATTGTTTTTATTTTGGAGCTTTTGTTTATGGACCCGGCGACACACTCCCCATATATTATACTTCTATCCCGATATAAGTTTGAGTTATTGTTGGTGCGGCTCTGACTCAATTCAGGCTTCTCATGTGGCCCCTTATGAGAATTAATTGCCCACCCGATCTAGGCCGAAATGTACAGAGCCCCTTAATGCACAGACATACTAGCTCGGGACATATCAGAGAAACAACATACTGTTAATCATATAATTATGAACATGAAAGATACCAATGCTTTTTTCCTTTTATTGCAAATCATGGACATAAACATTTGAAAAAAATCTAAATCTCAAGAGGTTGAAGCGTATCCACAACTTTCCCTTGCTTCAATCAAGAGTCTCAGGAAGAAAGTCTGGTTTCTCTTCAAAACGCAAAACAAGTAGAATCAGACTTCCAGCCGTGGCTGCGTGTTTATAATGATACAAAATCTTCATTCGTTGTAGTCTCTTTGCCGGTAGAAGCTGGTGAGAAGAGGAAAACATTTTTAAAATTCAGTTTAAACACAAGACATTCTGTAAATGTAGGCATTTTGATGACACACTTTTCTTTGCTGTTTGAAAGAGAAAATGACAAAAACTTAATACTCATGTAGCTGCTTCTGCCTTTGTTTGATTATATTTTTTAGATATTTACTTTAAGGTTAGATGTTTGCATATGTATATGTTTTGGTGTTAGTAAACATTAAAATTTGCAAGCCAATTATGCGGTTGTGCAGACTTTCTTTCCCTGCATCCAACAAAACCAAGGTGATGACTGGTGGTTTCCACCATGAAGTGCTGGCTCAAAACATGCAAATGAACTCTGAACTATAGACCATGTGACAATAATAACATACTTTTCATTTTCTGACAGAACGCACAGACAGGATGTCAGTCCCCCGTCTTCTGAAAATGTGGAGTTGAGTGTCTGTTGGTGAGATAAGCCTCAGTTGTGAATGAACTGTGCTGAAAACCTGATATGCTTGATATGCTTTTGAGCGCTCTGGTTTGCCATATAAACAAAACACCGCACCAGCTAATTCAGAGGCTGATTCTTCTGTATAACGTGATCTTACCTGCTGTGCTCGATGGTCATAACACTTCAATAGATGTCATCAAAACTGCACAAGTGACTATTCCAGGATATACCAGGGTGCAGATCAATAATGCTGGGACACAAACACGAAATGATCATTAACAACATAGGTAAAGAAAAGACAATTCCTCATCTAGCGCACACAAGCGTGGTCTGTCATATCCTCCCTTCAAACAATGCCTCTAAACACCACTAAACATTTACAAAATAGCTTTGGCAAAGCCAACTTCAGTATATATGACAAGAAGCCTAGCTTAAATTAGAGGCGATTGCCACAAAACCTCTGCGCACTTTAGTGTCTTCAGTGATAGAAGACGTCATGTCTTATTTAGTCTATTTTACATGGACACAATTACAACATTTTTGTATTAACGAAACGACAAAAATCTAGCTGCAATCACAATACCTTTGCAAGTAGATATTTGTCCAAACTTGTGCAGCCCTCTGACTGATGTGGAAATGACAAACCTGGAGCAATCTGATGCAGTAGAGTGAAGAATCTACGGTCTTGTAGTGGACAAACTCCAAATCCCATGTCCTCGATCTTCTCCTCAATTCAGAAAGACGTCTGTCTGTCCTCGCACAAAGAAAGGAATTAATGATTCATTACTAATAATATGTTTGCAGCACATGACAAAGGTTCTACTCCTACTATACAGGAATGACCTGCATCCCATGGTTTTGGGCCTTGGTAAAGATGGTCAGGTTCCTGGTTGCGGCACGGTGGTGCAGCGGTTAGCGCTCACGCCTCACAGCTAGAAGGGTTCGATTCCCACCTGGGCAGGGCCTTTCTGTGTGGAGTTTGCATGTTCTCCCCGTGTCTGCGTAGGTTTCCTCCGGGTTCTCCGGTTTCCCCTACCACTAAAAACATGTACAATAGATTCCCCTCTGGGCCAGGACTCCCCTGAAAAAGAGATTCTAAATCTCAGTGGGACTATCCTGGTTAAATAAAGGTCAATAAAATAAAAAAAATAAAAAATAATAAATGTAATCTTTGTTGTGACATGCTTTAATCATGATTTGATCAGTTTACACCCTAATTTAGAGGCTCAGCACTGGATCAGTTCCTACTTTATTAAAAACACAAAATAAAATCCTGTCTAAAAAAACTTAGTAGCTTGTATAAGGCTCTACAGCCATATGAATCCCAGCAAAAATATACTCACATACAGCCTACAGCAAGTTGTTTCTAGAGCCTAGACGTTTGAAGCGTTCAACTAAGTAGGTAAAATGACACGATTAAAAACAACTCACCTCTAACTTATTAAAGCCTCGGGGGGGATGGGCGCGACACCAAAACGAGTCCGTGTAGAAACAGGGATCTTCAGTTCTGTTTACCTTTTGCTGAAAAATTCATAAAAAATAATAATTCTAAAAATAAAATAAAATAGGCCTCCAATCCATGCTATAAATGTGCTTTCAGAATCTTCTGCTCAATGACTTAAATATACAATAAAAATATAGATTGACCATCTTCTTAGTCACGTCACAGTTTTGAACGCGTGTCACTGGTTGACGGAGGTGTCAATCAAAACAGCTGATCATGTCACTGTACATTGGCGCCTAGTCAAACATATGATCAATAAATGCGTGTTTTTGAACCTCAAATGGCCGTATAGAGGCGCGTATATCATGTATATCATCGCGGACGCTTGGCATCACTTTCACCAAAAGGACTGAAGCAGAGGAAGTGTGAATCGTTGCTACGAGACTCCATTAGACTCCAGCGGGCCGCAGCTCAAAGCTTGCCCGAAGAGAACGCACCTTCGCCGGGTACAAGCCGGTGGAAAGACCCGGCAAGGCCATGGATTAAAACAGGACCATGACGCGCGGCGGCTGCACACTTGTGGGACTTATACTGGAGTACTCGTCCCATGAAGACAGCAGAAGGTAGGAAAAAGGCTTTAAATTGTTATTATTGCTGTAATGCAATACGATATTGTAAAAGTTCCTGGAGTAGTTTTTGAGGGTTGGTTGGGTCCGGCTTGGTTTGTCCTGGATCCCTCATTTTAGCTTTAATGAACAGCAGTTTGGCCTCAGATTCACGCAAATAATACTGTAGTTCTGCGCGTCTGGGTTGTGTTTGCGTGCTTTATGCGCTTGTGCGAGGGATTCAAGCGAGTGTACGCGTTCTATACTACGAGTTGACCGATATCGTCAAATGAGCCGCGCCTGGGCTCATTCAAATACGCGAAAAACCCACTGCGTCAAGGGAGACGCACAGGGGCTCTCATTCAAATACGCGAAAAACCCACTGCGTCAAGGGAGACGCACGCGGGCTCTCATTCAAATACGCGAAAAACCCACTGCGTCAAGGGAGACGCACAGGGGCTCTCAAATACGCGAAAAAACCACTGCGTCAAGGGAGACGCACAGGGGCTCTCATTCAAATACGCGAAAAACCCACTGCGTCAAGGGAGACGCACAGGGGCTCTCAAATACGCGAAAAACCCACTGCGTCAAGGGAGACGCACAGGGGCTCTCAAATACGCGAAAAACCCACTGCGTCAAGGGAGACGCACGCGGGCTCTCAAATACGCGAAAAACCCACTGCGTCAAGGGAGACGCACAGGGGCTCTCATTCAAATACGCGAAAAACCCACTGCGTCAAGGGAGACGCACAGGGGCTCTCATTCAAATACGCGAAAAACCCACTGCGTCAAGGGAGACGCAGACGGGTACCTTTTGCGTTCTATATTACGCATAAGGCGAGTGACCGTTCGTCACTTTATGACGCTTTCGGAGTGAGACTGTGTTGGATTTGAAAGACCTTAAAAACTGATCTATCTTTTCCTCATGTTGTTGTCACTTTTTCGTCCTATTTTTTCATTGCTTTTTTGTCATGTTTTTGTTACTTTTTCTGCATTAAAAAAAAAAAAAAAAAAAAAAAGAAAGAAACGTTTTTGTGTGATTTTTTGTTGTTGATTTTTGTGATTTTTTTTGTCACGCTTTCATCCTTGTTTACGTCCTGTTTTCGTCACTATTTTGACACTTTTTTTTCAAGAAGCTTTCAGATTTGGGTAAAGTGTGGGAGCAATTGCGGGAGTTAAGAGGTTAAGACATGTATGATGTAGAAAACTTGCAGAAAATGGTGCATTACGTGGGCTGCAAGTTTGAAGTTCGGCCCTCGGTGTTTTGGCAATGAAGAAAATCGTCCCTCCAAACTTGCCTGCCCCTGTTCTATGCGTTTGTGGTTACGTCTGAGGTGAAGTGTGAAAGCAGCAAAGACAAGAGCCTATGAGAGCGGGTTTACAGCAAGTGGAAGTTCATACGGTGAAAAATATGTTATGGTGCAGTGGTGATGAGAGGATATTGAGGAATATGGCAACATGCGGCACTATGACTGAATCGACTCCACCTGGTGCGGCAGGTAGGCCTACTCAGGGTTGCCAGATGTGATACATACAGTTAGTGACCCCTGTACAATCAACACACCCAAAAACCCCAACATTTGAGCGCGGTAGATAGATGCGTTGTCCCACTGCGACAGGTGAAGAAGTTGGATTATTTTTGGAAGGAATCGATCATCAGATGCTAATCGGAGTAGCAACTTCATAACTCTTTGACTGGGGAAGAGTGACTAAAACGCAGTAAGGGCCTCTGGTTTCATGTTTTTACGCAGTGGTTTCTAGCAGAGATGGACTCGCAACTCGGACCTGAGTCAGATCAAGTCGCTATATTTTTTAGAGACTTGCAACTCGACTCGGACTCGTCGCATAAAGACTTGAGACTTGACTCGGACTCGTGGCTTGAGTCTCCGCTGCTGCATGAGTTGGAAGCTAAAGCTACTACTTAGTAAAGTGATTAGAGATCAGATCATTACCATTACAAGGCTACTCTGTTTATTTAGGAATGTTTGGCGGGCAGTGGATACCGCAGCGTGTAGTGGAGCTACAGTTGCGGCGCCCTTCTGTGGACCCACCACCTGCAGGAGGAGCCATAGGGGCTGGTGCTATGTGATTCACGACCTGGCAACGGACAAGTGGATGGATGATATTTCGTATTGCTTTTGTACAGCACTTTGGGCAGCAATAGTTGTTGTAAATGTGCTTTAAAAATAATTTTGACCTTAAAGGTGCACTATGTAACTTTGTAAATGAAAACAAAAAATCTTAATATTTGTGCATATTTGACCTTTTAGTGACTCAATGGCTTCATGGGTGCAGCTTGGCAGCTAGGCTTTCCCTCACAGTGGACTTTATGACACTCCAGGATCAATCATTTTTTGGAGTTCGTACCAGAAACTTGCCAGAAACCCCAAAACAATTGATTCTGGAGCATCATAGAGGCCACTGTGAGGGAAAGCAAAGGAGCCATGCTGCACCCATAGAGCCACTGAGTCACTAAAAGGTGAAATACGCACCAATATTATTATGATTTTTTCCACATAAAAAGTTACATAGGGCAGCTTTAACCTTGACTCTTGACCTACTGTCTGCAAACCTGCGTCTTCAAGGTAAGACAGGCATTTAGCCATTGCTTATCCTCTTTGAGAGTGTTCTTATATGACTACAGTCAGTACAGTCAGTTCGAATTGAATTTAAAATTTTAGTTTTGACTTTTAGAGCGCTGCACGGTCAGGCTCCCAAATATGTATCTGACCTGCTGTGCCCTTACTCCTCGGGTCGCACCCTTAGGTCCTCGGGCCAGAACCTCCTCACTGTCCCAAGAATCCGCTTTAAAACCAGAGGTGATCTGTCCTTTGAAGCCGTTGCTCCTAAATTGTGGAATGACCTTCCTTTGTCGCTGCGTACAGCCGACTCTGTTGAGTCCTTCAAAAAGGAGCTGAAGACGTTGCTTTTTAGACAAGCACTTTGTGATTTTATCTGTGAGAGGTGCTATATAAATAAAGTTTCTTCTTCTTCTTCTTCTTCTTCTACAGTGGACGGTGTAATAGGTTCAGCTTTTACTGTATGATACAGGGCACTTCAGTAACATGCTGAAGCTCATACTGCACACATGTTTGTGACAGAGCACAGCTGTGAGGGGGAACTAGAGATGCACCGATCCAGCTTTTTTGCTTCCGATACCAATATTTGGGTTTGAGTGTCTGCCAATGTCCGATTTTAACCGATACCAAGAGGCTTTCTCAAAAGTGCCTTTCTTTGACTGAAAAAGTGAATGTTCCTCTTATTTTCATTGTGAGAGCAGTGAAGTATTTTCTTGTCATGATTTTACAGATCAATTATAGCTTATCTATTAATAAACTAATGGAAAAATAGGAACAAGGATTTTGACACTATTCTTGGGACAGGCTATTTTACATTAACAGCTCACATGAAGTCGTCTAATCATTACAACTTGTGCATTATAAATATCTTATATCAGTTTTTCTTGAACAGCATTTCATAAACTAAAGACAAACACTTGGCCGCTCCAGCGGTGGCCGATTATATTTTCTTTTATTAGGCTTCTAGAGGTATTTCTATCATAGTTTCTGACTCAGCCTTGATCAGTTGAAGCAAACCATACGTTTGCAGAGAATAAAACTAACTATTGAATTCTCCAGGTTCTTCGCTTCAAAATGACATACAGCATGCCCAGATATTCACTTAAGTTTGTGAGCAGTGAGAGCTTAGAGCACTGAATTGTGTCTAGGTTGTAATTATTTGGTGTTTTTAAATGTGTTCTATCTTTCTGTGAAGCACTTTGGTCCTCCTGGTGTTGCTGTAAAGTACTATATAAATACATTTTGATTGATTGATTTTTTTTTTTTTTTTTTTGATTGATTGAGAGCTAAAACTGGTATCGGATATTTGTAGCCGATACCAGGATGCAGGATTGATGCAGGATTTCATATTTTTTTCCAGTATCGGCTCCGATATCCAATACCGACTATATTTATATAGCAAATTTAAAACAACTGTTGTTGACCAAAGTGCTTCACAAAACGGTCTACAGTTTGAGATCGGTGCATAGTAATAACTACTGATGTTACTTTTTCTACCTGAACTTAAACATGTCGTGGTGTGGGGGGAATAATGGAATGAATGACACAGCGTTGCCTTTGTCCACAGCTTTAAACAGTGGTAAATAGTAAATATTATTGCTGTGTTTTTTCTAACTTACCATGGCATTGGCCTTGTGCTTCATAGGGATATTGTGGTGTATAATTGGCTGTGTGGTCGCCCTGGGCTCGTATTGGTCTGAAAGTCATTTTTCATTGATAGATGTTTATAGATTTTAAAATAGTTTGATTGTACCATGATTTAATACTTATAGAAACCATGGGACTTGGACTTGTGGGTCTTTTAATACACTTTTTTTTTTTTTCCCCGTCCCCAGTGTATGATAACATTTGCCCAAATGAAATATATTTTTGAGCCATCGAAGATCATTTGTTCTTTTTGAAGTTTCAAGTTTCAAGTTTAATGGTTTTGTATAGCCCAATATCACAACAGAAGTCGCCTCACAGGGCTGCACCGAACATTAAGGCAATAAAACAGAGCAATAAATATGACAATTAAAAGTTCAGGTGAATCCAGGCAAATATAATGTCCAATAGGAGGTAGCGACGGGCGGCGTGGGCGTCCCCCGTCCTTAGACTCTCCAGCACGGCAAGGAAAAACTCAAAAACCCGGCAGGAGAAAAGAGAAACCTTGGGGAGAACCACAGTAGGAGAGATCCACTCCCATGGATTTTGGAACCATCTGGATCTGGAACCCTGGACAAGTTGTGGTTCCAGTGAGCAGATCCAAAAATCGACAAAGACACGTGTGAAGGCCACGATCAAAATTTGCAGACTGCATGCGAACGCTTCCCACCACCAAACCGGATCTTAAATGGATCTAAAATGTCCAACGCTGAAGCAAACAACGTGTTCTCCGCCCGGTCCCGTCTCCGGGCTGGTCCGTGTTCAGCTCCACGTGTTTCAGATGAGTTCTCAGCTTCACGCCGCCTCAGTCTGATTCATGATCTCAGACATGTTCAGCTGCTCCCAAACATGCCCCGTTTTACACTCAACACATAACTCTGGAGCACTCGCATGCCGACGACACGCAGCGCTGTCCCACGCCGGCCCACTGGGGGAAAACAAGACTCTCATTTGGTCTTTTGCGATTTTACATCTAGTTTTTATCGCTTATTTTATTTTTGGCCTGGTTTTCATTTTTATGACACATTTGTTGCATCATGTCAAATCACACACACAAAATAGGCTGTATTTCTTTTTCTTTAACCTCTTACCCCCGCATTTTCTCCAGTTACTTTTCCCAATCTAAAAGCTTCATGGCCGGTAAGCTTATAGCCAGTGCAACGCCTCATTTGAAAGCTAAGGCCTACAAAGCTCATTGTAGTTTTTTTGTTGTGTTATTGTTGCTTTACCGGCAGGTTTTTGTCAGGTTTTTGTTGCTTTTTTGTCACTTTTTGGTCGCGTTTTCATCGCTATTTGGGTAATTTTTGTTTTTTTTCAAGAAGCTTTTAGTTTAGATGGAGAAACTGTGCTCAGGTTCAGGTGGGGGTTAAGAGAAGAGATTAAATAAGACTATGAAAAGACAAACAAACAATAATAAAAAAAAAGTGTTTTTCTTCTTGCTTGATTATTTACAATTGTCCACATCTCACCCTTTCCCTCCACAAAGAACTTCAAGGCAAACTGTGTAACATTTTGGATCATACATTACATTTGCCATCAAACACACACGTAACACGTTTGCAGAGGGCACTTAAAAGACTGGATTTTGGAAGAGGACCTATGAACCTATTGAAATCTCATATTTTTCAAACTTAAAAAACATGTGTAATAAAATATTGTATTCATTGGATGAAATGTTATGCAGATGTAAATGTGAATAAAAAAGTGGAAAAAAAAGTGGAATCCATTTTTTTTTTACAGCCTTTTAGCTCAGTGTAATGCATCATTTGAAAGCTAAGACCTGCAAAAGTCATCTAAGCTTTTCCCCCTGATTTTGTCGTCACATTTACATCACTCTTTTGTTGTGTTTTTTGCAGCTATTTTGATTTGCTACGTTTTAATTCTCGTTTACGTCTCATTTTTGTCGTAGTTTTTGCCGCTTTTTCAAGAAGCTTTTAGATTTGGGTGAAGTCGAACGGGAGAAAATGTGCTCTATAGAGGTATATATAGAGGTTCAAGCCCTAAACTTTTCTGCAAACAATCCCAACGTGATGAAAAGGCAAAAAAAAAAAAAAAACACACACAAAAACATGGCGAAAACGCAAAATAGCGTCAAAATATACGGCAAAAAAAAGTATTTCTAGTTCTTTCAAATGAGGGGTTACACTGGCCAAAAGGCTGTACGTTTTTAGATTCGGGTAAAGCCGAACTGAAGAAAACGTGCTCGGTTAAAGTGGAGGTTAAGAAGTGAAGAATCATCGCCACAATAGGCCGAAACGTTGCAGTTCGACTCGTCCCCTGCTCAACAGCGCCCTCTGCTGTCCAACACAAACTCTCCTCTTCTCTCTTGGCGGTGAGCGCTGCGCTGCGAGTTGAATCCACCAGATGTCGCTGCTGCTCCGTGAGTTGGCGGGGGCTGGATGAACTCGTTAACCCGGGCTCCCAGCGCGCAGAGCGGGGGAATCCTGAGCTCGGAGGAGGGAGGCTGCTGTTTGAAGCGTGTCTGACAGACGGAGGAGGAGGAGGAGGAGGAGGCTGGGAGACTGGAAAACCTGTTCTTCTGAGAGTGACGAGCTGTACTCTATTCCAAAGGAGGAAGTAAAGTGAAGTCGATGCGTTTTCCATGTTATATTTTACAATCCTAGATGTCACTAAAGCGGCGGTCAGTGCAGGAGCCCGGGCTGTTTGTCACATACATAGGCTAACAATAACTACGGGGCGCATTCTCCTGCTGTAATATGTTTTCAATCACTCAAAATCGTCCAAATCGTCTGATGTTGATGAGAATTTAATCATTATATTTAGGTAATATGGGTGAATTCCTACGTTTTTCAGTTCCTTGCAGTGTCACCATGATTGATTAAAGAGGGGGTATTATGCTTTTTTCAATCACATAGCACCAGTCTATATCACACTACAATGATGACCAAACCTTCTGTTGGTCTGTAAATGCAGTAAATTAGAATAACTGTCTTGTATAAAATGTCTCTCTCAAAATGGCTGTAGTGAATGTCTTGAAATAGGCCTCTGTCTCTTTAAGAACCTCTGAGCCTTTCCGACACGCCCCCTCCACACGCTGTCTGTGGCATCAGTGGGGAGGGGGTTCTGCTGAGGAGCAGTGGTTGGTTACTCGGCTGGTGACGAAAGCTCGGAGGCGTCTCCAGGAGGTGGGGGCGTTCCTAGGAGGACTCAGGCAAACCTGTCCCTAAAATGGCCGCCATCAGAGTTTTTACAGATTACTCAAAAATATGTGAATGTGCCAAGGCAACACTTCAGGCATGTTTTTAATGAGGGAATGACATAATAACATGATGTAAAGCTTGAAAAAGTCCATTTTGCCCTTTAAGTATTTTATCCCAAGACACAAAAAGTTACTCTATTCTTTTTCTAAATGAAGTGACTCACGCCCCTAGAGGCCATAAGCAGCCACTGCAGGTGTCGCATGTTACAGTTTTTTACTCATTAATTGTCCGTGAGAGTAAATACTACGCCGACAGAAAGGACAAAGGGAGAGAGGGATATTGTACATCCAATTACACAAACTGTAAATGTAAATACTGTAAATACAGTTTGAGTGGCACTAGCCCGCAGTTAGCTTTGCCCGTTAACCTGTTAGCTTCTTCTTTGTGATTCCATTAGTGTGTATTGGTGGCTCCGACCCGGTGGCAGTCAAGCTGCAAGCATGGCTTTGTGGCCAGAGACACCAGGGGGAGATGAAAGACCCTCCAATCATCCCATTAACACTTGTATTACCCCCAGTCCAGAGGGACTACGGAAAGGATTCATTAAGGTAAACAAGTTATTTAGTACTGCTTTAAAAATACAACATTGATGACAATAGTAGAGACAACCAACCCCACACATGGGGCACTTTTTCACAGTTTGTTTTTTACGGTTGATAACTCTTTATTGTAATAATATATATTTAAAAGAGGAAGAGATGTCGGCTTCAAGTCAGGCTTATGCTTTCATTCAACTTCTTACTCCCTCTGATCGTAACTGTTTTGTCCTTCTTTTTTTTTGCTACATTTTTGTCGTTTACTGTTGCTTTAACATCACTTTCTTTTCATTGTTTTTGTTACGCTTTTTTGTTGAGTTTTTGTCACATTTCTGTCGCTCTTTTGTGCCTTTTTAGTTGCTTTTTCATCACTCTTTAGTCATATTTTTGGTCGCTTGTCCCTTGTGTTGTTGTTGCTTTTCCGCCTTTTTTTTGGGTCGCTCTTTTGCCTCTTTTGTGTCAATTTTTTTTTTCGTTTTCATCTCGTTTTCGTCGCTATTTTGACACTTTTTCTTCCTAGAAGCTTTTAGGTTTGGGCAAAGCCAAACTGGACAACATGTGCTCGATTCAGGCCAAGGTCAAACAATGGTTATCGGGCCTTTCTGAAATGTGGAGGAGGAAAAGAAGAAAGTTCTCGATTTCAGCCGGCTACGACCTCTCTTCCTCCTCTTCTGTCAGATCCGGGTCCGCCCTGGTGTTGTTTAGGTTATTGTGGAGTGTTCTGGACGGCTCCTGAGTGTGTGAAATGATGATACTCCAAACACAAAGAGTGGAGGGAGAGAAAGGGGGGATTAAGTTGTCCGTGGACGATCCTACATCTTCAAACATTGCTTCAGTGCTTCTAACACATCGTCGTCTGAAATGATGTATTGGGCATCGGTGAATCCAAATCCGCTGCAACTCTCACTTCAATTTGGCACTTTTAGTTGTTTGAGTGCAATAAGCCCTTTCTCGTATTCTGCCGAGCTTTAGTCCTGGCTCGGCTCCCTCTGGTGGGCTCTGCTTGCGTAACGCGGCTGACCCACTTTTTTTTTTTTTGTGTGTGTGTGTGTTGTTGTTGAAGGGAAGCGTGCACGGCCGGATGCGAGACTCCGAAGCGGCGAGAGAGCGGCGCTGCCATGACATCAGCCCCGTGTGTGATGTGCCATGCCGTGTTCAAGGTAAATATTTCTACAGCACAAGATGTTCTGGGGAAAGCGCCTCAGCTGCTGCTTTCATCGCCGGGTTCAAAAAACATGTACGGGATGGTGGTGCAGGTCGGCAGCCACCCCTCTGTTAGTTTACCCAAGGGCAGCTATGGCTATACATGCAGCTTACAAGAGTGCGTAGCTTTGTGAGCGCAAAGAACAAATGGGAGCTATTATGACTGCTCATATAAGTTGAGACTCGGGGCATTTTCACACCAAGATCTGGACTCAGAATTTGACATGTGTTAAACTAAAAACAGTTTCACACCATGTCCCTTAAATCACACTGTTAGATTCTCTCTGATGCTGACTCTGCTATTGGCATGATCTGTTGGAACCAAACAGCCAGATAAGAGACAAAGATATGATCAATGTTAGTGCTGTCAATCGATTCAAATATTTCATGGCGATTAATCTCATGAATGTCATAGTTTAATCCCAAATTAATCACACAGTTTATCTTTTCTAATTGTCCCTTCAATTATCATTTTGATACTCTAATACTCTTATCGGGTTCCTCAAATATATAGAAAACCTTGGGTGCGGGCGGGCCGGGTTAAAGCGCACTTACTTTTCCGTTACATTGTTGTCTTCCAAACATAAAGTTAATTCCTTAAAGGAGCAGGCCACCATTTTTTCATACCAAGATATGTTCTTGCCTGAGTTTAGACGACTTGATGCGTACCTGTCTGGTCTTTGCGCGTGCCCTCAGTCACGCAAAACGACCCAAGAAGTTGTTAGCATTTGGCCTCTCCCAATGTATTCCTATTGCTCCAAACGGGGGTGAAGTTGGACCAGACAGGTACGTATCAACTCGTCTCAGCTCAAGTAAGAACATATCTCAGTATGGAAAAACGGTGGCCTGTTCCTTTTAAATGCCACTCAAAGTAGGTTTTGTTTTGTTGAATGTCCAGTTTTATGGGTTCATTAGCATGTTTTGTTTTTTAATGAGTTTAGATGTAGCCTATAGCTCAGGGGTCGGCAAGTTTGCTCGGTGGAGGGCCGGTTTTCTTCATCGTCATAAGACCAAGGGCCGGACCCTCCAATTAAAGCAATTGAAGTAAATCATCACTTTCTACATATGCCAGTGTTGTACATCATATACTGGAAAAATGTCCATCATAAATAAGATAAATTACTTAAAATCGCTTGAATAAAGGTTTTTTTCATGTTAAATTTGAGTCGGTTTGAACCAATCTAAGATCAGATAAAAACACCAATGCCAATGGAACAAACAGAAATCCCACTGGAACAACACATTTACTTTTGCTGTAAAAAATATTTATTTTTCACTTGAAATTATACAAAATAATCTGAATTAAAAAAAGACTTGTGCTTGTTCCATTGGCAAGAATAGGTTTTATCTGCTTTAAGACCAGACCAAATCCACTCAATCTTTAGATTTAATCTCTTAATTCAAGTCGATTTAAGTAATTTCTTAGTATTCTTAGAGTATTCTTTTAGGATTATGGCCTAAAAGGGTGCTCTGCTAAGACATTTTAAGGAATTGACAGTATTTTTTAACATTTCGAGTGTACTTTAACAGGCATTTGATCTCTGATTTGGGTCATAATATTTCTCAAAATCATCTCGAGGGCCAGAGTTTGATGATGGATGGCCGGTTTTGGGCCCCCGGGCCTGACGTTGCCCACCCCTGCTATAGCTCTTCTGCTCCAAATGCGGCAAAACAACAGCAGTGGCCAAGCACATGCACGACAGACAGATGAAAATAATGCAGCAGCAACAAGCAAGGCACAGTTTAAATAACAAGACAGCAGCTTCTCACTGACCTGAGGGGAGCAGCTTCTCACAGCGTCAGGCCGGTATAGGCTGCTCCACATTAGTCCAAACTCTATTTTGCCTTGGAATCGTTTCTGCTCCTCGTTTCCTGATAAGTCCATAAGCGATTTCAAAGGTGTCCTTAGCAGGGCCGTGCCAAAGCAAACCAAGTGTTGTTTCTCCTGTAAACGTGATGCGCTCCCGTTTGAGTGACAGCAGTGACAGAGTGACTGAGACTAATTCATTGCGTGATAAAAAAGAGTGACGCCGTTAAAATTGATTTGCGTCAACACGTTGGACAGCGCTAATCTGTGTCCAGTGTCTGCGTACATTGGTGCATGAATGAGAGAGTGAATGGAAGACCGGTTTCTTACTGTAAAGCGCTTTGGGCCGAATAAAGGTAGAAATGCGCTATATAAGTTAAGTCCATTTACCATTTCAACATTTCAATTTCATTTTACCAATCAATATAGCTGTGAAATCAGCTGCATTCACACACACTATAAGGAATCTTCTCTCCTCGTTCTTGCTCATCTGAGAAATCCTCAGTTTGGACTGAGACTCTTCCTCCTGGATCAAAGAATAGTCTGCTTGGTACGAACCACGATCCATGTGAGCGTTCACATCAGGGTCTTCAAAAGTCTGTCAGTGCGAGTTGAAAAACAAATGAAAAGGACGTGGGGAAAAACAGAACTTGATAAATCAAAATCACCTTTAATCCTGGACTAAAGCCAGGCTTAAACCAAGTCAAAACCAGGATGATGCACGTTATAGACAGGAGGAAGGAAGCTTTGGTCCAACGTCCAAAGTTTTGAATTAATACCTATTCATCTTGACTCAAACAGGAACCTGAGAACCAAGACAATGAAGTCTTCTGGAATCTCCTGATATTGTCCAGACTACAAGGGGCATGCGTGAAAGGGACTAAAACTGGACCCAATCTAGGACTAAGCCAGGCCTTATGGTGGTCACATTCTGGTCAAGAAAGACAATACTTCTAATATCAGAAAAGGCCAGGGGTGAATGTGTTCACTGAACCCTGGCAGGTCGGTGAGATTGGACAAAACATGTACTCGAAGGCCAAATAAGAGAAGGAGAATTTGAGTTTAAATTATGAAACAAGTTTGAAATGGATGCTGGCGTGCACCCTGGAACAGCAAGGGTGGATCGTGGCGTCTGCAATCTCTGAACCAAAGGCCGACAAACCAGTGCTGAAGTTCAGACACATTGGACAAATCTGAGAAGAGTCTTTCGCTCAACTATGTTTTCGTAGTGGTCCGTTTCCGTTCTCCAGAGAGTAATGTAAAGGTAGGTTTTTCCGCTTCTTTTGCTTCTTCTCCCCTGCGCTTGCGAGGACACGCGAGGCCACGCACACCGCTCGGACGGAGCTACTGAAATATTGATGGAGGCGGCACGCTCGTGCTGATGAAAAATCACCCTTTCGATAAATGTTTCATCCCCTACGCTCGCATCACCCGCCATTTTGAACAGATGAGGCAATCCACGGCCGCCCACACCGACAGAAGCAGGGCCAGGCCGGACGGGGAAGAGAGAGACAAGAAGTGTCTCAACACATTGGCCTACAAAGCTGTGAGTTTGTCTGGATCACCCTATGTCAGGACAAAAGCGATACTACGGTGTTGTTCTTCATTTACATTTTTTCCGCAATCTTTTGAGTGAACACTTGGTTGGGGTCAGAACATACAAACATTACTTGAATAAAAGTAATGAAAGTAAAATTCCACATCGCGGCACGGTAGTACAGCGGTTAGTGCTCGTGCTTTACAGCTAGAAGGTCTGGGTTCGATTCCCACCTGGACGGGGCCTTTCTGTGTGGAGTTTGCATGTTCTCCCTGTGTCTGCGTATGTTTCCTCCGGGTGCTCGGTTTTCCCCTACTACTAAAAACATGTACAATAGGCCAGGATGGATGAGAGGGTGTTTGAGAGTGCGCATTGGGAACGACCGACAATCCTAGAATCCGGAGTGGCTTGTTCATTGACATACACTGTCCCGACCAAATCCAATCCAATCCAATCCAACTTTATTTATAATGCACTTTAAAAACAACATAGTTGACCAAAGTGCAGAACACAACAGCAAAAGGTCACAGTAAAAAATTAAGAGCACATAGGTAAAAAGAATACAAGGAATACAGGCTAAAAAGATAAAATACAAAAGATTCTTAACTCAATTAAAAGCTAAAGTGAACAGATGAGTTTTAAGAGCCGACTTAAAAACAGAAAGTGACTCGGCCTGTCTAAGGTGCGAGGGCAGTGCATTCCACAATGACGGGCCTGCAACTGAAAAGGCACGATCGCCTCTCAGTTTCCTTTGAGACCTTGGGACGACTAACAAAGATTGGTCTCCCGACCTGAGGCTGCGAGCCGGAGTGTAAGGCTGAATAAGGTCGGACAGGTACGAAGGTGCAAGGCCGTGAAGGCATTTAAAAACAAATAGGAGGATTTTAAAGTCAATCCGGCTACGGACAGGGAGCCAATGTAAGGACTTTAAAACAGGCGTTATGTGCTCACACTTTTTAGTGCCAGATAGGAGGCGTGCAGCAGCATTTTGGACAAGTTGAAGCCGGGCTAGGGAAGTCTGGTTTAGCCCAGTGTACAAAGCATTACAATAATCCAGGCGACTGGTGATAAAGGCGTGGATTAAAATCTCAAAGTGGTGCCGTGAAAGAACGGATTTTACTTTAGACAGTTGTCGAATCTGGAAGAAGCTACTTTTCACAACGGAGTTCACCTGAGCGTCAAGTTTAAGATCGCAGTCAAACCTCACACCAAGATCTGTGACAACAGGCTTCAGGTACTGAGACAGCGCCCCCACATCACCATGGGCAGAGGAAGCTCGACTCGGCCCAAACACGATGACCTCAGTCTTTTTATCATTTAAGAGAAGGAAGTTTAAAGACATCCATTTCTTAATTTCCTCAATACAATCTAAAAGCTGACATGCACTAATGAACCAAATGAACCAACCATCACAGGTGACTGGGAATGGCGTAAAGGTTCAGAAAACATGCAAATTGATGCATATTGGCAATTATTATATGTTTTGATGTTTTTGCAAAAATGTTTACAAGTTTGAGTGTTCAATGGTTCCCTTCATTGGGTCGAAAATGGTGAATAATCGTAAAATCGCAATATTTCCTCTCACAATAATCATGTGAAGTCGTGGCATCCCTACTCTCCATCATTGCAATTTCTTCAAACTGAACACTGCAGCAAGAGTAGTAGGAGTTGGCTGTGCACCCTCTGCTGGTGTATAGTATAACTACACTTTATGATAATTTAACTTATAGGAGTATTTTTCTTCCCCTCCTGGAACCGCCACCTTAACGTGGTGGAGGGGTTTGAGCACCTGAATGATCCTGGGAGCTCTGTTGTCGGGGGCTTGGTGCTCTGGTAGGGTCTCCCATGGCAAACTGGTCCTAGATGACGGGTCAGACAAAGAGCGGTTCAGAAGCTCCTTATGAGAGACCAACAGGCCCGGTTTGAATCGTGAGGTCGTCCTTCTGTGGACCCACCACCTGCAGGAGGAGCCATAAGGGGCTGGTGCAATATGATTTGGGTAGCTTCAACAGTTGCCCCCATGACCCGGAAATGGAAAAGTGGAAGAAAATGGATGGATGGATGGATGGATGGATGAGTATTTTCTTGTCAACAGATCATACAGATCAAGGCTTACTGCAACTTACTGCAACTTCATGGAATATACCCCACTACCTCAACTCCTGAGCTAAACATTTCATTTCATTTCATTATTTATTTATTGAAACAGGGACAATGTACAGAACCATTAGTCTTTACAAGAGGAGATGGTTTGCACCAGATTTAGCTCAGCAGCTATTTTCCATCCGCAGTCCCTGGACAGGTGTGAACATAAAGCATTACAATTACAATCTACAAATCCAATCTACAATAAAATCACTGTATAAAATACATTACATGCTTTTCCTAAAAGTGTACACACAACAACAATTTTGAAACATCCTCCTCGTTTGTAAACTTTACCTTTTTGCACAGCCTATTCTGTCTTCAGTGCATGGTGCTGACTTGACACTTGGAGGCCTATCATAATAAATAATGCCGGTGGGCCCCCTGACCCAGTGCGGGGCCGTGGACCGGAGCGTGCCATCCCGCTCCACATCTGCTGCCTCGCTCACGGCACCTGTCCCTATATCTGTACTGCTGCTCGTAAATTGGGTGCATGTCGAGGATGCCACTGACACGCTGCTAACACGCTAACACGAGTAACACGAGCGTACAAGCGCCAGAGTGACGTTTACATGGGAGAATTTGATGATGTTGGAATCTCAGACGGAGGGCAGGGGCCGAGGTGGGTTTATAGGAGACATAAATCTCCGATGTGGCTAAAATCTATAACTGACATCAATCACAGAATGATTACCTCTTCTGCTTCTCGATAATGTTGGATTATGGGCTTTAAAAATGCGGAGGATGGTTTTCGGGTTTGAACAGTGACACGAGTGTGATCAGGAAGTACAAAACGAGGCGCTGACGGCGTAGAAGAAGGAAACAGCTAGATTTAACAGCTTTGTTTGGATTACTCAGAACTGCGTGAATGTTGTGTAATACTACTTGACGAGGAGGTTCAAACATGGTTTAAACGTCAAGAAAATTGATTTTGCATATGTTTAATTCTGCTCAACTTTCTACAACTGCAAAATGCACAAAATTATATCTGGAACTGATGTAAAGTTAACAGAGGTGCAGGTCAGCTCTTCCCTCTGCTACTTTACATTTAAACTGCATTGATTTAGCAGTTTATATTTTAAAGGGATGCAAGATGTCATTTTTGTATTCACTACTGCCACCTCAGGTCATACATGTTACTGCACCTTCAATATTAAGCTTGTGCATGACGGCACTTGGGACCCAAAGTAACACCTTTCTGAGTGACAGTGCAGGATTTTAGAGGCAGTTGTGGTGAAAGGTCTGAGCTCATCTACACATTAGGACATGGCTGGAACATGTAGGGGGAGGAAAATTAACATTTTTAAACTTCGTATAGTCCCTTTAATGTCACTTTTAAATAAATATAGAACCATTTGAGCTCAGTCACTCCGGCAGTGGATGATCATGGTTCCTCTGATCCACCGCTATGCAATTTGGCGTGGAAAATGTTGGGAAAATTATGGAAAGAGGCAAGGGCTGGATGACATTGTTTGGGGAGCCGGATCCAGCCCACGGGCCAAAGTTTGCCCACCTCTGCATCAAACTAAGTTTGTGGAAGTGTAATTTTTATGAGTCACGTGAGAAAACGCCACCTGCCGCCATATTGGATAAAGTTTCTATTTCTAATACAAATAATGTCAAGCTGAAACTGAATTGAAGTTAGGGATGGGCGATACCACATATTTTGGAAACAATACGATACCGATACTTTTGGGGTCATTTTTCTCGATACCAATACCGATACCGGTCATTTTTATATGGTTGAATGTATTTCAATCAATATACATTTCTAAAACTGGTTAATTTATATAATTAATAGGTAAATTAAAATTAGATTACTTTAACTGGTTAATTAAACAATGTTAATGAGAAAGTAAATACATAAACAAAGTTTAAAACTAATACTTTAATGACAAACAGAATCTAAACTAGAATGATATGGCTGGCTTAGTTCAATTCCCTGCTGCTGTGGACTGTTTTGGCTCAGAACAAAGATGTAAATTGTCCTTTTATGTTTAAAATTGCTGCCACACCTACTTTTTAAAAATGCAAATTAGTATCGATACTTTTTGCCCAATATCGATACTCAAAAAGTAGCCGTTTGGTATTGATATATCGATACTGTGGTATCGATCCGCCCATCCCTAATTGAAGTTACTGACTGCTCATCTATCCTGCCTGTCTCACATTCTACTAACACAAAGAGGCAACAGGAATTACTACAACCTGCACAAAATGCAGCGACATATTAAAGTGGAAAAATAATGTATTTTGCCTAATGATTCACAGCTGTGATTAGCTTACATAATGCAATATAAAAAGTCTTCGGTGATGAAAGGCAATTTGGTTTAACTATGTCATTTCAAACTTTTATAGATAGATATTGATCAGGTTCTGCCGACTTTAAATCCCTCGGTATGGTGCTGACAGTCCTGCGTTACCATGGAGATCAGCTGCCATACTTCACTTTTAATAAACCGAAGGGTGAAATAAAAACAATGTAAAGTAAATGACACAAGCCCTCCTGTGTCTTCATGTTATTGAATGAAAACGCATTAATCCGAGCTCAGAGCGAGACAGTGCCAGAACAACTGCTGACATTGTCTGTGCCCTTCATAACTCACTGTTTATCTCCCTCGCTCTGAAACCGTCTAAATAGTGGAGTTTACTGATTTCCCAATAGCAGGCTGAGAGTAATTCCTGGCTGCTGCGGCTGGTAAACACAATAGAAAATGTTGTCAACAGATGTTTCAGGGGCAATAATGTCACTCAGGAAATGGTACAGGGGATATGGGTTTGCAAATGAGAAATGCAGATTTTCACATAATGGAAGCGTATAATGGAAAGTATTTAGTCGACGGCTGTAGGACAAGGTTTATGCTCTAATTGGGCGGTCTCCAGCGGGCGGGTCGGCACTCAAATGTGGGTCACATAATCACATTTTGGTGGCCGCTACCAGAAAAGGACTCTTTCCAAAAATCCTCATCCCTAATAGACTCCTATTAAAGCCATCCTTCATATTCACCTTATTCAGAAGCTCACTATGGGCAGCGCCATCTTGTGTTCATGGCCAAACTGCAGGTTTTGCTGGCTTTGACATGTAACATTTGCAACATACCACTGTGTTTAAATCGATCTGCTTCAGTCTCTTACAGTTCCTCACTGCCAAACTATCATTGCAGAGACAACAGAAAGTAAACAAAAATATCATCCAAAAAAATAAATATGAGGTCACTTTTTAATGTCATCTTCCAGCGTCATTCAACCTGATGGTGCTCTCGTAATTAGGGTAAATACCACTTGCCGAGTGGAAGATTGCAAATGAATGCCGCCTTGTCTCATATTTTCCACTGGGAACAACTGGGAGATCATTTTGATGCCCGAGTTCCCGAGATGAGATAACCTCTGACCTTTCGACACAACAGAGAGCAGTGATAATACATTTTCATACCTTTTAGCTGATTGTTAAGCCTACGCTGTGCACTTAGCTCTTTAACTACTCAGTTTTAATATCATCTCTTTTTCGCTTTTCCGATCAAAGCAGATACAAATAGCAGTAGTTCAGTGGTTTATAGACGACTTTCTTAAGTGAATTTATTTGTTTATAGTGTATTGGGTGTGTTATTTTTAATATTTCACTTTGCTACACCACTGTAGCAAAGTAGCAAAACACAACAGGAAGGGCTTACACCTGAAAAGTGGGTGGGGCTGAATAAGGTGAACTCAAAATGAGCTTTTCTGAAAACACTGACCTTGGATCGTTTTCTGTGGATTCGATTTTCATCAGACGCTGATCCGAGGAGCGGCTTCACAACTCTTTGACTGGAGAAGAGTGACTAAAACGCAGTGAGTGCCTGGTTTAATGATGGTTTATGCTCTGTCTTGTTGTGTTGTTGAGAGGCTAACGGGGGGCTGTTGTTTTGTTTTGGGGCTGGCTGCTGTAGCTGCTGTGCTGTGTCAGTCCGATGGTGAAGGGGCAAATATCAGGCAGCAGCTTAGAGGAAAGCATTGGGTGCGAGTACAGTAGACGCTATAATCCTAAATTAAAGCAGTACTAAGTAACTTGTTTACCTCTGGGGGTAATACAAGTGTTAATGGGATGATTTGGGGTGTTTAATCTCCCACTGGTGTCTCTGGCCAGAAAACCACAATTGCAACTTGACAGCCACCGGACCGGAGCCACCAATACACACTAATGGAGTCAAGAAGAAGAAGCTAACAGGCTATTGGGCAAAGCTAACTGCGGGCTACCGCCACTTAAACAGCATTTACAGCCAAGTTTGAGTGAAAAAAAAAGATGTCCATGGTGTAGTTGTTGGATGTACAATATCCCTCTGTCTCTTGTCTTTTCTGTCAGCGAAGTGTTTACTCTCACAGACAATCAATAACATGCTACAACACGTGCAGTGGTGCTTATGGCCTCTAGGGGCAAGAGTTACTTAGTACTGCTTTAAATCCTAAATACAGTAACCAAACCCCAGTGTACTGGAATGTAAAATAAAGACGGCACAACCCGAGGATGAGTACGTATACGTTGACAAGCTGCTGCGACCAAGCCATTTACCCCATTTTGAACCATGTATGGACGCTTTCGAAAAGAAAATGAATCGGTTTCGCCTGATGTGACAGAGAATTCAATTGGTTTGGTCTAGTAGTAGTTCATGGTTGTTTGGCATCGGTCTTGAATGCAGCTTGAGGACATTTGCGCTTGTAATTTCAGAGATGTTGATGATTAGGAAGAAGTCGCTCATTAGTTTGCGTTGGCGTTTGCCCTTTCAAGTGACATGGCGGCTGGTGTTGCTAAGAAAAACATTTGTCGTGCTGCGGTGGCATTATATAGCATAAAATCTGCTTGTCGCGAGTGCGTTGCTCTTATTCCATTAAGATTTTTGTCACTGCAAAACACATTTAAGCGTGTTCAAGACATCCAACATCCTCCATCTGAACAACATCTCTGTGTATATCATGTCAACATTGAAACCTCCATGATAACATCTCCCTCTCCCACTATCATGGCCGTCCTGTTTCTGACTTGACCACACTGTCCTCTAGGTGGTGACAGTGCACAGCGAATCAGAGCATAACAGACACTTGCCAGAAAAAAAATAAATAAATTAAAAAAACTTGGAGAAAGCAGAAATCCTCTTTTAGCTCCGGTTTGACCCCCTTCATTTTGTCTTTACACGTTGGGTAAAGCAGAGGCGTCTAATTGCGTCGAGGCATTTGTACCATTGATTCTATGCGGTTCAGGCTGGACGGCTTCCAGATTTGCTAAAAAGCCTTTCACGGAGCAATATGCCTCTAATAATAAACTGCGCAGGTGAAATGCCGCACGGTCATTATGCACACTGCCGTATATATGTATAGGAGCCTTCTCCAAACATTCCATTAAAGAGGCCAAGAAAACCACGAATAAATGACTTCCCCTCGGCATTCATCACAATCAGCTCATATTTATTATTTCAGAGATGCTGTTTTCTGAATGACGACTTTATTTTACACGAGTGGACTGGCCTTTTCTCTAATTGGTTGCGCAGGTGTCATTAACAGCTGGGATTACTTTAATAGGCAGTGAGTGTCCGAGTAAACATTTTACATGCAAAGTGCGATCTTTAATGCATTGAAATGATACCGATTACACGCCTTCTTGTTAACGCACTGGTTGGTAATGACTTTGACGCAACATTAAAGGGCCCACAGATTAATTTACTTCATCGAAATGGTTCTTTTACACGTCTATGCTTCTCCATTGTTAAATAAAATACATGTTGCAGTATTAGCTGGGGCGACGTTCTGTACATAAAAAAGGCTACGTGTGTAAATTGTACTAAATCCAACCAGCAGATGGCAGACCATTTCACTTTCACTTCCGTCTTTCCACATGGGACAGCTGCTGTCGGAAGCTCATTTTCCTTTTGATTTGAGGGAACAATCCTCATGAATACGAATGCGAGGCATGTAAATATAATGACACGGCTCCACCTCCCCCTTTTCTCTCCGTGTGAGCTACAGGCAACTGTGGCTCTGCCCTTGCGGCCCATCACGCATCGAAATCAGGATGACTATTTAAACACAAATCAGTACTAAGACAATGCAATGACTCCAACATCATCTTCCTGAAAGTTCATTGCCCAGTTTTAATAGTTTTCTCTTCGTCGATGTTAAGGGTGTTCAGTAGGGATGGGTCGACCTGGAACCCGTGGTCAAGCCGCAGGTTTGGGCGGGTAAGTCAAACATATCTGGGAAACTTCGGGTGCAGGTGGGTCGGGTTAAAAAACGCACATTTTCTTTTCCCTTACATTGTTAGGGCTGACAAGATGAAGTGTATTGTTATCCATAACTGTCACTCGAAGTTGGATATGTTTTGTTGAATGTCCAGTTTTGTGGGTAAATCTATCATTAGACTGGTTTGTTTAGATGTAGCCTATATATTAGCTCTTACGACTTCAGTCACCCATCCAAATGTTTGGACAGTGGCAGTGCCCAGGGACATGGACGACAGGCACGTGTGATGAAAGTGAGGCAGCAGCAAGAAGCAAGGCACAGCTACAATAACAAGGCGACAGCTTCTTACTGACCTGCAGAGAGGGCTGCTCCCGGACCACTTTAGCTCCAAACTCCTGTTCAGTTTGACAGAGAGAGTTGTCCATGACGTGGTAAAAGTAAAGCCTTGTGATAGTTTTTGCTCCTCGTTTCCCGATAAGTCCTTAAGTGATTTTTAAGGTGTCCTCAGCAGCTCAGTGACAAAACAACAAGCACCATTTCTCCACTCCACTCCAGCTGCAGAGAGGCTCACACGCTTATTTTAATGTGTGCACATTTGGGTTGGGCAAATTTCAGGGTGGTTTGGGTTTGATTTTCATAGGGTTGGGTTGGGAAAAATAGCTGACATCGCTAATGTGGCGTCCTGCTGCTATATTGTACATTTTATTGCAAGATTGCATCAAAAACATACTGTAACTTTTGAGTAATCCCGTTTACTTTGATCACTTCTTCAACTGTGGAAGAGTCCATTCATCCATTTTCTTCCACTTTATCCGGGGCCGGGTCGCGGAGGCAGCAGTCTCAGCAGAGATGCTCACACTTCCCGATCCACACACACCTCCTCCAGCTGTTCTGGGGGGACCCCGAGGCGACACTAGGCCAGCTCGGAGACATAGTCCCACCAGCGTGCCCTGGGTCTTCCATGAGGCCTCCTCCCAATAGGACATGCCTGGCGACCGGGAGGTATCCGAAACATATACCCTAACCACCTCAGCTGGCTCCTTGCGACGTGAAGGAGCAGCGACTCTACTCCGTGCTTCTTCCGGGTAACTGAGCTCCTCTCCCAGTCTCAAAGGGTGCACTCAGCCACCCTGCGAAGGAAGCTCATTTCGGCCGCTTGTATCTGCGACTGTGGAAGTGCGCCAACATGTAATTCCTGGATTTTGTTGTGTAACAGAGCACAAATCTATTGTAGCTTAGTTGTGGTGTGCAGCTTCATGACGCGGTGATGGAGACACTTTGGAGGAACTGCTCAGAACCAATCCAGTGTTCGACTACGAGGTCGAAGAATGCTTTGACACATAACACAGAACGTGCAGATAGGAGCTTTTCCATATAGAGATGATTTCAAATTCCCAAAAGGTCAAATATCCACGCTGAAGTTACCTAAAAGACTCTCCTCACCTGCTCTTTGTAAATCTATCAAGCGAGACGATGTCAATGATCAATATGCTACCACGGTCTCTGCTCCTGCGGTCAGACCCGGCCCACCTTCAAAACGTCGACCCGCGGGCGCTGCTCCTGGCATCGCTGCGTCCAGGTGAACCAGCGTGTGATTGACTGGGCCCACAATAGAAGCCCGTGTCCACAGAGGAGCACACAGCCCACTGCAGGCGCCCGGATCACAGCCCCGCGGGTTCGCCTCCTGATTAAAAGGCTTACATTAACCCGCATGAATAAAAGATGCAGATGATTCTGTTTGGTGTGAAGCCACAAGAGAGAGGACTGAGTGTGTTTACATAGTGGCTGATACAGTCAAAGCTCTCACAAGATGAGACGATTTTATTTATTTTTTTAACCATGGTTGTATTAGTTAATTTCGTTCAACAAGAAGTCACTCTTTTTAACGGGACTTGCTGTTTTGGGATGCGACAATGTTTTGCATGTAAATAGCATATGCAAATGGTTCCGTGATTAATAATCTATTAATTCAATTCACAAATGAACCTCGTGCGAGTCTCCCCGGCCCTTTGCATGACAAATGAAATCCCTTGAACAGCCCAAACTAATACATAACTCAACGTGCGTTACAGGAAATGTTTGTACAGGGTTAATTTCAGGTTTAGGCGTTAAATGTGATAAGTCGTTAGGGAGACAGATGTTTTGCTGGTGTTGCTGTCTGCTATTTGAGTCCATTTAAAGTGGGACTATTGGGATAACTGAGCATATTCTCTCCCAAATCGAAAAAATAGCCACAAAAACGTGCCGGAAAGCAACAATAAAAAAAAAAAGCGTACTAGAGAGTGACGCCAAAGTGATGAAAACGTGGCGACAACGCGACAAAACAGTTACGATCAGTTTTGTAGGTCTTAGCTTTCAAATGAGGTCTAGAGGCTGTAAGCTCCAGTCGAGAAGCTTTTAGATTTGGGTAAAGCCGAACTGGAGAACATTGGATTTGCAAGGGGTTAATCCATCCACCTTGATGTTCGGGAGACTCCAGAGGCACTAGCAGCTTCAAATTTTTGTTTGCTGCTTTGTAGCAGCTGTTCTATTAATCTGATGTGTTTGTCTGGCAGAAACCGTCCTCATTGTGCCTTTATCTGCACAAACCCGTGTGTGTCTGAATCATCCACAAAGCCCTTAACAGTACAATGATTACCCTTAATCTTTCGTCAAATATCTAAGGTTTTCATACCTTGTCCAAGGCATTCAACTATTTCATGTTTTTCATCAGCAGATGAAAAGCATAGTTCCCATATTGCTTAAAATGATGATCTGCTTAATAATATGGAAGTCGTTTTTCAGTAGTTTTTCCCTTAACTGGACTTACCTGACGACTACTCATCACAGGCATCTGAGATTGATGCCAGTGATTCAAAGAGCCCTGAGACAAAATACCATCCATGAGTAGAATTGAAAACATATTTTACTTTACCTTTATGACACTGAAATACAATTTGCATAATAATTTTTAACGCAGTGGAAACAAAGGTTCTTAAGCTGCCGTGTGTACTGGGTTGTTTTTGTATTGAAAAAAGTTGTTGAAAATGATACTCAACCAGAAGTGGTCAGTAACAAAGTAGTTTAATAGAGTTTTTGAGGCTCTGTACTTTACTTGAGTAGTATTTTTGTTGAGAACTTTCCACAAGGCATTAAGGTATTAAATTAAATAAATTGTGCCAAAATGAAGGCATTAGGCATTAAATCAATTTTGTGGTGAAAATAATGGCATTGCTCTATTGCACAAGTTGTGATTGTGGCATTAAAATATAGTATATGGGCATTAAAAATGGCATTAAAAAGGATTACATTTGGCAGGCTTTATTCTTTTACTCCACTACATTTCTACAAATAGTAAAGCTCAAAGATTCAAAGAACAATATAAATTTGTCCATTTGTTATGTTTATTTTAACAACCTAACAACGCACACTCCAGATGCAGATGTACTGTCAAATGTCACTGACTCCCACCAAGGAAGAAGTTTTGTCCCCTCTGTGTTGCCGTACAGTTATAACACTTCAGTAGTTTCACTTTGACAGAGCAACTTTTACATTCACTGGAATAATATTTGGCTCGCGGTGTCTGTGCTTTTATTCAAGTAATAACATACTACATTAAATACAGCCTGCTGCTAAAAGATCATTAGCTGCTGATGAAACATCGGCTCTAAAGCAACCCAGCACAGATGACGACTTCAAAACTGTTGTCTGCCACATTGATAGTGGTGAAATGAGTTCCCGTAGAACTGTACCGCTGGCCCCAATTACTGCACTATCCCTATTAAACAGGCACACACCAACACATTTCCGGTAGAACAGCTGCACTTCTACGTGTGCAAGGGCATTCCGAGTTTTATTATATCGTTACCTGCGACAAATTGTACAAATGGGACGCTGGGAATACGATTATGCCGGTGTTAAAGGTTAGCTCATTCATTTGGGTAATTACATCTCCACAGTCGGGGCCTTGTCGGAGCTGCACGGTCGCCGCGGTGAGGAAGGTTCTCCGGAGACGCGCGAGCCGTGGACAGTGTTACGGCTTAACGAGGACACCCCGTAGCCGCGGTTAGCATCATTTTACTTAAACTTTAAGAAGAGGCTCCGCGCCGGGCACATTTTTATGATTTTAATCTTTCTAATTGGGCGTACAGTTCAGGCGCTAATGTAATGAAGGAAAGGAGGCGCGCTAATTGATGGCGGTTGTCGGTAAACTGCGGGTTCGAACCCACCCCCTCAGTCCGCCGCCCGAGCAGCGCTATTTCATCTTTAGCCGTTAGCGCGGAGATCACTTAGCCAAATGAGGAGGCGGCCCCGCATGTCGTCACGGTGATATTTCACACATTTACTTCACCGGGGCAGTAAATATTACTGTCGTTTACCGCTCGGCTCGTTTAGCTAATTATTTATTCATGCGTGATGGCCCAAACAGCGTTTTATAGTTTGTTTTATGGCCTGCACGCTTTGGCCGAGGAAAACGACACCATATGACTGTGTCCTGGAAAGCTTGGTATCACTTTTTAAAATGACATCATGTCCCAGTGTTTCTGAAGTCATTTTGGTCCATTAGTTAGATTCTTGTAAAGCACTTTGATTGTAGATAGTAGGGTCTCTACAGCAGCGTTGAGGAAGAGGCTTTTTCTCTTCTATACAGTGTTGCGTGGTCCATACAGTAGCTGTATATTCTTGAGTATGGCCAAGTCGTTGCAGATGGAAGGCTGCAGCACATATGCTTAACAACTCTGGTATCTTGAGTTCACCTCCGGGGTCTAACCATGTGCAAAGTGTTTCTTTCCACTTTGTAACCTCTCTCTGCCAGAGACTGCATGCCAAAAAAAGGATGTGCATTTCATTGTGATTGACAAAGGCATGTGAAAATAAAATGAAGAAAATATTTTTACAAGATTTGGTGGTATGCAGGATTTTTGCTGATCGATGGGTTGCTCCCTATCAGATCTTGTTCTTCTTCTTCTTTACATAAGCAGTATTAGTTTAGAATAATGATGATATTTTTGAGTAAAGCATTCTGTGATAAAAGCTTCATATTAACCATAGACTTTGAGTTAAGAGTGGCCTATGTGAACTAACTGAAGCTCAGTGAAACACCAACTTTAATATAAAAAAAAAAATGTATGAATAAAAATAAAAAATAGTGAAAGGAAAACAATTGTATGATGTCGTGAGTGTTATGAAAAATGCTTGGATGTCAGAATACCAGACCTGTGTTCAATAATGACTTGAAGAGGCAAAAGCGTTTCAATGGAAAGTCCATTAGCACGATGAACTTCCGGAGCCTGCCGCCATTTCCTTACAGCTTCAGGAAGAAGGAGGCTAAAGACTGCTTTCTTAACTTACAGTTCATGTTGTTGACACAGAAATACTAATTGAAATTTAAGTCAAAATGGAAAATGTCAGGATTTTGTATTAGTTCATGTTTTGTTTTGTCAGATTACAATCACACACACTGCTTACAAAGATTATATTTTTTACACACACCCAAACGCTATATAAAACAGATATACCGTTATGATCATTCAGTTTCTCAGTAGCAGTCTCAAGTACCTTTTAACTTTTATTAGAAGAATTATTTGGGTCATTTATATATACAAAACTGGTCTAAAAATTATGGTTTGAACAACTGTATCAGTGAGCGAGAATTAGCATAACCCGCGGCTCTAAACTAGGCTATTGTAACAGTGCCTAATTTTACAACTGTCTTTTATTGACTGTTAATCCATGAGTAAGACACACGCAGAGCCCAGGCCTCTCTCAGATCAGCATTCTCCCATAATCAATGCCACATTACGGAGCGAATTCCCCAAATATTGACAACGAAGCTCTCTACTGTTTACCTATTCACCCGCCGCGAGGTCTGTTATGTTGCCATCTATGCTAGCGCTGCGCCGTTGGTGAGAGTAGGCAGCTGTCTCCCCCGAGGTCGTAAGTCAAAGGTTAAGGAGCAGGGGATTGTGGGTATTAAGGCACAAAGATGTCATCCATATCGAGTAGTGGGAAAGACTTCCTTATCAGCCCGACATCGGCTGGAACACAGGTGCGGCGTGGGACAGGCTTAGTTCAATAATGAAGCCAGGGGTGTAGGTAAATCTATATACGCGTTGGCTTTAGTGTCTGACAGTGGGCAAACAATCAGGCAAACAAGGGAAATGTGCAATTCTGTGACCAATAAACTCGATATGAAAACCAGGATTAGCTTACCAGTTTGTCGGGCTGGACTGTAGGCAGTGGGAAATGGGGATGACGACCGGGAAGATACTTTTCTCTTTTTCAAATCTAATCTACGGGGTTTCTTTCAAAATAAAAATGTTAGTGTAGTTTACAGTGGCAGTACATAAACTGTATATTTTTGTTGGTGTGTATTGTATATTATCGCTAAACTTTATCTCAAAACAAAATGATAATGATCGGAAGGTGTTTGAGAAAGACATTTTCTTTTTGAGCAAATTAAGTATAGTTTCTTTTGTGCAAAGACCAACGAGTAAGTCTGCAGGGAGACACCATATGACCATCACACGGACTTTCTTCCTGCAGAGTCTTGATCCGTGCCAGGTCTCACTGACTGAAGGATAGCTGCTTCCTTGTTGTACAAGATAAAAGCACAAAACATAAATGTTGTCTTTTTTTGTCAGATTTTGATTTAAAGGGGCTAGACGCAAGTTTGTGATTTTATACTCACTACTGCCACCTCAGGTCATACGTGTAACTGCAGCTTCTATATTAAGCTCGTGCATGACGGCACTTCGGACCCGAATTAACACCTCTTTGAGTGACAGTGCAGGATTTTAGAGGCAGTTGTGGCGAACAGGTCTGAGTTCATTCTACACATTACGACATGGCTGGAACATGTAGGGGGAGGAAAATACATAATTTTAACATTTTTAAACTCCATATAGTCCCTTTAAGAAGTATTTTTGCCGCATTTTGACAATTTGGGCTGACCATACTCGACATCAACCGATTCAGACGGCATATCAGGCTTATTTTTTTTTAGATACATTACTTTTACAACATATCATATGGGGAAAAAATAACGTTACGTTAAAAGAAAGAGAAACATATAGGGCCTTTAAGAAAGAGTATTGCAGTCATTTTGGGTAAAGTTTTCTTTAAATGCCCTATACCAGACTTTTTTTTTTCTTTTCGTAGTGCAACATTCTTTTTGCCCCATGAAAATATGCTGTAAAAGTAGTACTTTGTGAAAAAAAAAAAAAACGTTTCTGCAACTTAATCAAGAAAGATTCCGGCCAGATTTTACAGGATACTTTATTTTACCAAAAATAGTTCACTGAATGCTGCCCCCAAGTTCCACAACTTTTCGAGCTGTGACCCCCACAGCTCAGGACTGCTTACTGTAAAATGTATTTAGCGGCTTAAGCATAATTTTAGAGGGGATCTGGTTGTACGTTATTTCTTTCAGCTCATGTCTGTTGAAAGACACGAGAACAACCCCACAAGAGCTGGCGTTTTCAAGATGCTCTGACCTACTAGTGTCGCCATGACAATTTGGTCTCTCTCATGTGATCCATCGCCCCGAACAGGTGCCACGATAAGCATCTGTTATTCCCTTCACCTGTCAGTACTCTCAGTGCTACGCCTTATTTGGAAACATGAAACTGGCATTTGCTGGATCGTAACAGTTTTTGACGTTGTTTTTCTCTACATTATTCTTTAATTGGCTTTCAACATCTTGTCATTAAAGATAAGACAACATTGCCTGTTATCCATTCTCTTCATCTCCGAGTCACTGGCTGAAGGACGTATGAATTCCATCTGCGGCAATAAAGTCTACAAGTACAAATCACCTTTGGTTGGTTTAAAGGCGCCGTCTTTCCCTACTGTTGTACGCATCGATCGGCTACTAAAGCAGCCATTTGTGCTACTGGATCACCTCCACTCCTCGTTTGGACAAGCCCATCCCTTGTCCCCGTGATCCTAAAACCAATCGATCTCTTCGTACGTAAATGTTTAGATGTTCGAGCCGTGTAACTTCCCTTGTTCACCCCCGCACGCTCGTCCAATCATCTGATAGTGCTAGCCAGGCTTTATCGCTGAGACGCACCGCACCTGGGCTCTCTCTGTGTATTTGTGTTAGGGATGTTTGTTTTTACGTCCCGGGTCAGATTAGGCGAAAAGGGGGGAAAGGGCCAGAGTGTAGTTCATGACATAACAACTTGAGCGTAGTAACACCATGCGGCGGTTGCAAGGGAGAGGGAGGAATGCCCATTTTTCAAGCCGGGCTGACTTCCCTGTTTGAATTAGAGGAGGGTGATGGATGGCGTTGACTCGAGGCCGAAGGATCAAGGCGAGGCTGTAATGGGGTTGATATGCACGGAGCGGAAAAAAAAAGCGGCCTGCTACGGCAAAGGTATTGATGTACGCGACTGCAAATACAAGAAAAGGCTTACTTTATGTGGACCAACCTCAGACACAGCAGTTATTGACTGACTGGGGTTAGTGGCATCATCTTGCGTAAACTTTAAATTCTACTGTAGCTGCAGTAATTTAAGAAGAGTGGGAAATGAAACAGCCTCTGCGTAAGAGGTTGTACCAACACCGGGTAAGCATCAAGCATATAAATGGAGATAGTTTAACATTAACATTAGACATATTTCATTGAATACCAATTTAAATTCTATAGTTATTGGTAGTAGTGGTTTCAATATCTACATTCATGAGTAAAAAAAAAACATTGTGTATTGTTTTGAAAATGTGTGCATATTTCAGTATTCACATCAACTACACATCAACACTTTTCCAATTTTTAAATATGCCCAAATGTGGAACAATCAACATTGCTTAAGAATACTAAATTAGCTTAACTCCATCCTTTAGCTCACTTATATAGGACTTAGAAGGAGTACAGTTAGTAGCCAAAATTATTTTTCAATACGGAAAGAAAATGTACTTACTGTCCTTTAATTAGATACCTAAATGTTTGCTTATAAGTTATTTGATGCACAAATTAAATCTTAAGTGAACAACTACTGTATTATCTGGACTATAAGTTACTCCGGAGTATAAATTGCACCAGCCAAAAGATGCATAATGAAGATGAAAAACACATATATAAGTCGCACCAGTCCTGGAAACTACCTGGGCATGGAGGCATAACTGCACCGTTGACAAGCCTCTCCCGGCAGCACGTTGTTCAAGAACCCATTTGTGAAGTCATTCCTCTAGCGGTGCCCATCAAGCCTTTAGCCCATGATTTTTTTTGTTTTCTTGATTGTAGTAAGAGTAACCTCTACTTTTCGCCAGTGCCTCACAACTTTCTCTGATATACAAGACGCACCCCTAGTATAGCCAAACTATGAAAAAGAGTGCAATTTATAGTCTGGAAAGTACGGTACGAAATACTGGTATGGCTTCAGAGTTTCAGGCTAGAGACCCCATAGAGGACTGGTTCACCTCTGCTCCTTTCCTTTCTACTGAACCCTGCAGCCCATTGGGAACACCCCGCAAGAGCTGCAGTTTGGCGATGCTCTGCACTCAGTTCTCCTGCCATCACAATCTGTCTCTTGTCAAACTCCCTTCAACCCTTAATCAACAATGAGGTCAAAATGGGACCTGTGACAATCATGCCATTAAAGTGTACCCGCTTGTGGTCATAATTTCAGCCGTTGTTCGATGTTTTCATGGTGAAAACATACTAAATAATGAGGAATATTTTTGTCCTCTTCAGAAACGTGTTTATTTATCTGCTGGGTTGTGCAGTTATCTCTCGTGGTGCATGCGCCTTTGGCTAAAACTAAAACTGATATTGCAGCTTATGATCTGGGCTTAGCTACAGAGCCTCAGAATATGACGCAGATCTTTTTTAATATTCGGATGCCAGTTTTCCTCCAGAGCTGTGCTTCTTCTGTTGATTTTCTTTTCAGTATTAGTATGGATTTCGAGTAGAGTGCATGAAGTCATTTATATCTATTTGGTTCCAAACAGCTTGAGATTCCAAGTCTATGTATAAACACTTGACAGGGCGATGTAGCAAGGGTTTCAAAAATGGCGGGGGCTTTGAATGATGCTTGCGACTTGGATTGTTTGTATACTTTATTGTATACTTTATTGTCCCCGTAGGGAAATTTGTCCTCTGCATTTAACCCATCCTTCGATGCCACTGGGGCAACCCGTAAGGAGCAGTGGTCGACGGCCGTGCCGCGCCCGGGGACCCGTCTCCATGATGTGGAGCCAGGCTGATGGTCAGAATCACCTGGCTGGAGGATTCACCTATTGCACATGTTTTTAGTTTGGTAATTCACTTTCATGGACCGCAAACAAATGGAAGGAAATGAACTTTAATGAACAAGAAAAGATGACAATCAAAGGCGACCGTTGTGGCGATGGCTGGAGACAGCAAACTCTCTGGTTTTCATCCTCCTCGACCTATACGATAGAAGGAAAGAGAAAATAAGGAGAGGAACCTGGTAGATAGAAACCGGAAAGGGCGTATGTGAGGTGTGGTCCTGCCCCTGAATTTAAGATTACAGACTCATTGTCCCGTCCAGGTTGGAATCAAGGCTGGCATCCAATGATGATACAGTACAGCACAGGGCTCTTGCATCATATCGTGAAGGTTCTGGGTCTTCTTTGACCACCGGCCAGGTGGGGCCTTTCTGAAGTCATGGTCTTTATTCATTTTTACCCCTTGAGCTACTAATGCTTTAAAGTGGTTCTCAACCAGGATGCAGTCAAGACCAGTCAAGAACAGTCTATTAACCTCTTTCTTACCACCCGGCTAAACCGAATGCATGCTGCCCTCTTTGGCTATAGGCCTGTGTAACACCTCATTTGAAAGCTAAGACCCACAAAATTGATATTTTTCCTCGTGTTGTTGCTGTGTTGTGTTTTATTTGTATTTCTTTCAAATTTTTGTCACATTTTTGTAGAGTTTTTGTCACTTTTTGGTTGAGTTTTTCTCACTTTTTTTTCTTCTTTTTTTTACATTTTTGGTCACTTGTTGGTTGACTTTTTGTCACATCTTTGTTGAATTTTTGTTACTTTTTGGTGGATTTTTTGTCACATTTTTCAAATTTTTGTCACATTTTTGTTGAGTTTTTGTCATTTTTTGTTGAGTTTTTGTCACATTTTCGTTGAGGTTTTCTCACTTTTTTTTTTTTACATTTTTGGTCACTTGTTGGTTGACTTTTTGTCACATCTTTTGAATTTTTGTCACTTTTTGGTTGAGTTTTTGTCTCATTTTTGTGTTGAATTTTTGTCAAATATTTGTTCAGTTTTTGTCATTTGTTTGTTGCGTTCACACCCTTGTTTTCTTCTCCTATTTTGTGGCTGTTTTGGTGCTTTTTCCCAAGAAGCTTTTTGATTAGGGTATCGCCAAACTGGAGAAAGTGGGATCCGTTCAGGTGGGAGTTAAGAGGTTAAATTCTACATCTGGCTTTCAGGTTCCTTCTTTTTTAATAATTGGCGTAAATTAAAGAACTTAATGAGTAAATAAAGCTGTTACAAAAAGCTGAGGGCTGGGAACTTGCAGACAATCGACCAAGGCTTGAGTGTAAGAGGCTGAAATAAGGGGATAGGAGATAAGACCGAGCCATGCAGGCAGGGGGCAGGGGGCAAAGGGAGCGGGCAGGAGGCATGTCTGCGGGCCACGCTTATCTCTCTGAATGAAAGGAATGTGCACACGTGTGGCGCCTAAATTGAGTTGTGCGCCCAAGGAGAAGAGCAATCAATGGGCTTTTGACTCACCGCAGGACCAACGCAGATCCACTGCTAAAAAGGAATGTTTGCAATCGTCACACCACCCTGAATATAAAATAGAAAGCAACATTGTCCATGGACTAACATAAGAGACTTTGAAATGCAAAACACTGGGGTATCTTTGTTTAAAGGTGCATTATGCAGCTTTTTATGGGAAAGCAAAGTTAAAGGGATATTTCAGGATTTTTGACATAGGGCCTCATTTCCTCGTTATCCAGAGTGTTGTTGATTTCTGGAGATATTTTTTTTGTAATTCAAGCAGTTCTTATATTTGAAGAGTTTCGTGGTGCTAGGCTAATGCAAGGCTAGCGCATTTCTACGGTATCAGCTAGCCTACATTAAAAACAGTCTGACCCGCTCCACAGTGCACCTGAGGCAAATCACTTATAACGCCAGACTAACCATATAAACGTCTGTGTCGATAGAGTAATTTTAACCATTTTGCATTTAAAATACCTTATATCTGAGCAGCATCAGCTTCGTGGCTGTATAAGCTACGCAGCGGCGGAGTGATCTGCTAGAAAATAGTCCCTCAAAATGAAATGCGATCATTCATGTGATGCAAGTCAGTTATATTCCAAAAATTATTCTATCAACACAGACATTTATATTGTTAGTCTGGTGTTATAAGTCATTTGCCTCAGGTGCTCTGTGGAGCGGGTCAGACTGTTTTTAATGCAGGCTAGCTGATACCATAGAAATGCACTAGCCTAGCACCACGTAACTCTTCAAATATAAGAACTGCATGAATTACAAAAATATCTCCAGAAATCAGCAACACTCTGGAAACTAGGAAATGAGGCTCTATGTCAAAAATCCTGAAATATCCCTTTAATATCAATACTTATTTGACCTTTCGGTGACCCTGCAGCTTTGTTTTTTTAGGGTTTCTGGTAGGTTTTCACTGCGGATGGATCTCTCTCCATGGTTACGTATACATTCCATCTGAAAACCCTACATAAACTGAAATAAAATAGGACCTGGAGCGTCCTAGAGGCCACCGTGATGGAAAGTAAAGGCGCCAACAAAATGATTCAGAGTTCAAGTCCCTGAAAGGTCACATTGCGGATGATTCGTAACTTTTGACTGGGCGGAATCGTCCGTACACCTTCATTATATTGCAGTGAAACAGTGTTCACTCGCGCACGTGCCTTCGGGGGAGGACTCGACAGAGAATTACTCTTTATAGTTTTAGCTGCAGGGGGGGGGAGTTCAGGGAGGGAACGAAATTTCAAAAAGCACACAATCACGCCGCCCTCTCCTCCGCCTCTGCAGCGGGACGCTCCGAAAGGGACAGGCCCACAACCCGGAACCGCTCCGAGCGCACCGAAAGAGAGGGGAGAAGCAAAGGGGGTGTTTAATGACAAAACAGCAGGGGGCCCTATAAGCCCCCCGTGGGTGTCTCGTGAGGCTATCCACTTTTCAAAATGTTCAATTCAATACAGGGAACGGGGCACTTAAAATGTAGAAGTGCAATGACAAAGACTGCGACTGAGCACGCTTCTTGGTTCGAACTTGTACTTTTATGGGGTTGTTTTTGAACAAGCAGGTCAGCCTAGTAGAGTTCTTTGTGTAGCACTCTTTGATGTCATAACGGTTCTCATTCAGTCACAATAGAAGGTATGCAGCTGGATGAACTTAGAGCAGGTGTGAAAGCTGAATCTGCCTCCGGGGCAAATCTTTACAAATAGACAGGCTCCATTCATGAAAGCGTTACAAAGGCAAACGAAAGCACTGTTTTGGTTTGTTTACTGGGTGAAAACGTCGGCCGAAGCACACCGTCCATGTACAGTAGCTAGAGCCGAGTTGGATTCCCGGACATGTGATGGCCGCGCTCCTCGGCCTGACCCCGCTCCTCCTGGTCATCCATTAGTAATTAGAGGTTGTTTCCTGCCGCCGTTCACCCAGAAGGACTTCAGAGGAACCATAACAAATACTCATCAAAGAGCCATCAGCCTGAGGTACACGCTGACCGCCTCCAACTCGGAAGTGAGGAGTTATAGGACACAGTTGTACAGATTCAAATAGTCCCACCGTATATTTGGGACGGTCGGTTTTCTAGGAATATCTCTCCGAGCATAGCCGGCTGATGTTGTGCGGTTGGCAAGACACTTGGATCGCTGTGCCCATGTTTTCAAAAGATTTAGGCAGAAAATCAGAGCCTATCTTTGTGTTTCAACCAAATTTCTTTTATTGCACTCAAATGAAACATTCAATATGTGGCATTATGCTTGTACAGGCCCTTGGGTGTGTCTGTTCAGTTTAAAAGCCTAATAATGCACGCTCTATGAACAGTAGGTGGCACCGTGTAGATGTACTGTTGAATAACTGCAAATTTTGTGTTTTTGAGGCCGTAAAATGTATTTTTGCTAACCCTTATTTAACCCTTTTATAACCCTTTATTTTAATGTTTTTTTCCCCTAGAAATCCAACGACATTTGCTTTGTCCTCCTCTAGTATATTGTAAACTCTGCATTTGGAACAATTTCATGAAATTGCAAGCTAGTTTTCACTGTGAAAGTAACCCTGTAATGTGCCTTTAAACTCGTTCCTATGAAGAGTTGGGATGCTACTAGTACTGTATGTTCGGAAAGTTAGGAATGTAAGGTTTCGAGTTTCGACCACAACTAACATTTTATTTTTGTGACTTCCCTCTTGCGTTGCTATGAAAAATAATCATGCATAGGGCCTTTCTGCCACAAGAAGACTTAAAAAGGAAGTCGATCCATGCTTTCATCACCTCAAGGTTGGATTATTGTAACTCCCTTTACACAGGGCTGGACCTGAAGTCTCTGTGGCGCCTGCAGGGAGTCCAAAATGCAGCAGGCTGGCTGACCGGCACAAGAAAATGGGAGCACATTACTCCCATTCTGTCCTCTTCACATCGGTTACCAGTTCCCTTTCGAAGAAAGTTTGAAATTCTGCTGATCGTTTGTAAGTGCCTATATTCGCTGGCACCAAATTATTTGTCAGAGTTGCTGTAGCTCTACTGTCCTAGAGCTCTGAGGTCAGCAGACCAGCTCCTTTTGTCTGTTCCTATAGGCCTGTGTCCAGACGTGACCGAGCCATCTCAGTAGTGGCCCCTAAACTTTTGAACAGCCTTCCTCTCTTTCCTCAGTCTGTAGAGAAGTTCAAAACCAAATTAAAAACTCACCTTTTTGCTTTGGCATTCAAGAATGAAGCTCGAGTCATTTTTACTTTCATTAGAGTAATATTTGACCAGTAGTATCTGTACTTTGTGGTTTTGAAATGTGGGTCATGACAGAAAGAGAGGTTGGAATGAGTTTCCTCGCACAATGGGCTGGACATTCCCAAAGAGGCCGAGTGAAAAGCCTGGCGGGAGCTTGAAGTAGAGTCGCTGCTCCTTCGTGTCGAGAGGACACATCTGCCTCTGATGCCTCCTGATCCTCTTCCCGGCTTTTGGAATTAGGTTCAATTCCAATTCATCGCTATAGTCAATTTATTTCATCGTTCACGTTGCCCCTTTGTCTTCACCGACTGCAATCAGATTGAAACGTGCACCGGTTTACCTACAGTAGAGAAAACCCACATCTGAACCGGCTTTTGCCTGGAATCTCTTTTAAGCCCAAGACAAAAGGTTCATTGCTCCGAGTGGAGGATTAGCCGAGCGTTTGAAAGAGGGTCCACATCCCAAAACGTGATTAAGAGTTTAGAAAGAGACTCGGGAGAGCTGCTCTAACGCCTTAAAAGACGCGCTCTCTTTCTGATGGTAAATACGTCTGGGTCCAGGTGGGATGATCCAAGTTGGAAGGAGGGAGGGGGAGGCGGGAGACAGCGGAGACGTCAATAAGGAACGCCGCTCCTTCATCCCCACTCTTTTGTGTGTCCGTGTCCTGTGGGGAAGAGGGGTAAGGAGCTTGGGCTCAGGAGAACGTCCCACTGGGTTTGACGGATCGGAAAGACGTTGATTAAAAAGAAAGGAGCATTTGTCACTGGAGCGGTGTCTTTGGTTGAACATCAGTTGAAGATCAGTTTGAGAGTGTAACTGCACTTTTGGGAACTGAAATTCTGGGTCTGGGTTAAGCTTTAAAGCCGAGACACTGCAGGTGAACAGGGGATTTTCTAAGTTTAATTCTGGTAAGGTGAGCAGGAGACACAGAGCAGTCAAACCTTTTTTCACTTCCAACTTAAGAAGGTTGGATCTGACCAAACCTCTGAGAAAAAGGGCCATGACAAAATTGTAACATTACCTTTATTATCAGATATTTGTTTTTTTCTTCCAATTGTGTTTGGGGCGGGGACTTTGGGGAATGCTCCGCTCAGTTTGTTTCCATTGGGCTTCCACTTCCGAGGAGCATGTTTTACTTGCTTACTGTCAAACTGGAGGTTAACTTGTCCAAAGCACTGAACTGTGAATCTGTGATTTTAACGGGTAAAGCCATAAAAAGGTACAAGAATTCAAACAGATTCATCTTCACGATCTCTATTCCAGGGCTAAAACCCAGAGTCAACGATGTCCAGCGACTCATATCAACATTTATGGTTACAGTTCATTGAAATGTAAGTTATGAAGCTTTTTTCAGATGGGAAGAATCTTCTTTCGCCTCAAAATGTTCAGCTGAAAAACCCAACGTTCAAACTCTTATCAGGTACAAGACTGTGAAATGTGTTGTCTGTAGGAGCTACTTAGGTGGAGATGTTGTTGCAACTTAAACTCTCACATCTTGACGTCCCTCACAATCTCACACTCGAGGGGGGGATTCGGTGCGTCGCGTGGATACCGTACATGCTAGTATTTGTGAATGGACCGGCGTGGGAAGTGAGATGTTGTGAGTTTGGTCTGCTTCACGTTTTTAAAATCACTTATTGAAAGTCCACAGAGCCTTCCGGTCAGACTGTCCACGTCCTCTGCCCTCCCCCCCTGTACAATATTAAACATTCATGTCTTGTCCTGCCTCCGTCCGTCTCCGTGTCCTCACGCTGTGTAATTGTCATCTGTCGGAGTGTGACCCTAACGGCTGCTCTCCCTCAAAGGGCCATATGCCGCAGTTAGGGACCTCAGAATGGACGCAAACCCACTCAGGACAGTTCAAATAGAAGCTGCATTGTCCAGTTGCTGAGTAGAGTGTAAGTAGTATAAAGTATAAAGCACCAAAGACAGTAGGAGGTTTAGCCCATCTGGAAAGTCACAGAACTATGGAAGGAACAGCGCACGTTCGCAGCAGCGCATGGGCATATTATCTTTTTGCGTCATAGTTACACATAATCCAGCTTCAGGAGACCATGTTACACAACTGTACTGGAATCATGCAGTGATTCATAGATATTTCATTGAACTCCTGATCGGATGTGATGTTCGTTGACGTGGCAAACGTGGCAGCCATCTTCTGACTGGACGGCGAGGCTAACCCCTATGCCACCAATGCAAAACCAGGAGCAACATGTTCATTGATTCAGCGGCAGAATCTGAGATGCACTCACTGTTTGTGATTGGTTGTATTACTTCGGAGTGTCGCATCTCAGTACAGGATCAGGTCATTTCTTTTCTATAATTATTCTCTTCTCCATTCATTCCCAGAGTTCAGTGGTGAGCATTCATTATATCACTGTCCTTTGAGCAACAAATATTGGTCATGTGGTGTTAAAAAGTACAGAAATACTGTTTTAAAGTAGTAAACAAATGTTATATTTGATATAAATAGAAGTGGATGATTTTAAGTGTTGGACAGAGGAAACTCCATCAGTCTATGTGTCCTACAAAACTGAAAGAAAATGTGAAAAACTGCAAAAAAAACTTATTTTCTTGCCAGATGTGAGTAGTCGCCATTAGTCATGAAATAACTCAAATAGATCAAAACAGTATCCAAGGAAACAAGTGGTGTTTCCATTGATTACATTACGCTGGGTTAAAGGGGCCATGTGTTCCAATGTATTGCTATGGCCAGGTCCTCTCTAAAGTTCTGGAGTGCTGTTTGTTTTGGACAGTCACCTGACCTCGCAGCACTGGGGCACCTCTGAGTTTTGTTTTACTCCGTGGTCCAATTACAATCACAAATCAAACGATTCAAATAAATTCAATTGAGACCCACAATTTTGGTCAAGTGGGTACTTACTTCACAGACTCCTGCAGAACGGTGGCAACAAGCAATGCCTTAAAGACAATATTTTTTAACTTGAGGATGGACGAAAGCCATTAATAATGTTTTTCCATTGCGTTGACAGACTAAAATCCCCCTGGACTTTCTCCCAGTCTTTGTCTGGCACCAGACTAACAACATCCTATTTTTTTTTACTGTTAAATCTGCTTCTCCTGCAGAAAAACAAACAATACTTAAGCGCGTTGATGCAATTGTGTAGGAATCCTTTGCTTACCCATTTATGTCGCACCAAACTAAATTGTAATGGTTATTTCAGCACTCAACAGTTAGCTAAAAAATAATTGCAAACTAAGACTTTGTAATTAAAAGTGAAGTGCAGACATGGTTATGGGCCTGATTAACCCTTTTGAAATGTAATATTTAATAATATGTTGTAATAGTACTTGTATATGAATTTCTTTCTTGTAGCTTGCGCTTTCAGTGACACTTCTCTGGCAACAGCTAAATGGGAAACTCACCACCCCCTGTGACGCCTTTGAAACTGGGATTTCACCCGTGCACGTTCATTTGGCAGGTTTATTTGGGTCGTGTACTTATCTGAGCTGTTGGTGGCTTCATACGAGCTCATTTATTGTGTCCCAGATCTAAAACAATCCTAATTCCAGGCTATATTCCAGAACATCCCGGCAACATACCCTTGACGTAAAACATTTTATGCTGGATTATGCAAGTGTCTCTTATTCTTCCTCGTCGCCCCCTGAGTCTGACAGTGTTTCCGTCCCTGTCCTGTACCAGCCCTATCATTTACCTTTAGCGAGCGTGTGATGAATCTGCCCGTCCGCTCGCCCCTGGTTTGTGCGGAGCGGTGAGGGATGGAGGCGGCTGGAGAGCGGGCGTGCTAAATGACTTTAACCCTGGGGACAGCCTGGGTTATCGCTAACACGGCAGCGGCTCTGACAACATGCGCCTCCCCACACACGCCTCACAGAGCTGCGGGTCTGGGTGCGCCGCTCGATGGACGGTTATTGGATCAGGGGTTTGGAGATTTATCCAGGTCTAAGGTCTCGAGGTTTACAATAATAATATGAATAAATGAAATAAAAATTGCATGTGGTTTAATGTACGGCTGTCAGGTCGCTAATGTCGGGCAAAAGTCGGTCCTCCAGCATTTTTCACATTAGAGATCAGATGCTAGTTGAAAATGCTGCAGCCAATTCCTCTAAAATTGTAGAGGGGCGCCCCCCAAAAACTGTCCAGGTAGGTCATATAGATCAGAAGTTACTGGAACACTTTGGGACTGATGACATGATGGATTCAAGGGAACCGGCCAACACAGTTTTGCGGAACACTCTCATTACTGTAAATTCCTGACTATTGAGCGCACCAGAATATAGGCCACACCAACAAAATGTATTATGATTATTTTTTTTAACATACAGTATAGGCCACACTGGTCTATACTCCACAGCCGTTCCAAGTGCATTTGAAGCGCCATCAGAAATACAGGACTTTTCTCTTCAAGAGAATGGTGGCCTACAGGTACATATACTTGAATTAAAGTGTGTTAAGAACTTTGATTATTTTATTCTCTAAGCGCGCGTGTGTTCAGTGAAGCCAAAGTGCTGCCTGCACATAGGGGTGGGAGATATTGACCCAAACCCGTCGGGTCCGTCGGTTCGAAGCTGCTCTGGGCTGGGTTTGTGGTGACAGCTCGAGGCATCGCTGGACCCTCCATAATATTTCAGCAGTGACAGAATCAAAAGCATTTATTTTGCGCTCGAAGTCACGTCAACTATACCACGGGGGGGCATCCTGCTGCCCCCGCTCCGGTGAGCAGTAAACACCACAGACAGAGGTGGAGGAACTGACACAGCGGTGGGGAGGCACATGACACAATATTCAGTATGAAGTAGGGATGGGCAGATCGATACCACAGTATCGATATATCGATACCAAACGGCTACTTATTAGTATTGATATTGGGCATAAAGTATCAATTCTAATCTCTAAGAGGATTGAACTGAGCCAGCCATATCATTCTGCTTTAGATTCTGTTTGTAATTAAAGTATTAATTTTAAACTTTGTTTATGTATTTATGCCTATTAATTATATAAAATAACCAGTTTTAGAAATGTATGTTTGATTGAAATACATTCACCCATATAAAATTACCAGTATCGGTATCGAGAAAAACGACCCCAAAAGTATCAGTATCGTATCAATTCCAAAAAATGTGGTATCGCCCATCCCTAGTATGAAGATGAGAAAAAAAGTCCGCACAACTCAGTAGCTCCCAGATAAAGTGTTTATTACTTACACCGCATGTAACGTTTCGGGCCTTGGCCCTTTCTTCTTTTTTAACAATATTCAGTATGACCATAAAAATCTAGCCTATACATTAGCCGCACCGTTGTATAAGCCGTGGTGATGGGACTTAGGGAGCCGCTCACTTGAAAGAACCGTTAAAAAAAAGAGTTTTCTTTTAAGAAAGTAAATACCCTTTGAACTGGCTTTATTTTAATGAAAAAGTCACTATTTCACACAATATAACAGTGACATTTCCCTCTATGGATTTTGTTATCAGAAAAAACAGGCACATGACCCGATTAAGCTTCTATCGCTCTCATTCACGTAACTTTTTCTCTGCCCCTCTCGCTCCCTCGCGCTCACTTATGAAAGTGAAAGAGAAGTGTCTAACTTCAACGCGATCTCCTCTGTATCCAGAGTTTATGGCTCGTCTGCCTCTAAATAGTTGTTTATTATTTCATTAGGACTTTTATTTCTCAAACTCGTGGCTTGGTGCACTACTCACTTTGAGCTCCTTGCGGGGCTGCAGTATGCTGTCAATGGGCAGCAGCAGCAGCAGTGGTGGAGAGGACCAGGGTGGACTGAGGAGGAGGCAGTGGGCGGTGATGCAGCGGCCGTTCGGAGGCGGTCAAGAGCGGAGCAGAGCCGAGCAAACAGGCGGAAGGTGTGGAATCCTACACTCCTCTCTCCGCCCCACTCCAGCAGTGACTTCGCAAAATAAGCATGCACATCTAAAGTGACGCCGAAGAAGGATAAAAAAATAAAAAATGACGTTCACCGCCGCAAACCCGTTCATATCGTTCACTGTAGAGACTTGTTCAAAAGAGCCGGATTGTTCGCTACCGACACATCACTAATAAGCCACAAGGTTCAGAGGGCGGGCAAAAAGTAGCGGCTTAGAGTCCAGAAACCAAACACTATTTTATCACGTTAAACCTCTACAGATCCTGTTTTTTTTGTTGATTTGTTGTCATTGTCATTTGAATAACAAAAACATTTAATTGGAGCGTCACAACCATAGAAATCATAGAGATACCATGACCTATCTGAACCTGTTCCTATAAATGACCTGTTTAAATCCAATCTCCACACAAATGAATGGAGAAGCCAGGCACAAAACTAAACTACGGCAAGGAATGTTTTGTCCTTTTCATGTCCAATTTCTGTGGTTTCTCCAACATTAACATATAATAAGATGATGTTTAGTGGCCACTGAATCCCACAAAAGGCACAAACGTAACTCAATTTGAGTTAGCATTTAGCTCAGAGGACACTTTTGTTTGCTCATTTGTATCGAAAGTCAAATCTCAAAAGGTCTGTACATTTGTTAATGATTTCTAGCTGAGCTTTGACCTCACCTAAATGCTGTCGATGGGTTGACCACTGGAATGTTCATAAACTGAGATGTTTACTGGCTAATGCCATAACGCCGTATAGGAAAAATACACTGATCAGGCTAACTTGCTCACTGTCCACATACGTTAGGATCGAACGACGCTCCTCCTGTTTATTTCTGTGATTACAACAGTACCTAGAGGCTTGTCAAAGTGCATAAATGGTGCAGATCCCATTAATAAACACCCCTGTGTAAACATAGCACATCAATGGAATATCATCATTGTTCAGCCACTAGAAATAGTGCTCAAGACAGAGCAAAATAGTGCTCAAGACAGAGCGAAATAGTGCTCAAGACACAGCGAGTCAAAACAAGACTTAAAAATAGTGCTCAAGACAGAGCGAATCTAAACAAGACTTAAAAATGCATATAACTGAAAGTATTTTATCTACACTCCTGCCTCTTACTGTAATTGATTAGTTTTATGTTGATGTTTTTATTGATTTTATTTGCTTTCTTGTTTTATGCAACTGTGAAGCACTTTGAATTGCCATGTGTATGAATCGTGCTCTACAAATAAACTTGCCTAACTTGCCTGGATAAACTTCCCCTGGTGTACCTTATCATCCTCATAGAAACATGTTTTCTGCATTATATCCCGTATTTGTTGGCGGCTGGGGAAGCCTGCCAGGAGCAGTGAGCGACCACAATGTACTGCTCGGGAACCCATCTCCAGTGTGTGAACTAGTTTTGTTCAGGAAAGTTATTTACCTTGAGTTTGTTACCATAAGTTGAGGAAACCCAGGCAGGAAAAACAACATTCCCATCTCGCATCAAGAATGTCCCGAGTATGACTTTTAGGACATGGACAACCTTTCCATCCGTTTACATGTCCATTACTTAGACTTTTCCTCTTCTCGATCTGACACCAGTCTCTGTCCGAGCATCTGCCTCCTGTCTCTCGCCTCCCTCCCTCCCTCCCCCTGAGTGCTTCCCCCTCCCCAGACGCCTCCCTCCCATTTTGTCAGTCCATCACGTCCATAGCAGCGCGCCATTGTTGTTGATTTCATACTTGTCATGCAACACAATTCAGTTAATGACTTCCCACAGCGCCCGTTTAGGGACACAAAGGAGCTGCCATCTTTGTTTGGACATCCACCCCGACGCTGCTATTATCAGATGAGAGATTTGACAGTTTTCCTTGTTTAAAAACCCGCGTTATTCTGTGCCCGCTGCCTTCAGTGCCGTCTCTGTACATTGCTGACATGCTAGCTGTCATCGATTTACGCACCTATGCAAATCTTTTTAAGTGGATGTGTCATGCATAATTGTGGCCTGTAAACATACTGCACTTCTGCGCACCTCAGCATTGCTATTTTATATTTCTAAATGTATGATTTATCTGTGTAATGTGTGTGTATGATACGTGGCAGAAGGGGGAATTAATAGAAGAGAGTAAACATGAGATGTAAGCATTGATCCATGACCGTTTTGGTGTTTTTGGTGAGCTTTGGCGTACTACTATATAATCTGGAAGTGTTGTCAATGTTTCCCAACCATGGGGGCACAATGCACAACTAAATACCAATAAATCTGAGTGTCGCTGATCCTTTTCTCAATAATTGGCTGCACCGTAGAGCTAAGGGGTACTTTGAGTGAAAGTGTGAGAGAAAAAAAAGGTTGGGAACCACTGTAACCACGTAACAAAAACGGGAAGTACAGATCCGAGTTGGCTTTCGCTTCGGCGGTTAAAGAAGAAACAACTGTATTTACAAAAACCGAGGAGAGCTAGCAGGCCATCTTTGAAATGAACTGACTCTGTCCTGTCGTTCCCTCGGATTCTGTTGAGACCTTTAATATGCAGTGAAAGACGTCCTTTATCAACAGACTTAAGGTACGTTCACACCGGACTTATCCCTGTGCCGCTTCTATTTGGTCGCTTGAAAGGCTTGCAGTCAGTCGCTCGCATGAGTTCACTTCAGGCGGAGCCACTACAAAGAAAGTACAATACAAAGTAATCAACTGCTCCTGCCGCGGGATCCGTGTTAGAGTTTAGAGTTGTCATTTACTGTAATCAGAGCCACCTTATCCAACGGGCTAGCAGGGGCCGGAGCCCAGGAGCCTACCATAGTCAAGGGCCTATCAGAATTAAAGCAGAACCAAGTATCATGTTTACCTTAGTAAATCCTTTTCGTAGTCCCTGTGGGGGTAATACAAGTGTTTATGGGATGATTGGAGGGTGTTTTATCTCCCCCTGGTGTCTCTGGCCAGAAAACCATGTTTGCAACTTGACTGCCACCGGACCGGAGCAAGCATTACACACTAATAGAATCACGAAGAAGAACGGGCAAAGCTAACTGTGTGCTAGTGTGGCAGTATGAATGATGCGTGGTTGCCTGTGGGGTATAAATAGGGAAAACATTCCCCTTTGTTCGTCCCACCTGACCTCTCCCCTCCGTGACGTCACCCGCCGACCAGGAGCTAGCATGGCTGTCAGAGCTTCGTGTAACATGTATGAAGATTGTCGCTAAGAAAGAGGAAATGTCACTGTCTCAAGGCATCAAGCCCAGTGTTCGGAGCATGCGGTGTAGCATGTGCTCTCGGTGAGTGGCAATGAGATCATTATTGTTCGTAACTATCAGTTGTGCGCTGAGCTAACACTAGCATTGTTTGTAGCTTCTCGGCTGTGCGAGGTCGGCGTCGCGGCTGTAGCCCTCGCGTGTGTGTGTGTCTGGATGTGTCACAGCCACCCGGTGTGTGCACGTTTACTGTCCCTGTTATGTACGTAGATTTATACTGTTAGACTAATTATACTGTGACCCCCTAGGCTGCTGGTCGGCGGGAGAGCCTACCTTTCTCTGTCTCGGTTTTCTGTCACCTGGTCCTTCCTCCACCACACGGCGTCTCGTGGTGGTCGAGACTCGTATCGGACTGGTAACATGGACATTGTGCATTGGACTGACTAACAACATGAAATGATACCTGTCAGTAAATCAAGGAAACTGTGAACCTGTCTATGGACGAACTATGTTTTAAAAACAAAGCAACGAAAACGTTAATAAATTAACCTACTGTATTACTGTCTCTGTCCCAAGTTAATACGAACCTGTGGTGCCTTAAGCGTGGGAATACTTTCATTTGCCCAGTATAACGCTGGGCTGGCGTTGTTGGTTTTAAATGGTAACATCATGGTAAGATAATGCACCCCCCTGCGCCCCCGTCAGGTCACACTAGCGTCACTTTAAACAGTATTTACAGTCAAGTTTGAGTGAAAAAAAAATTCAGTTTAAACCCCGGGGCCCATGAGTACATTAAGGTGGGCCTGTTCTGTAATGTATTCTGTTGATCTTCCATTATAAAGCACTTTCTGCCCTCTGTATTAGTGAAAAGACACAAATAGTTTACTTACCTGCACAACAGTAGCTCGGATGGTGGCCTGGCTTGTGAAGGCCCAGCAGTGTTTGCGTACACTGGTGTATGAATGACAGTGTGAATGGGTGAGTGGTTCCTTGATGTAAAGCGCTTTGTGTGATCATTTTCCATATACTTTTTACACTACATGTTTTGTTCGCAAACAATGACAGTCTAAGCATGCAAATTTGAAATTGTTACTTGTTACAAACTTCTTTCTTGATGCATTTCTTATCGATTCTTCACAGGGATGAGTTTGTAAGTCAGTTTTTGCATAACATCGGCCCCTGTTAAAGTTAAATTCCCCATGCGGACAATGGGATCCTTCCTGCGTTCTGTCCGTTAACGCTTCTACCTGTAATGTGTTATCAGTGGCCGAGCAGAGCCTCTTCACATAAGCCCAGGTCTGTTTACGCTGCTGCCTGGACGGGAGCCACGGCTATAGACCTCGGACAGACCCAGACCAGAAGTGCGGCTTATTTGTTTTGCCTTTACCCACGACGCGATGCCAACCCAAACCGGCCCCAGACGTACAGAGGGGCCGTGTTTACGTTGGCACCCGCTCCCTGACGCCTGCACAGCCCGCCGCTGCTGTATTTGTGTAACGCACTACCACTGTGTTTTTCAAATATACAAATGTCTACAGCGTATGGGATATGCAGACAGCAGATATCAAGGCCAATCTGGTCTACGGAGGGATTTACGGGAAATTGGGGGACTTTTGTTACACGGTTCAGTGCAAAAGTTTATCTGAGGTGTGAAAAATTGTATACGTGAATAAAGTTCTAGTTTTGGTGCAACTAAGTAAGAATACATCGATTTGGATTGTTTCAAGATTTTGTGAGCCATCAAGTTTTACATTTAAGGGCTTAGCGATATGACAATAATAAATGAATTGTACTCTGATCTGCTATTTCGAAGAGATTGTCATACCGTTTGTGATTATTAAGTATAATGCAGCTCGTCCAGCTCTATGAAACTGAGTGGGTAGTTTAAAGGGACTATACAGTTTAAAAATGTTTAGACTAAGTAATTTCCCCAAAATGTTCCAGCCATGTCCTAATGCAGGGGTGGCCAACCCACGGCTCTTGGCCAATCAGAGTGCGGCTCTTTGCATGATTGGATATGTTTAATACAATGCGGCTCTTTGCAAAATAATTGGTAAATATTTCCCATAAACTGTAACAGTCTTTGACCAAAAATCCAACCATCGTCCTACAGACCCTGTTTCCATCTCTACACATGAATGAGAGTCTGTATCTCCCTCCTTTTCGAGGCGGCGTGTAAAAGGTGCCCGTGCAGCCTCACTCAAAGCAGGATGTAGGTTGAACAACAGACAGGCAGATCGTGGCACTAGGATTAGCTTCTGTGCTTTTCAGGTTTCTGATCAGCCTACTCTTTATTTGATGTAATTTGGCTTCATATTCACAGAAAAAGATCAAAATTAGGAAATGGAAAAAAGCGGAGCTCTTTTGAAGCGTATGATGCGAAGCGCGACATCGTAACGCGGAAATACGCAAAGTCATGACTTTTCTTTCACATGTGACGGTAACTGTAACAAATGCAACTTAAAACAGACTCTCAGATCCCCCAGAGGCTCCTGATTAAAGTTTATGAAAAGTTTATGAACAGCCTAGAGTGCGTTCTCTGCACAGTCCAATCAGGACGAAGTTGCAGGCACTGAGCGCACAGGCCAGGGGCGAATCAGAGAAGAGGGCTCAGTGGGCAGGGCCCCACATACAAACACACCCCAGCATTAAAAAAATAAATAATAATAATAATAATCTAATTCTGTCTCAGTCAGAACAGGAAACACAAAATGTCATTTAATATACATGTATTTCAATCTTGTTGAGGAGTAAAACCATTAAATCTAACACAATTATTTAAAGAAAAAGGCATAAAGTTATAGTTTATTGTGATTAAATAAAACGGTCACATTCTATTTATTCACAATAAACTACCGCCCCGGAATCTCGCTAATGGTCGGTGCCTTTGTGGCTCTTCACAGGATCAAGGTTGAAAATTTCGGCTCTTGGTCTCTGACTGGTTGGCCACCCCTGTCCTAATGTGTAGAATGAGTTCAGACCTGTTCACCACAACTGCCTCTAAAATCCTGCACTGTCACTCAAAAAGCTTTTGCTTCGGGTCCGAATTGCCGTCATGCACAAGCTTAATATAGAAGCTGCAGTTACGCGTATGGCCTGATGTGGCAGTAGTGAGCAGAAAATGACCAACTTGTTATCTAGTCCCTAGTCCCACCATAAACAAGTGTGGACTTTCAGATTAAGCACATTGATAGTTCAGAATCTTGGAAACTTGGAATTGATTCATCATGAATTCCTGTTTGTTAAAAAAAAAAGAAAAAAAAAAGTAAGTCTCTAGCCGCTTCCTGAGCAGAGTTACTAAATAAGCAGTTTTCTCACTCCAGCCACCAGGGGGCAGCTTAATTCTTTTTTTAAAAAGGAAAGAAATGTCCAGCAGAGGGCACTGACATAATAAGAGATCAGGATATAAACAGCATATTATAGCAAACGTGGTAAATGATCAGTCTGCCCCAGGGCGGGACTGCCATCGAGTGTGGAGTGAATGAATAATGACTTTATGTAGCGCTTTTTTCACATGTGACACAGGCTGATGAAGCACAATAAGTGTAAGATATTTATGAGGCCACAGTCCTTTACAATATATATGGCCCGCGACCCACCATGGGGGCTGAATTTCGGCCCTCGACCCAAACGAGTTCAACACCCCTGCATTGCTCTCCTGTTGAGAATCTTTAAGGTTTGGGTAAAGCCGAACTGGAGAAAATGTGCTAGGTTCAGGTGTGGGGTAAGAGGTTAATGATGTTTTGTGATGAAAGGTTAAAAATTAGTTTTAACTTTTATTTTGAACACATTGAGAATTAAATACCAATACATGTCAGTTTAGCTGATCAGATTGTCTGTACCGAGACGAGAAAGGTTGGGACCCACTGATCTACGGCAATGAAAATCACGGCATGACTTTTTTTTTTTTTTTTTTTTGCCGTATCACCCACCCCTATACTTTCACCATTAACAAAACAGCATAAATTGTGCTGCTACACGTTTACAAGACAAAAGTGTTTGTCCATAGCTGTTTTATCATTTTATCAAGGGTCCAGATTATGAAATTGAATGTGTTCTGCTCACTGCTGGTGAAAGAAATACTCACATAGTTTACTTAAAGGCTCAATACCTGATTTTTTTTTGTCTTGTAATGAAACAATGCTGTAAACTCAGACATGCGAAAAATACTGTGCCTTTAATCTGAAACGATATCATGTATTTGCGGGCTAGTTATCTTTCCATTTTCTTTGTATTCACACGTTTGCATTGTGTGGCTGCCCTTTGACAATGAATCCAGGTTTTGAATGTATATATTTTCCGTTTCTTGACTGTTTAAAGTACATTTAGACGTGTTTTATCCCGGTCATCACTGTCCGTAGGCCAACTCTCCTATAACATCTGTAACCAAACTGAAATGCCTCGTAGTTGTGTCTATTGTTTGGCGGATGTGTAGTCAGCGCAGACTGTATATCCCTGATGTTTTTTTTATTATGGCGGGTGAATGAGCGTGTGCAGCTGAGGAGGTTTAGGGCCTGGGTCTTTTCAGCTTCTTTTTAACGACTCTATTGTCTTGGCATTGTCTTGGGTTTGTCTTTTGTGGTCCCCGAGGTCAGACGCCCACAGTGCCTTTCACGAGAGACACTCCTCACCTCCTGCAGACCCCAGCTGGGACAGTCAATACCAGGCTAAAGGAGATTAGAGCGCCTGTGTGCGAGCTATGAACTGCGCCGCACCAATTAGTCCCTCCTTCTGAAAGTCTCTTGAGGAGGTGGGACGAGAACAACCGTGAAATATTTGCATTCACTTCTCCTGGATACATTTTGCTTTCATAGTACTTTCAGTGGCGTGCACAGACATTTTGAGGGGCAGGTGCTCAACCAAGACAAAAGGGCAAATGTCCATGTCAAAAATTTGTTAAATAACAATAATCCTGGGCTGTTCGTGTTCCTGTGCTCCTCCCACAGAGGCACAGTGTCCAGAACCCAGGCACCTCCTCACCCTTCTGTCTCCTCCTCTCGCTTCTGTCTCCTCAGCTCAGCTCACTCTGGCCCTGGTCTTCAGCTCATTTTCAGAACATTTTATAGCGCGACAAACAGAACCGCTAAAGTGAGTGACTTGTTACCGCTGACTTTATCCGGACGGTCTCAACACGCGCGGCGGCGCTGACGTCCTCGCCCCGACGGCCCTCTCGTTTCCTTTCCCCTTAATAATCCAGTCATGTCGCGCTGGCTCGTTCATAAAGTTATCGAATTTACAGTTTACTTTACTCCCACGTCTCACAGTGCTGGGCTGTACCATTCTACGGGGGAAACACGGGGACAGCCCTTATTGATCAGGAGCGTCAGCGCCGCCGCGGCTCGAGAGGCAGAGGAGGAATGAAGCGCGATTTGATGTTGCTGAACATTAAAACTGTATTTTCAGCACATGTTGGCTCAGTAGGGCAAATATCTAAGAACGATTAAAGAAACAATACTTAATATTGGGGAGGAAAAAAACAGGTATTGAGAAGGGCACTTAAAGGGCACAGGGCAAAGGGGCAGGTGCTTGAGCACCACCTGGCTCTACCTGTGCACGTCCCTGAGTACTTTCATATACACATTCATACATATAGACCACTGAGCCACTAAATAAGCCACGTTTCCACTGGTAGACTCTACATAGTCCAGTGCCGGGTAAACCCGGTTGGGCGAGTTTTTCGACTGCCAAGGCCAGGGCCAAACCGGTCTGACCAGGTATAAGTTTAGGATTGACCTCTGGGTGTGGCCAAAGCGCGAAAAACTGAGACTAACGTGACGTGAACAGACGCTGGCCTCTGATTGGCCAACGAGAGAGGACAGCTCTCACTATTAACAAGCAGGTCATATGGATTTAATACTTACATATATATAAACTCATACAGAGAAATCTATTCCCCTTTTTGCCTCGGATCGGCTGTAGTAGCTGATTTTATCTTGACTGCTCCTGTCCTTGACTTACAATTCATGCCGGCGCCCACGTGAACTTCTGGAATAAGGTAAATAGGTAGACTTCTGGGCCTTGCTGATTTTGAATGTAGCTCGCAAGCCAAAGAAGTGTGGCCACCCCGACCCAGTTCCTTGTTCCCTTGCACTTTCTTGTTTTGGTCCTGGCTGAAAGTGGTTCTCTTGAAAGAAGGTAAATAGTAGGTACTATTAGTCTTGTAAATATTTGTTTAATTGTTTTACAAACCAAAGCATTATTTGAACACCATACAGTATAAACTCTCGTCTCTGCTCACTGGTCACTGTTGCCTGTGCACATTGACATGCCCTGCTCTGTTTTGACCCCCCTCTCGTCCGTCATGGTCCGTAAACAGCGCCCTGACACCCACACTAACCCCTGCACCCAACAGCACCCATCGTCACCCCGACAAAACCTGCTGTTCATTTGTAAATTGAGTTTTGCATTTCTAAAATCCAAACCAAAAATGACACTATCGCAGTAAAATGCAGCTGGTCTAAAGCTAAATAACTATATGTTGCAAACCCTGTGTTAGAAATGAGTGCCTTGTGTTTTCTCATGTATCTGAGTAAAGTCCAGATAAAGGAGCTCGCGCCGGACGACTGACGCGCTTTATCAGAACAAAGCCTGATAAGGCACACACTTGAGAGGACAAAGTGACTTCTTGTTTCCGCTGTACACTATTTCCGTGGCTCTATCGCTCTTGTTTCCAGCTTGGTGGGATAGATACAGCATGTCACTCTCCACACAATTACGGCAACAGACAAACAGAATTTGTATCTCTAGAAGACTGGAGACCACCGCCAAGGCACTGGTCGCTCTCTGACTTGCAATTAAAAGTCTTTATTTAGTTGATTTAGGGTCCGGACATTTGCAGTCATTGCAACACAGGTGTCTATTTACAAAGCAGAACTGATTAATGAGTCAAAAATCTTGCCATTTTATTCAATCTTATTCAAATTGTTCAGATAATTTTTAATTCAGCCTTAGATATTATTGAGAGTATAAAAAGGCTTTGAGGTCCGGACTAAAGGTCCGGATCTGGACCTGGGGTATATTTTAAGTGACCCTAAACTTCTTAATGGTAGTGTATACCCATAGACCAGGGGTTTCCAAAGTGGGGGCAATTAAATGTTTTCAAGACAATATTTTCAAAATTTATAACAATTAATTTGAGTTATTTTTATTGAAAGTGAAATCAGGCCAAATATCCAAACATACTATCAAAGCAAACATTAATAAACCTGATTTTAAATGGTGTGCACACAAATTTATCATAACGGTTTGGGAACTCCTGCCATAAAGTGTAGAATAGCAGTGGACTGAGGGTGACTTCCCCTGTAGTGTTCAATGCCTGCTAACTGAAGCCCGTATATGCTAGCAATTTGGCTGGGTTTTTGGAGCCAGCTCTATTATTTCTAATAGAGCAAAATATAAAAGTAGGATGATGTAGTGAGTGTTAAGACAAACCCATGGAGATCTGAAAGACAAGCCTGTGCTCAATAATGACTTGCTGAAAGGAACTTCCGGAGCCGGCCCTCATTTCCTTTGTATCCGAGTGCAGCTCTGTCTTCTGTTTGCCCAGAAAAAAGCGAGGGTCCTTGTGGACGGTACGTGTCATTCCCTTATCAAAGGAATGCACTGGGGAAATTATCATCATTTATATGGCCATTCTCTGGTTAGCTTTGAATGTAGCTGCTACACTAATCCACTTTGGTTCAAATGCAAAGCTCTGAAGTACCATGAGATGTACAAGACAGAGCACAAGAACTGCAATCTACAACAGCAGCAGCAGGTAAGCCGTGCAACCTGTTGGTAAAAGCCAGTGTGACATATATCGGAGGTTGAGCAGGTCATAAGTGAGCATTAGGAGAGAAACGCACAAAAGAGAATTCTTAAGATGTTTGATATATCACGTTGCCCCATATGACAGTAAAGTGTGGCATTTTCTTCACACAACTGACAAGGAGCAATTTTCTAGAAATGTTCTTAGTGACGGGATGTTTAGTTTAAATTGATTTCATTATTTCAGTTGTCTGTGAGCCTTCTGTATGCAGGTTGTCATCAGAAAGTTGTTTTTGTCTAATAAGTTGGATCCATGCCATGTCCTTGCTTTCGTTTCTTTGCTCCATTACATACCGATGTTTTGAAGACCTGTTCATAGAAACAACAATTCAAATCCAGCCGGCGAGGGATTCCATTTGTCCCTTTGTTCGGTATGCAAAGGCTGCGTGACATGTAAAAACGCAAATATAACAAAGGAAAATTGTGACTCCGGCTCATCTCCCCGTGCATTTGCATTGCTGTTGGTTCAGCCCTGGACAGGCAAATGGGCCCCGCCCCAGACACACCAGGGGACAGGCCGACGGACACCACCATCCTATCAAATACTCAAGTAAATATGTACTGCTATTGCTGGTAGTAAAACTTCAAGCATCACTGCAACTCCTCTTGTTGGTATAATACATGTTGTACTACTTACTGCACTAGCTTTTGTTCTATCACAATCAGAGTTGAAGTACTGAACCACATTTATCAAGATATATCAGTAATGCTGTTACAATGAAGCATTTTCCTATTTAGTTAACGCATTGTACGAAGCTGCGTCTGATTGCATCATCTTAACAGCAGATTTTTGAGATAAATATGAGGCAGATTTTCTTCAAACAAGCAGCTTACGATCCAGAAAACGCTTTTATGGAGCTCAATGTGCCCTGTGTCTGCGATCTGTCCCTGTGCACGGTCACTTTACCTTCGCTGTGCGTCCACTCTGCACAAAGAGAGGGCGAGACGGAGCAAGGCAAGGCAAGTTTATTTGTAGAGCACAATTCATACACAAGGCAATTCAAAGTGCTTCACAGTTGCATAAATACAAGAAAGCAAATAGAATCAATAAAAACATCAACATAAAACTAATCAATTACAGTAAGAGGCAAGAATGTAGATAAAATACTTTCAGTTATATGCATTTTTAAGTCTTGTTTGGACTCGCTCTGTCTTGAGCACTATTTTTAAGTCTTGTCTTGACTCGCTCTGTCTTGAGCACTATTTTTAAGTCTTGTCTTGACTCGCTCTGTCTTGAGCACTATTTTTAAGTTGTTTTGACTCGCTCTGTCTTGAGCACTATTTTTAAGTCTTGTCTTGACTCGCTCTGTCTTGAGCACTATTTTTAAGTCTTGTTTAGATTCGCTCTGTCTTGAGCACTATTTTTAAGTCTTGTTTTGACTCGCTCTGTCTTGAGCACTATTTCGCTCTGTCTTGAGCACTATTTTTAAGTCTTGTTTTGACTCGCTCTGTCTTGAGCACTATTTCGCTCTGTCTTGAGCACTATTTTTAAGTCTTGTTTAGATTCGCTCTGTCTTGAGCACTATTTTTAAGTCTTGTCTTGACTCGCTCTGTCTTGAGCACTATTTCACTCTGTCTTGAGCACTATTTCACTCTGTCTTGAGCACTATTTCGCTCTGTCTTGAGCACTATTTTTTCTTGCTCGTTCACACAAAGTTACCTAACCTCTGTTTTGTCGCTCCTTCTCCTCTGGACGTCAACATAAAATTAATCAATTACAGTAAAAGGCAAGAGTGTAGATAAAATACATTCAGTCATATGCACGGGCAAAAAGAACTGTTTTCAGCCTGGATTTGACCATTGTCAGAGTTGAGGCCTGTCTCACATCCTCATGAAGACTGTTCCAGATTTTAGCTGCATGAAACTGAAACTGGGAAACTGAAACTGAAACGCAGCCTCACCGTGTCGAGGGTGTCCCGACAACTTCTCATAACGCCTCTTTGCTGCCTCTTGCAGATTTGCATCTCTAGTTTTAAGGAACTTTAAAGCACATTTTCAAACGGAATGAAAGCCAGAAAAAAAAAAAAACCTGATGATTTGCGGCACCCTGGTTGGGAAACACTACGTCAATGAACACACATGGATATGAAGACGCAACTATTAGCACTCAGGCCTTGCAACAAGAATGTTCAAGGTTTGATTGAATACAGATTTTTATGTATTTTAAAACTTTCACCGTAAATTGCGCAAGAAATGGGTGTTAAATTGACAGTAATAACCCATATAAAAACAGCTGGAATTATTGTCTACTGTAATTTTAATGACAATTGTCCTGTATTTTTTCGGTAAAAAACTGGCAGCTGTGGTTGTCAGTTTTTTAGTGTAAAATTTACAGATTTATTTTTTCTACAATACATATTTTTATGTATTTTAAAAGTTTTTACCGAAAATTGCACAAGAAATGGGTGTTAAATTGACAGCAGTAAACTGTGATAAAAACAAATGAGACAGTGCTAACTGTAAATTGAATAACGAGGATCCTGTATTTTTTGCAGTAAAAAATGGCAACCACAGCTGCCAGTTTTTTACCGTAAAATTTACAGATTTTTTTCTACAGTCCATAGACCAGGTTGGATTTGCATGTTCTCCAGTGTAGGTATAGGTAGGTAAGGTAGGTTGATTCCTTTTTAAATCCGACACAGGAAAAATTCAGGTTGTCCACTCGTAGCACATTCATTAAACACCTATAAAAGGTTAAAAGTCTGAGACATTATTCAGTACTATAGCAGACAGGGTGCCATGTAAAGGGCCTGGTGTTATGCGGATGCCCATCGCAGAAACACACTTCCTGATCAGCCACTCCAGCCGGTTACCAGCCCGGCCAGCCTGCCTCTCCTGTTCTCCGTTCAAATGTGTGACCTCTGGGAGCAGACAATGAGTACCTGTTATGTTTTACATCGCTCCAATCGCTCCAATCACACATGCAAACACGTGTAAATTCGTAACGCAGCACTCAAATGTGGACGCCTGAAGAGTATCAGCGTATCATTTATGACAAACTGTACATCTCAGCTGTTATTAAAAATAGTTTGGTAATTCGCCTGTTGGATTTTCAGTGCGATGTTTCTTGTTAAGCCAAAGTGGTTGATGGCCACACTTTCTACCATCTCAGTCTCCTCTCCATGTACTTAAGGGTTCCTCTCTGTGACGAAGAGATTCTGAATATGCCTTTCCAGGTTTATGGATCTGTTGCTACTACTACTACTTCTACTACTACTACTACTTCTACTACTACTACTACTACCCCCCTCCCAGTCGGCCTGTCTGTTTATCAACACCAAAGTGACGGCACAGTCCAAACAGAGCCACAGGAGGAGGAAGTGTGCTGAGTAATCAGTCTGTGGACTTTTCACTGAAGACAAACCTGCTGTTCGGCTCCGGTGTTTACAAAGAGAAAGTGGTCAAGGGAGAGTAGTCTGGATTGTCCTCAGAGGGAACGGTTTTGTCAGCTTTAAGCCCTGTCTTTCACTGGGGGGAGCCTGTCAGGAGCAGTGGGCGAGCAAATCAGCAATATCCTCGAACGCTGTGGTATTGGTTTTATTGGTTGATATATTTTCCACCCAATCCTTAACAACTGTGCCACTTTTAAGATGAGTGCTAGTGGACAAAGGCCTTAGGGAAATATCTATATAACATGAAAAAGGGAAACATGTAGTGCATGTTTCTTTCATCTGTTTGCATATGAGTTTTATTGATGATACTGACCAATATTACCCATTGGATTAATGAGCCGGGTTTTAATGCATTGGTTATCATATTAACATATTAGACACGTTTTTTCCTCTTTATTTTTTTGGGCTTAAAGCTCAAAAATCAAGCTTGCAATTAGGTCTCGAAAAATCCCTAAAAAAAACAAGAATAAAGCAACAACACCCAAATATTGTTAAGTGCAAGACTGGATAATTTGGTGTCTGTAGTTACTACTTTAACCGCCTAACCCCCACCTGAACTAAGCACATTCTCTTCAGTTTGGCATTAACCAAATAGAAAAGCTTCTTGAAAAATGTTGTCGCCAAAATAGCGACAAAAACGAGGATGAAAAAGCCCCAAAAAGGCGGCAAAAGAGCAACAAAAATGTGACAAAGGTGCAACAAAACAGTGACAAAACTCAATAACAAAAGTGCCAAAAATGAGATGAAAAAGAACCTATGGGTCTTAGCTTTCAAATATGTAGTCTGTAAGCTCCAGTCAATAAGCTTTTTGATTTGAGTAAAGAGAATGCACTTGGTTAAGGCGTGTAAGTTGTAAGTGGTTAAGTGTTAAAAAGATAAAATGATGAAATGGCCCATATAAAGATAGTTCAGCGCCTCACTGTAAAAATGTGGCAATCATTTGTTTCCAGGTGACACTTTATACGGCAGAGAGCTACTTATACTTTGAGGATACTGTGGGAAACTATGGGAATTAGGCGGCGTATAAGAGCAGTAGTGATCTTCTTGAATGCCGACTGTAACACGTGAATTTCTCCTTTGTGAGATCAATAAAGGATTATCTTATCTTATTTTATTATTAAATGTACCCAATTGTTTCCAAAAGTTTTTCCTTTTGTACCTTGTTCCTACGTTTTAAGCCAATAGTGGCACTCGTCTCTTTGCGTGGCCCCTCCCCTCTCTCCCAGCAGCTTATTACAGGGTCGTTTGTCCCGACTGATCTCCCACTGACACCCCCCCACGCTCCAATTCACTGCCAATAAACACCCCATTGAAAACATCTACAGAGGAGGAGACGAGCAGATCTCATCTGGATTTTATTACACCAAGAGGGCACGGAGACGACGCCACGTTAACGGCAAATATCTAGAAGGACCAAAGTTTAGAGTTGTACATACAATATACATCACAGCCAGAGTGTGGGGTTTGGTTTCTATTCTATTACATATACGACCATTACTACTACAGCTGCTATTTAGATTATGACCACAAATACTGCCATTTGTACTATTACTGTGTCTAATTTAGTGACTAACTACTGCTAAAACTGCTATTTGTACCACAATTACAACTGTTAACACTTGAACTACTATTACAAATTAACAAATCTACTACTACTACTACTACTACTACTACTACTACTACCACTACAGGGTTTCGGCCTTCTATGACTTTTATTTCTCCAAAAGTTCAACAAAAAAACATACAGTGTGGTCCAAAACACGCTCCACTGCAGGTTTACCAAATCATTTCTGTACTTTTTCTGTCAGTTTTACTCAAAATGATGTTCAGAAGTTGCCTGTCGAGTCCAATTTCCTTTTGGAGTATCCACATTTCCCCTCTTTCCTGTTTGGTGGAAAAGGTTACAAATCATTGAAATATGACAAATTCGTAAATCTTTCGCATTTGTAGCCTGGAAAATATTGTGTCTGGGCATTGAAATGGTTTTAACCTCTTAAAGCAGTACTAAGTAACTTGTTTACCTTAATAAATCCTGTTCGTAGTTTCTCTGGGGGTAATACAAGTGTTAATGGGATGATTGGGGGGGTCTTTCATCTCCCCCTGGTGTGTCTGTCTAGAAAACAGCAGTTGCAACATCGCTGCCATCAGGTAGGAGTCAGCAATACACACTAATGGAATCACGAAGAAGAAGCTAACATGCTAACGGGCAAAGCTAACTGCGGGCTAGCGCCACTTTAAACAGTATTTACAGCCAAGTTTGAGTGAAAAAAAAATATCTCCATTGTGTAATTGGATGTACAATATCCCCCTTTCCCTTTGTCTTTTCTGTCAGTGTAGTATTTGCTCTCACGGACAATTAATGAGTGAAATAACGCAACATGCTACGACACCTGCAGTTGCGCTTATGGCCTCTAGGTGCATGATCTACTTAGTACTGCTTTAACTCCCACCTTCTAGTAAGTGCCAAAATAGCGATGAAAACAAAACATAAACACAAATGTGACAAAAAAGTGTCAAAAATCCCACAAAAAAAAGTTATGAAAATGCATTAGAACAGTTTAAAAAAAAAAACACTACAAAAACATGACAAAATAAGTGATGACGCAGAAAATGTACTTGGTTCAATTTAATTAGGCCCGAGCCGGACGCAGTCGCGGCAAGGGACTATTGTTTTTGGGTGGTTTCTTATTATTATTTTTTTTCTCCGGAAATGATCGCGTTTTTGACCCGCTGAACGTGGGCGAAAACTCACCAAAATTGGCGGAGGCAATGAGGCAGCGAAAAAATTTATGATATTGGACGAATGGGACACGCCCACAACAAAATGGCTCCACAGCGCCCCCTGGAAGCGGACCCCAATTCAAAAAAATAGGGGCGTTTTTGGGCGTATGCCCAAGTCCTTGGGCACAGTGAGAGGGGACATCAGGACAAGCCCAAAACTCACTTGGAGCGCCACGCCCACTCGCACAGGGAGGCGGCCATCTTGGCTTCAAACCCGGACATCGTCTAAACTAATTTTACGTTTTAACGAACTAGTCCCTGGTTTTTCATCGGATTTAGCTCACATTTGGCACAGCGCGTCTAGACATATTGAAATTCAATATTTGCCCAGCGTTTCTCAAAAAAGTTTCACCGTCTCCGCGTAACGCCGCGTCAAAAAACGCGTAGATTTTGCGTTGTTTCCAAGAAAGCTCACGCTCACAGGCATAAGCCCACAGAGCTCATATTCATGTCACTAATGCGCCACCTGAAACTGAACAGAATGAGGCCATTAATGTGTAGCCTGCTCCATGTATAGCGCCCCCTAGCCATACCTTGAAAACTGCACTTTTGAATCTTTTTTATACAATGATGCCAGTATGTTCTAGACACTTTTGCAAAGCAAAAAATACATTATAGTCATGTCATATTTTCTAAGATGTGGGCGTGACTTTGACTTTTCATTGGTAATCTGTATGGACCTGTCTTGTTTGTCAACAAACTAGTCCCTGGTTTTTCAGCAGAATAAGCCCATACCTGTTTAAACAGACTCTCCTGACACGGGGCTACAAAAAATACCTGACTTTTTTTTCACTCAGACCCCCCCGTTTCGAATGGCGCCCCCCCAAAAACACGTTTTGTCATGTAAATTTGACACCACCTCGCAGGCGCGCGCTCTATCCAGTCTGGATCATACTTGGCTGACAGAAGGCCACTTACGGTCTGATTCCATAGAGATCAATTACTCCACGGTGCACATCACTATAGCGCCCCCTGCCTATACCCTGAAAAATTTATTTTGTCCGATTTCCGCGAAACTTTCCAGATGTCTTCTACTCATCATAACAAACAAAATAATGTATTACACCATGCCTCTATCTTGCTTCGTTCTCTTGATATTTAGGCCCGAGCCGGACGCAGTCGCGGCAAGGGACTATTGTTTTTGGGTGGTTTCTTATTATTATTTTTTTTCTCCGGAAATGATCGCGTTTTTGACCCGCTGAACGTGGGCGAAAACTCACCAAAATTGGCGGAGGCAATGAGGCAGCGAAAAAATTTATGATATTGGACGAATGGGACACGCCCACAACAAAATGGCTCCACAGCGCCCCCTGGAAGCGGACCCCAATTCAAAAAAATAGGGGCGTTTTTGGGCGTATGCCCAAGTCCTTGGGCACAGTGAGAGGGGACATCAGGACAAGCCCAAAACTCACTTGGAGCGCCACGCCCACTCGCACAGGGAGGCGGCCATCTTGGCTTCAAACCCGGACATCGTCTAAACTAATTTTACGTTTTAACGAACTAGTCCCTGGTTTTTCATCGGATTTAGCTCACATTTGGCACAGCGCGTCTAGACATATTGCAATTCAATATTTGCCCAGCGTTTCTCAAAAAAGTTTCACCGTCTCCGCGTAACGCCGCGTCAAAAAACGCGTAGATTTTGCGTTGTTTCCAAGAAAGCTCACGCTCACAGGCATAAGCCCACAGAGCTCATATTCATGTCACTAATGCGCCACCTGAAACTGAACAGAATGAGGCCATTAATGTGTAGCCTGCTCCATGTATAGCGCCCCCTAGCCATACCTTGAAAACTGCACTTTTGAATCTTTTTTATACAATGATGCCAGTATGTTCTAGACACTTTTGCAAAGCAAAAAATACATTATAGTCATGTCATATTTTCTAAGATGTGGGCGTGACTTTGACTTTTCATTGGTAATCTGTATGGACCTGTCTTGTTTGTCAACAAACTAGTCCCTGGTTTTTCAGCAGAATAAGCCCATACCTGTTTAAACAGACTCTCCTGACACGGGGCTACAAAAAATACCTGACTTTTTTTTCACTCAGACCCCCCCGTTTCGAATGGCGCCCCCCCAAAAACACGTTTTGTCATGTAAATTTGACACCACCTCGCAGGCGCGCGCTCTATCCAGTCTGGATCATACTTGGCTGACAGAAGGCCACTTACGGTCTGATTCCATAGAGATCAATTACTCCACGGTGCACATCACTATAGCGCCCCCTGCCTATACCCTGAAAAATTTATTTTGTCCGATTTCCGCGAAACTTCCCAGATGTCTTCTACTCATCATAACAAACAAAATAATGTATTACACCATGCCTCTATCTTGCTTCGTTCTCTTGATATTTAGGCCCGAGCCGGACGCAGTCGCGGCAAGGGACTATTGTTTTTGGGTGGTTTCTTATTATTATTTTTTTTCTCCGGAAATGATCGCGTTTTTGACCCGCTGAACGTGGGCGAAAACTCACCAAAATTGGCGGAGGCAATGAGGCAGCGAAAAAATTTATGATATTGGACGAATGGGACACGCCCACAACAAAATGGCTCCACAGCGCCCCCTGGAAGCGGACCCCAATTCAAAAAAATAGGGGCGTTTTTGGGCGTATGCCCAAGTCCTTGGGCACAGTGAGAGGGGACATCAGGACAAGCCCAAAACTCACTTGGAGCGCCACGCCCACTCGCACAGGGAGGCGGCCATCTTGGCTTCAAACCCGGACATCGTCTAAACTAATTTTACGTTTTAACGAACTAGTCCCTGGTTTTTCATCGGATTTAGCTCACATTTGGCACAGCGCGTCTAGACATATTGAAATTCAATATTTGCCCAGCGTTTCTCAAAAAAGTTTCACCGTCTCCGCGTAACGCCGCGTCAAAAAACGCGTAGATTTTGCGTTGTTTCCAAGAAAGCTCACGCTCACAGGCATAAGCCCACAGAGCTCATATTCATGTCACTAATGCGCCACCTGAAACTGAACAGAATGAGGCCATTAATGTGTAGCCTGCTCCATGTATAGCGCCCCCTAGCCATACCTTGAAAACTGCACTTTTGAATCTTTTTTATACAATGATGCCAGTATGTTCTAGACACTTTTGCAAAGCAAAAAATACATTATAGTCATGTCATATTTTCTAAGATGTGGGCGTGACTTTGACTTTTCATTGGTAATCTGTATGGACCTGTCTTGTTTGTCAACAAACTAGTCCCTGGTTTTTCAGCAGAATAAGCCCATACCTGTTTAAACAGACTCTCCTGACACGGGGCTACAAAAAATACCTGACTTTTTTTTCACTCAGACCCCCCCGTTTCGAATGGCGCCCCCCCAAAAACACGTTTTGTCATGTAAATTTGACACCACCTCGCAGGCGCGCGCTCTATCCAGTCTGGATCATACTTGGCTGACAGAAGGCCACTTACGGTCTGATTCCATAGAGATCAATTACTCCACGGTGCACATCACTATAGCGCCCCCTGCCTATACCCTGAAAAATTTATTTTGTCCGATTTCCGCGAAACTTCCCAGATGTCTTCTACTCATCATAACAAACAAAATAATGTATTACACCATGCCTCTATCTTGCTTCGTTCTCTTGATATTTAGGCCCGAGCTGGACGCAGTCGCGGCAAGGGACTATTGTTTTTGGGTGGTTTCTTATTAGGCCCGAGCCGGACGCAGTCCTGGCAAGGGACTATTGTTTTTGGGTGGTTTCTTATTATTATTATTATTATTTTTTTTTTTCTCCGGAAAGGATCGCGTTTTTGACCCGCTAAACGTGGGTGAAAGCTCCCCAAAATTGGCGGAGGCAATGGGGCAGCGAAAAAATTTATGATATTGGACGAATGGGACACGCCCACAACAAAATGGCTCCACAGCGCCCTCTGGAAGCGGACCCCAATTCAAAAAAATCGGGGCGTTTTTGGGCGTACGCCCGAATCACTCGCCACAGTGAGAGGGGACATCAGGACAAGCCCAAAACTCACTTGGAGCGCCACGCCCACTCGCACAGGGAGGCGGCCATCTTGGCTTCAAACCCGGACATCGTCTAAACTCATTTTACGTTTTAACGAACTAGTCCCTGGTTTTTTGTCGGATTTAGATCACATTTGGCACAGTGCATCTAGACATATTGAAATTCAATATTTGCCCAGCGTTTCTCAAAAAAGTTTCACCGTCTCCGCGTAACGACGCGGCAAAAAACGCGTAGATTTCGCCTTGTTTCCAAGAAAGCTCAGGCTCACAGGCATAAGCCCACAGAGCTCATATTCATGTCACTCATGCGCCACCTGAAACTGAACAGAATGAAGCCATTAATGTGTAGCCTGCTCCCAGTATAGCGCCCCCTAGCCATACCTTGAAAACTGCACTTTTGAATCTTTTTCATACAACGATGCCAGTATGTTCTAGACACTTTTGCAAAGCAAAAAATACATTATAGTCATGTCATATTTTCTAAGATGTGGGCGTGAATTTGACTTTTATGTGGGAGTCTATCTGGACCTGCCTTGTGTGTCAACAAACTAGTCCCTGGTTTTTCAGCAGAATAAGCCCATACCTGTTTAAACAGACTCTCCTGACACGGGGCTACAAAAAATACCTGACTTTTTTTTCTCTCAGACCCCCCCGTTTCGAATGGCGCCCCCCCAAAAACACGTTTTGTCATGTAAATTTGACACCACCTCGCAGGCACGCGCTCTATCCAGTCTGGATCATACTTGGCTGACAGAAGGCCACTTACGGTCTGATTCCATAGAGATCAATTACTTCACGGTGCTCATCACTATAGCGCCACCTGCCTATACCCTGAAAAATTTATTTTGTCCGATTTCCACGAAACTTTCCAGATGTCTTCTACTCATCATAACAAACAAAAAAATATATTACACCATGCCTCTATCTCGCTCCGTTCTCCTAATATTTAGGCCCGAGCCGGACGCAGTCCTGGCAAGGGACTATTGTTTTTGGGTGGTTTCTTATTATTAGGCCCGAGCCGGACGCAGTCGCGGCAAGGGACTATTGTTTTTGGGTGGTTTCTTATTATTATTTTTTTTCTCCGGAAAGGATCGCGTTTTTGACCCGCTGAACGTGGGCGAAAACTCACCAAAATTGGCGGAGGCAATGAGGCAGCGAAAAAATTTATGATTTTGGACGAATGGGACACGCCCACAACAAAATGGCTCCACAGCGCCCTCTGGAAGCGGACCCCAATTCAAAAAAATTGGGGCGTTTTTGGGCGTACGCCCGAATCACTCGCCACAGTGAGAGGGGACATCAGGACAACCCCAAAACTCACTTGGAGCGCCACGCCCACTCGCACAGGGAGGCGGCCATCTTGGCTTGAAACCCGGACATCGTCTAAACTCATTTTACGTTTTAACGAACTAGTCCCTGGTTTTTCATCGGATTTAGCTCACATTTGGCACAGCGCGTCTAGACATATTGAAATTCAATATTTGCCCAGCGTTTCTCAAAAAAGTTTCACCGTCTCCGCGTAACGCCGCGTCAAAAAACGCGTAGATTTCGCGTTGTTTCCAAGAAAGCTCACGCTCACAGGCATAAGCCCACAGAGCTCATATTCATGTCACTAATGCGCCACCTGAAACTGAACAGAATGAAGCCATTAATGTGTAGCCTGCTCCATGTATAGCGCCCCCTAGCCATACCTTGAAAACTGCACTTTTGAATCTTTTTTAGACAATGATGCCAGTATGTTCTAGACACTTTTGCAAAGCAAAAAATACATTATAGTCATGACATATTTTCTAAGATGTGGGCGTGACTTTGACTTTTCATTGGTAATCTGTATGGACCTGTCTTGTTTGTCAACAAACTAGTCCCTGGTTTTTCAGCAGAAAAAGCCCATACCTGTTTAAACAGACTCTCCTGACACGGGGCTACAAAAAATACCTGACTTTTTTTTCACTCAGACCCCCCCGTTTCGAATGGCGCCCCCCCCAAAAACACGTTTTGTCATGTAAATTTGACACCACCTCGCAGGCGCGCGCTCTATCCAGTCTGGATCATACTTGGCTGACAGAAGGCCACTTACGGTTTGATTCCATAGAGATCAATTACTCCACGGTGCACATCACTATAGCGCCCCCTGCCTATACCCTGAAAAAATTATTTTGTCCGATTTCCGCGAAACTTTCCAGATGTCTTCTACTCATCATAACAAACAAAATAATGTATTACACCATGCCTCTATCTCGCTCCGTTCTCCTTATATTTAGGCCCGAGCCGGACGCAGTCGCGGCAAGGGACTATTGTTTTTGGGTGGTTTCTTATTATTATTTTTTTTCTCCGGAAATGATCGCGTTTTTGACCCGCTGAACGTGGGCGAAAACTCACCAAAATTGGCGGAGGCAATGAGGCAGCGAAAAAATTTATGATTTTGGACGAATGGGACACGCCCACAACAAAATGGCTCCACAGCGCCCTCTGGAAGCGGACCCCAATTCAAAAAAATTGGGGCGTTTTTGGGCGTACGCCCGAATCACTCGCCACAGTGAGAGGGGACATCAGGACAACCCCAAAACTCACTTGGAGCGCCACGCCCACTCGCACAGGGAGGCGGCCATCTTGGCTTGAAAGTGGCTTGTAAGTGGCCCGCCCATCCTCCGTGAAAATAGCCAGATGTCTTAGCCTAGCTGCATACTGGCCTCTGTCAGAGGCCTCTGTCTCCTGAAATTCGCCAATTTTCCAAATTTCTCCCTTTCTTCACAAAAGCCACACTTTTGGACTCATAGGTACTTATACTACCCCTATGTCACAGACAGAAGCTTTAATTTGGACGTTTTTGCCTCCAAATTCACGTTTTTCTCAACAGTACAATCACAGGAAGTTTAATTCGTCTGTTTCCTGTCCGTCTCTCTGTGTGCTCCTCGTACTATATGGGTCTTTCCAAAATATTGCTTCAATATCGAGGGTGCTGCAGGGCTGAAACCCTCTCTCAACGTTTCTTTAGGCAGCCAGGAATTTACCCTGATTAAATAATGATAGAATATATTATTTTCTATATTGTAAATCCATTTCCTGCAAATACACAAGTGCGGGGTATTTCATGATATCAATGTCAAATCCCCTGCAGTAATCACTCAGTCTTAGTAGCTCCATTGGTAGAGAGCTGGGTTAGTGTACAGGAGGTTGCTGGATCAAATCCCAACCAAGACTCCTTTTCATTTGTTTTTCTTTTGGACTCCGCACTTTCTGGTAAAAACATGAATCGTCGCCGATGGTTCCAAACTCATTAGAAACAGGAAAATTACCCCCCCAGTGTGTTGCCGGGATCAAATTTCAGCCTGTGAATTTGGAGTACCCAAGCAGTCATCAGGCCCATGTTTGCATGGAATTACAGCTCAGTGATAGCATGGTCGTCTCAAGTGAAGGAGGTTGCTAGTCCAAACACGACCTTGACACTTTCATATTGCCTTCACCTTTTACATGGGATGCTGCACACATTGTCGCAGCCTATAACACGTGAGTAAGGGACATTTTGCAGAAGTTTCTGTGCCTGTGTGGCATCATAGCTTGAGCGTTGGATTCCCAACCATTAGGTTGTTCGATCAATTCTGACTTTACCTTTTTTTTTTTTTTTTTTAACCGCAAATATGGTCCCACCCTCATGAAAAACGCTTCAAAACATGCGTCACTAAAGAGAAAGAAATGGGGGACACTGGGGAATATGTCGAAAACAATCGGGGACATGTTGAAGGTGGGGGGGGGATCTAAACTGTGAATCCGTTTCCTGCAAACACACAAGTGCATGATCTCTCATGACATTAATTTCCAATCTGCTGTTTTATTCACTCAGCTGGAGTAGCTCCATCGGTAGAGAGCTGAACTAGTGTACAGGAGGTTGCTGGATCCAATCCCAATGTTCACTCTTTTATTTCCTTTTTCTTTTGGACTCAGCACCTTCCAGGAAGAACTCACTAAAAACAGGGAAATAACCTCTCCTCCAGTGTGTTGCTGCGACCAAATTCCAGCCTGGGAATTTCGAGAAACCAAGCCATCATCAGGCCCATGTTTCAAGTGAAGGAGGTAGCTAGTCCAAACACAGCCATGACACTTTTATATTGTTTTCACCTTTTCCATGGGCAACTGCACACATTGTCACAGCCTAAAACACATGAATACAGGACGTTTCATGAGATTGGTTGTGCCTGTGTAGTGTTACTGCTTGTGCATTGGCTTGCCAATCATGACATTAATGGATCAATTTTGACCTTAGCTCTTGTTTTTTTTTTTTTTAACCGCACCTATGGTCCCGCCCCAATGTATGGGTGGGGTGCATGACCTGAAATTACCTCTCTCCTCCAGTGGTGTGCTGGGAACTAACTTCTGCTCAATAATTTAGACAAAAGTAGCCCACATCGGGGTCTAACTACCATGGAGGTACAGCTCAGTGATAGTGTGCTTGTCTTTAGTGTAGGAGGTTGCCAGTTCAAACATGGCTGTGACACTTCTCTAATCCTTTCTCTTTTTTTGTCGGCATTTTAATAGAATTTCTGATACAGTGCAGTCTGTCAGTGATTTTAACAGTTTATACAGTGTTAAGAGTTTCTGCAATATCAACATGTTTGTACAGTTTCTGCAACAAAATAGGGATTATTGCAATTACAACACAATTATGCAACTACATAGGGATTTTCACAATAGCACTATAATGCAACTTAATAGGGACATTCGCATATAAAGCACTGTCATGCAACTTAAAGGGACTTTCGCATAAAATGAACTGTAATGCAACTTAAAGGGACTTTCGCATATAATAAACTGTAATGCAACTTAAAGGGACTTTCACATATAATGTACTGTAATGCAACTTAAAGGGACTTTGCATAAAATGCACTGTAATGCAACTTTAAGGGACTTTCGCATAAAATGAACTGTAATGCAACTTAGAGGTACTTTCACATAAAATGCACTGTAATGCAACTTAGAGGTACTTTCACATAAAATGCACTGTAATGCAACTTAGAGGTACTTTCACATAAAATGCACTGGAATGCAACTTAGAGGTACTTTCACATAAAATGCACTGGAATGCAACTTAAAGGGACTTTCGCATATAATAAACTGTAATGCAACTTAAAGGGACTTTCACATATAATGTACTGTAATGCAACTTAAAGGGACTTTGCATAAAATGCACTGTAATGCAACTTTAAGGGACTTTCGCATAAAATGAACTGTAATGCAACTTAGAGGTACTTTCACATAAAATGCACTGTAATGCAACTTAGAGGTACTTTCACATAAAATGCACTGGAATGCAACTTAGAGGTACTTTCACATAAAATGCACTGGAATGCAACTTCAAGGGACTTTCGCATATAATGCACTGGAATGCAACTTCAAGGGACTTTCGCATATAATTCACTGTAATGCAACTTAGAGGTACTTTCACATAAAATGCACTGGAATGCAACTTCAAGGGACTTTCGCATATAATGCACTGTAATGCAACTTAAAGGGACTTTCGCATATAATGTACTGTAATGCAACTTAAAGGGACTTTCGCATATAATGAACTGTAATGCAACTTAAAGGGACTTTCGCATATAATAAACTGTAATGCAACTTAAAGGGACTTTCGCATCAAAATGAGCGAGTTCAATCGTGGGGCTCGCAAGGACCTAGTGTGATGAAGAGTGGTCGCAAGGGACGAGAGCGGAGGTGGCCGCAAGGGACGAGAGTGAGCGGGGGCGGTTGCAAGGGACGAGTCCCCAAGAGCGAGGGCCTTCATCGCCGCTTGCGGCTTTAATTATTATTTTTTTTCTCCGGAAATGATCGCGTTTTTGACCCGCTGAACGTGGGCGAAAACTCACCAAAATTGGCGGAGGCAATGAGGCAGCGAAAAAATTTATGATATTGGACGAATGGGACACGCCCACAACAAAATGGCTCCACAGCGCCCCCTGGAAGCGGACCCCAATTCAAAAAAATAGGGGCGTTTTTGGGCGTATGCCCAAGTCCTTGGGCACAGTGAGAGGGGACATCAGGACAAGCCCAAAACTCACTTGGAGCGCCACGCCCACTCGCACAGGGAGGCGGCCATCTTGGCTTCAAACCCGGACATCGTCTAAACTAATTTTACGTTTTAACGAACTAGTCCCTGGTTTTTCATCGGATTTAGCTCACATTTGGCACAGCGCGTCTAGACATATTGAAATTCAATATTTGCCCAGCGTTTCTCAAAAAAGTTTCACCGTCTCCGCGTAACGCCGCGTCAAAAAACGCGTAGATTTTGCGTTGTTTCCAAGAAAGCTCACGCTCACAGGCATAAGCCCACAGAGCTCATATTCATGTCACTAATGCGCCACCTGAAACTGAACAGAATGAGGCCATTAATGTGTAGCCTGCTCCATGTATAGCGCCCCCTAGCCATACCTTGAAAACTGCACTTTTGAATCTTTTTTATACAATGATGCCAGTATGTTCTAGACACTTTTGCAAAGCAAAAAATACATTATAGTCATGTCATATTTTCTAAGATGTGGGCGTGACTTTGACTTTTCATTGGTAATCTGTATGGACCTGTCTTGTTTGTCAACAAACTAGTCCCTGGTTTTTCAGCAGAATAAGCCCATACCTGTTTAAACAGACTCTCCTGACACGGGGCTACAAAAAATACCTGACTTTTTTTTCACTCAGACCCCCCCGTTTCGAATGGCGCCCCCCCAAAAACACGTTTTGTCATGTAAATTTGACACCACCTCGCAGGCGCGCGCTCTATCCAGTCTGGATCATACTTGGCTGACAGAAGGCCACTTACGGTCTGATTCCATAGAGATCAATTACTCCACGGTGCACATCACTATAGCGCCCCCTGCCTATACCCTGAAAAATTTATTTTGTCCGATTTCCGCGAAACTTCCCAGATGTCTTCTACTCATCATAACAAACAAAATAATGTATTACACCATGCCTCTATCTTGCTTCGTTCTCTTGATATTTAGGCCCGAGCCGGACGCAGTCGCGGCAAGGGACTATTGTTTTTGGGTGGTTTCTTATTATTATTTTTTTTCTCCGGAAATGATCGCGTTTTTGACCCGCTGAACGTGGGCGAAAACTCACCAAAATTGGCGGAGGCAATGAGGCAGCGAAAAAATTTATGATATTGGACGAATGGGACACGCCCACAACAAAATGGCTCCACAGCGCCCCCTGGAAGCGGACCCCAATTCAAAAAAATAGGGGCGTTTTTGGGCGTATGCCCAAGTCCTTGGGCACAGTGAGAGGGGACATCAGGACAAGCCCAAAACTCACTTGGAGCGCCACGCCCACTCGCACAGGGAGGCGGCCATCTTGGCTTCAAACCCGGACATCGTCTAAACTAATTTTACGTTTTAACGAACTAGTCCCTGGTTTTTCATCGGATTTAGCTCACATTTGGCACAGCGCGTCTAGACATATTGAAATTCAATATTTGCCCAGCGTTTCTCAAAAAAGTTTCACCGTCTCCGCGTAACGCCGCGTCAAAAAACGCGTAGATTTTGCGTTGTTTCCAAGAAAGCTCACGCTCACAGGCATAAGCCCACAGAGCTCATATTCATGTCACTAATGCGCCACCTGAAACTGAACAGAATGAGGCCATTAATGTGTAGCCTGCTCCATGTATAGCGCCCCCTAGCCATACCTTGAAAACTGCACTTTTGAATCTTTTTTATACAATGATGCCAGTATGTTCTAGACACTTTTGCAAAGCAAAAAATACATTATAGTCATGTCATATTTTCTAAGATGTGGGCGTGACTTTGACTTTTCATTGGTAATCTGTATGGACCTGTCTTGTTTGTCAACAAACTAGTCCCTGGTTTTTCAGCAGAATAAGCCCATACCTGTTTAAACAGACTCTCCTGACACGGGGCTACAAAAAATACCTGACTTTTTTTTCACTCAGACCCCCCCGTTTCGAATGGCGCCCCCCCAAAAACACGTTTTGTCATGTAAATTTGACACCACCTCGCAGGCGCGCGCTCTATCCAGTCTGGATCATACTTGGCTGACAGAAGGCCACTTACGGTCTGATTCCATAGAGATCAATTACTCCACGGTGCACATCACTATAGCGCCCCCTGCCTATACCCTGAAAAATTTATTTTGTCCGATTTCCGCGAAACTTTCCAGATGTCTTCTACTCATCATAACAAACAAAATAATGTATTACACCATGCCTCTATCTTGCTTCGTTCTCTTGATATTTAGGCCCGAGCCGGACGCAGTCGCGGCAAGGGACTATTGTTTTTGGGTGGTTTCTTATTATTATTTTTTTTCTCCGGAAATGATCGCGTTTTTGACCCGCTGAACGTGGGCGAAAACTCACCAAAATTGGCGGAGGCAATGAGGCAGCGAAAAAATTTATGATATTGGACGAATGGGACACGCCCACAACAAAATGGCTCCACAGCGCCCCCTGGAAGCGGACCCCAATTCAAAAAAATAGGGGCGTTTTTGGGCGTATGCCCAAGTCCTTGGGCACAGTGAGAGGGGACATCAGGACAAGCCCAAAACTCACTTGGAGCGCCACGCCCACTCGCACAGGGAGGCGGCCATCTTGGCTTCAAACCCGGACATCGTCTAAACTAATTTTACGTTTTAACGAACTAGTCCCTGGTTTTTCATCGGATTTAGCTCACATTTGGCACAGCGCGTCTAGACATATTGAAATTCAATATTTGCCCAGCGTTTCTCAAAAAAGTTTCACCGTCTCCGCGTAACGCCGCGTCAAAAAACGCGTAGATTTTGCGTTGTTTCCAAGAAAGCTCACGCTCACAGGCATAAGCCCACAGAGCTCATATTCATGTCACTAATGCGCCACCTGAAACTGAACAGAATGAGGCCATTAATGTGTAGCCTGCTCCATGTATAGCGCCCCCTAGCCATACCTTGAAAACTGCACTTTTGAATCTTTTTTATACAATGATGCCAGTATGTTCTAGACACTTTTGCAAAGCAAAAAATACATTATAGTCATGTCATATTTTCTAAGATGTGGGCGTGACTTTGACTTTTCATTGGTAATCTGTATGGACCTGTCTTGTTTGTCAACAAACTAGTCCCTGGTTTTTCAGCAGAATAAGCCCATACCTGTTTAAACAGACTCTCCTGACACGGGGCTACAAAAAATACCTGACTTTTTTTTCACTCAGACCCCCCCGTTTCGAATGGCGCCCCCCCAAAAACACGTTTTGTCATGTAAATTTGACACCACCTCGCAGGCGCGCGCTCTATCCAGTCTGGATCATACTTGGCTGACAGAAGGCCACTTACGGTCTGATTCCATAGAGATCAATTACTCCACGGTGCACATCACTATAGCGCCCCCTGCCTATACCCTGAAAAATTTATTTTGTCCGATTTCCGCGAAACTTTCCAGATGTCTTCTACTCATCATAACAAACAAAATAATGTATTACACCATGCCTCTATCTTGCTTCGTTCTCTTGATATTTAGGCCCGAGCCGGACGCAGTCGCGGCAAGGGACTATTGTTTTTGGGTGGTTTCTTATTATTATTTTTTTTCTCCGGAAATGATCGCGTTTTTGACCCGCTGAACGTGGGCGAAAACTCACCAAAATTGGCGGAGGCAATGAGGCAGCGAAAAAATTTATGATATTGGACGAATGGGACACGCCCACAACAAAATGGCTCCACAGCGCCCCCTGGAAGCGGACCCCAATTCAAAAAAATAGGGGCGTTTTTGGGCGTATGCCCAAGTCCTTGGGCACAGTGAGAGGGGACATCAGGACAAGCCCAAAACTCACTTGGAGCGCCACGCCCACTCGCACAGGGAGGCGGCCATCTTGGCTTCAAACCCGGACATCGTCTAAACTAATTTTACGTTTTAACGAACTAGTCCCTGGTTTTTCATCGGATTTAGCTCACATTTGGCACAGCGCATCTAGACATATTGAAATTCAATATTTGCCCAGCGTTTCTCAAAAAAGTTTCACCGTCTCCGCGTAACGCCGCGTCAAAAAACGCGTAGATTTTGCGTTGTTTCCAAGAAAGCTCACGCTCACAGGCATAAGCCCACAGAGCTCATATTCATGTCACTAATGCGCCACCTGAAACTGAACAGAATGAGGCCATTAATGTGTAGCCTGCTCCATGTATAGCGCCCCCTAGCCATACCTTGAAAACTGCACTTTTGAATCTTTTTTATACAATGATGCCAGTATGTTCTAGACACTTTTGCAAAGCAAAAAATACATTATAGTCATGTCATATTTTCTAAGATGTGGGCGTGACTTTGACTTTTCATTGGTAATCTGTATGGACCTGTCTTGTTTGTCAACAAACTAGTCCCTGGTTTTTCAGCAGAATAAGCCCATACCTGTTTAAACAGACTCTCCTGACACGGGGCTACAAAAAATACCTGACTTTTTTTTCACTCAGACCCCCCCGTTTCGAATGGCGCCCCCCCAAAAACACGTTTTGTCATGTAAATTTGACACCACCTCGCAGGCGCGCGCTCTATCCAGTCTGGATCATACTTGGCTGACAGAAGGCCACTTACGGTCTGATTCCATAGAGATCAATTACTCCACGGTGCACATCACTATAGCGCCCCCTGCCTATACCCTGAAAAATTTATTTTGTCCGATTTCCGCGAAACTTCCCAGATGTCTTCTACTCATCATAACAAACAAAATAATGTATTACACCATGCCTCTATCTTGCTTCGTTCTCTTGATATTTAGGCCCGAGCCGGACGCAGTCGCGGCAAGGGACTATTGTTTTTGGGTGGTTTCTTATTATTATTTTTTTTCTCCGGAAATGATCGCGTTTTTGACCCGCTGAACGTGGGCGAAAACTCACCAAAATTGGCGGAGGCAATGAGGCAGCGAAAAAATTTATGATATTGGACGAATGGGACACGCCCACAACAAAATGGCTCCACAGCGCCCCCTGGAAGCGGACCCCAATTCAAAAAAATAGGGGCGTTTTTGGGCGTATGCCCAAGTCCTTGGGCACAGTGAGAGGGGACATCAGGACAAGCCCAAAACTCACTTGGAGCGCCACGCCCACTCGCACAGGGAGGCGGCCATCTTGGCTTCAAACCCGGACATCGTCTAAACTAATTTTACGTTTTAACGAACTAGTCCCTGGTTTTTCATCGGATTTAGCTCACATTTGGCACAGCGCGTCTAGACATATTGAAATTCAATATTTGCCCAGCGTTTCTCAAAAAAGTTTCACCGTCTCCGCGTAACGCCGCGTCAAAAAACGCGTAGATTTTGCGTTGTTTCCAAGAAAGCTCACGCTCACAGGCATAAGCCCACAGAGCTCATATTCATGTCACTAATGCGCCACCTGAAACTGAACAGAATGAGGCCATTAATGTGTAGCCTGCTCCATGTATAGCGCCCCCTAGCCATACCTTGAAAACTGCACTTTTGAATCTTTTTTATACAATGATGCCAGTATGTTCTAGACACTTTTGCAAAGCAAAAAATACATTATAGTCATGTCATATTTTCTAAGATGTGGGCGTGACTTTGACTTTTCATTGGTAATCTGTATGGACCTGTCTTGTTTGTCAACAAACTAGTCCCTGGTTTTTCAGCAGAATAAGCCCATACCTGTTTAAACAGACTCTCCTGACACGGGGCTACAAAAAATACCTGACTTTTTTTTCACTCAGACCCCCCCGTTTCGAATGGCGCCCCCCCAAAAACACGTTTTGTCATGTAAATTTGACACCACCTCGCAGGCGCGCGCTCTATCCAGTCTGGATCATACTTGGCTGACAGAAGGCCACTTACGGTCTGATTCCATAGAGATCAATTACTCCACGGTGCACATCACTATAGCGCCCCCTGCCTATACCCTGAAAAATTTATTTTGTCCGATTTCCGCGAAACTTCCCAGATGTCTTCTACTCATCATAACAAACAAAATAATGTATTACACCATGCCTCTATCTTGCTTCGTTCTCTTGATATTTAGGCCCGAGCCGGACGCAGTCGCGGCAAGGGACTATTGTTTTTGGGTGGTTTCTTATTATTATTTTTTTTCTCCGGAAATGATCGCGTTTTTGACCCGCTGAACGTGGGCGAAAACTCACCAAAATTGGCGGAGGCAATGAGGCAGCGAAAAAATTTATGATATTGGACGAATGGGACACGCCCACAACAAAATGGCTCCACAGCGCCCCCTGGAAGCGGACCCCAATTCAAAAAAATAGGGGCGTTTTTGGGCGTATGCCCAAGTCCTTGGGCACAGTGAGAGGGGACATCAGGACAAGCCCAAAACTCACTTGGAGCGCCACGCCCACTCGCACAGGGAGGCGGCCATCTTGGCTTCAAACCCGGACATCGTCTAAACTAATTTTACGTTTTAACGAACTAGTCCCTGGTTTTTCATCGGATTTAGCTCACATTTGGCACAGCGCGTCTAGACATATTGAAATTCAATATTTGCCCAGCGTTTCTCAAAAAAGTTTCACCGTCTCCGCGTAACGCCGCGTCAAAAAACGCGTAGATTTTGCGTTGTTTCCAAGAAAGCTCACGCTCACAGGCATAAGCCCACAGAGCTCATATTCATGTCACTAATGCGCCACCTGAAACTGAACAGAATGAGGCCATTAATGTGTAGCCTGCTCCATGTATAGCGCCCCCTAGCCATACCTTGAAAACTGCACTTTTGAATCTTTTTTATACAATGATGCCAGTATGTTCTAGACACTTTTGCAAAGCAAAAAATACATTATAGTCATGTCATATTTTCTAAGATGTGGGCGTGACTTTGACTTTTCATTGGTAATCTGTATGGACCTGTCTTGTTTGTCAACAAACTAGTCCCTGGTTTTTCAGCAGAATAAGCCCATACCTGTTTAAACAGACTCTCCTGACACGGGGCTACAAAAAATACCTGACTTTTTTTTCACTCAGACCCCCCCGTTTCGAATGGCGCCCCCCCAAAAACACGTTTTGTCATGTAAATTTGACACCACCTCGCAGGCGCGCGCTCTATCCAGTCTGGATCATACTTGGCTGACAGAAGGCCACTTACGGTCTGATTCCATAGAGATCAATTACTCCACGGTGCACATCACTATAGCGCCCCCTGCCTATACCCTGAAAAATTTATTTTGTCCGATTTCCGCGAAACTTCCCAGATGTCTTCTACTCATCATAACAAACAAAATAATGTATTACACCATGCCTCTATCTTGCTTCGTTCTCTTGATATTTAGGCCCGAGCCGGACGCAGTCGCGGCAAGGGACTATTGTTTTTGGGTGGTTTCTTATTATTATTTTTTTTCTCCGGAAATGATCGCGTTTTTGACCCGCTGAACGTGGGCGAAAACTCACCAAAATTGGCGGAGGCAATGAGGCAGCGAAAAAATTTATGATATTGGACGAATGGGACACGCCCACAACAAAATGGCTCCACAGCGCCCCCTGGAAGCGGACCCCAATTCAAAAAAATAGGGGCGTTTTTGGGCGTATGCCCAAGTCCTTGGGCACAGTGAGAGGGGACATCAGGACAAGCCCAAAACTCACTTGGAGCGCCACGCCCACTCGCACAGGGAGGCGGCCATCTTGGCTTCAAACCCGGACATCGTCTAAACTAATTTTACGTTTTAACGAACTAGTCCCTGGTTTTTCATCGGATTTAGCTCACATTTGGCACAGCGCGTCTAGACATATTGAAATTCAATATTTGCCCAGCGTTTCTCAAAAAAGTTTCACCGTCTCCGCGTAACGCCGCGTCAAAAAACGCGTAGATTTTGCGTTGTTTCCAAGAAAGCTCACGCTCACAGGCATAAGCCCACAGAGCTCATATTCATGTCACTAATGCGCCACCTGAAACTGAACAGAATGAGGCCATTAATGTGTAGCCTGCTCCATGTATAGCGCCCCCTAGCCATACCTTGAAAACTGCACTTTTGAATCTTTTTTATACAATGATGCCAGTATGTTCTAGACACTTTTGCAAAGCAAAAAATACATTATAGTCATGTCATATTTTCTAAGATGTGGGCGTGACTTTGACTTTTCATTGGTAATCTGTATGGACCTGTCTTGTTTGTCAACAAACTAGTCCCTGGTTTTTCAGCAGAATAAGCCCATACCTGTTTAAACAGACTCTCCTGACACGGGGCTACAAAAAATACCTGACTTTTTTTTCACTCAGACCCCCCCGTTTCGAATGGCGCCCCCCCAAAAACACGTTTTGTCATGTAAATTTGACACCACCTCGCAGGCGCGCGCTCTATCCAGTCTGGATCATACTTGGCTGACAGAAGGCCACTTACGGTCTGATTCCATAGAGATCAATTACTCCACGGTGCACATCACTATAGCGCCCCCTGCCTATACCCTGAAAAATGTATTTTGTCCGATTTCCGCGAAACTTCCCAGATGTCTTCTACTCATCATAACAAACAAAATAATGTATTACACCATGCCTCTATCTTGCTTCGTTCTCTTGATATTTAGGCCCGAGCCGGACGCAGTCGCGGCAAGGGACTATTGTTTTTGGGTGGTTTCTTATTATTATTTTTTTTCTCCGGAAATGATCGCGTTTTTGACCCGCTGAACGTGGGCGAAAACTCACCAAAATTGGCGGAGGCAATGAGGCAGCGAAAAAATTTATGATATTGGACGAATGGGACACGCCCACAACAAAATGGCTCCACAGCGCCCCCTGGAAGCGGACCCCAATTCAAAAAAATAGGGGCGTTTTTGGGCGTATGCCCAAGTCCTTGGGCACAGTGAGAGGGGACATCAGGACAAGCCCAAAACTCACTTGGAGCGCCACGCCCACTCGCACAGGGAGGCGGCCATCTTGGCTTCAAACCCGGACATCGTCTAAACTAATTTTACGTTTTAACGAACTAGTCCCTGGTTTTTCATCGGATTTAGCTCACATTTGGCACAGCGCGTCTAGACATATTGAAATTCAATATTTGCCCAGCGTTTCTCAAAAAAGTTTCACCGTCTCCGCGTAACGCCGCGTCAAAAAACGCGTAGATTTTGCGTTGTTTCCAAGAAAGCTCACGCTCACAGGCATAAGCCCACAGAGCTCATATTCATGTCACTAATGCGCCACCTGAAACTGAACAGAATGAGGCCATTAATGTGTAGCCTGCTCCATGTATAGCGCCCCCTAGCCATACCTTGAAAACTGCACTTTTGAATCTTTTTTATACAATGATGCCAGTATGTTCTAGACACTTTTGCAAAGCAAAAAATACATTATAGTCATGTCATATTTTCTAAGATGTGGGCGTGACTTTGACTTTTCATTGGTAATCTGTATGGACCTGTCTTGTTTGTCAACAAACTAGTCCCTGGTTTTTCAGCAGAATAAGCCCATACCTGTTTAAACAGACTCTCCTGACACGGGGCTACAAAAAATACCTGACTTTTTTTTCACTCAGACCCCCCCGTTTCGAATGGCGCCCCCCCAAAAACACGTTTTGTCATGTAAATTTGACACCACCTCGCAGGCGCGCGCTCTATCCAGTCTGGATCATACTTGGCTGACAGAAGGCCACTTACGGTCTGATTCCATAGAGATCAATTACTCCACGGTGCACATCACTATAGCGCCCCCTGCCTATACCCTGAAAAATTTATTTTGTCCGATTTCCGCGAAACTTCCCAGATGTCTTCTACTCATCATAACAAACAAAATAATGTATTACACCATGCCTCTATCTTGCTTCGTTCTCTTGATATTTAGGCCCGAGCCGGACGCAGTCGCGGCAAGGGACTATTGTTTTTGGGTGGTTTCTTATTATTATTTTTTTTCTCCGGAAATGATCGCGTTTTTGACCCGCTGAACGTGGGCGAAAACTCACCAAAATTGGCGGAGGCAATGAGGCAGCGAAAAAATTTATGATATTGGACGAATGGGACACGCCCACAACAAAATGGCTCCACAGCGCCCCCTGGAAGCGGACCCCAATTCAAAAAAATAGGGGCGTTTTTGGGCGTATGCCCAAGTCCTTGGGCACAGTGAGAGGGGACATCAGGACAAGCCCAAAACTCACTTGGAGCGCCACGCCCACTCGCACAGGGAGGCGGCCATCTTGGCTTCAATTGGCTTTCAAGTGGCTTGTAAGTGGCCCGCCCATCCTCCGTGAAAATACCCAGAGGTCTTAGCCTAGCAGCATACTGGCCTCTGTCAGAGGCCTCTGTGTCCTGAAATCCGCCAATTTTCCAAATTTCTCCCTTTCTTCACAAAAGCCACACTTTTGGACTCGTACGTACTTATACTACCCCACTGTCACAGACAGAAGCTTTAATTTGGACGTTTTTGCCTCCAAATTCACGTTTTTCTCAACAGTACAATCACAGGAAGTTTAATTCGTCTGTTTCCTGTCCGTCTCTCTGTGTGCTCCTCGTACTATATGGGTCTTTCCAAAATATTGCTTCAATATCGAGGGTGCTGCAGGGCTGAAACCCTCTCTCAACGTTTCTTTGGGCAGCCAGGAATTTACCCTGATTAAATAATGATAGAATATATTATTTTCTATACTGTAAATCCATTTCCTGCAAATACACAAGTGCGTGGTATTTCATGATATTAATGTCAAATTCCCTGCTGTAAACACTCAGCCTGAGCAGCTCCATTGGTAGAGAGCTGGGTTAGTGTACAGGAGGTTGCTGGATCAAATACCAACCTTGACTCTTTTTCATTTGTTTTTCTTTTCGACTCCGCACTTTCTGGTAAGAACATGAATCGTTGCCGATGGTTCCAAACTCATTAGAAACATGAAAATTACCCCTCCAGTGTGTTGCCGGGATCAAATTTCAGCCTGTGAATTTGGAGTACCCAAGCAGTCATCAGGCCCATGTTTACATGGAATTACAGCTCAGTGATAGCATGGTCGTCTCAAGTGAAGGAGGTTGCTAGTCCAAACACGACCTTGACACTTTCATATTGCCTTCACCTTTTACATGGGATACTGCACACATTGTCACAGCCTATAACATGTGAGTAAGGGACATTTTGCAGACGTTTCTGTGCCTGTGTGGCATCATAGCTTGAGCGTTGGATTCCCAACCATTAGGTTGTTGGATCAATTCTGACTTTACCTTTTTTTTTTTTTTTTTTAACCGCAAATATGGTCCCACCCTCATGAAAAACGCTTCAAAACATGCGTCACTAAAGAGAAAGAAATGGGGGATAGTAGGGAGACAATTGAGGAAACACTGGGGAATATGTCGAAAACAATCGGGTAAATGTTCAAGGTGGGGGGGGGGGGGGGGGATCTAAACTGTGAATCCGTTTCCTGCAAACACACAAGTGCATGATCTCTCATGACATTAATTTCCAATCTGCTGTTTTATTCACTCAGCTGGAGTAGCTCCATCGGTAGAGAGCTGAACTAGTGTACAGGAGGTTGCTGGATCCAATCCCAATGTTGACTCTTTTATTTCCTTTTTCTTTTGGACTCAGCACCTTCCAGGAAGAACTCACTAAAAACAGGGAAATAACCTCTCCTCCAGTGTGTTGCTGCAACCAAATTCCAGCCTGGGAATTTGGAGAAACCAAGCCATCATCAGGCCCATGTTTCAAGTGAAGGAGGTAGCTAGTCCAAACACAGCCATGACACTTTTATATTGTTTTCACCTTTTACATGGGCTGCTGCACACATTGTCACAGCCTAAAACACATGAATACAGGACGTTTCATGAGATTGGTTGTGCCTGTGTAGTGTTACTGCTTGTGCATTGGCTTGCCAATCATGACATTAATGGATCAATTTTGACCTTAGCTCTTTTTTTTTTTTTTATAACCGCACCTATGGTCCCGCCCCAATGTATGGGTGGGGTGCATGACCTGAAATTACCTCTCTCCTCCAGTGGTGTGCTGGGAACTAACTTCTGCTCAATAATTTAGACAAAAGTAGCCCACATCGGGGTCTAACTACCATGGAGGTACAGCTCAGTGATAGTGTGCTTGTCTTTAGTGGAGGAGGTTGCCAGTTCAAACATGGCTGTGACACTTCTCTAATCCTTTCTCTTTTTTTGTCGGCATTTTAATAGAATTTCTGATACAGTGCAGTCTGTCAGTGATTTTAACCGTTTATACAGTGTTAAGAGTTTCTGCAATATCAACATGTTTGTACAGTTTCTGCAACAAAATAGGGATTATTGCAATTACAACACAATTATGCAACTACATAGGGATTTTCACAATAGCACTATAATGTAACTTAATAGGGACATTCGCATATAAAGCACTGTCATGCAACTTAAAGGGACTTTCGCATATAATAAACTGTCATGCAACTTAAAGGGACTTTCGCATAAAATGAACTGTAATGCAACTTAAAGGGACTTTCGCATAAAATGAACTGTAATGCAACTTAAAGGGACTTTCGCATATAACGTACTGTAATGCAACTTAGAGGGACTTTCGCATATAATGCACTGTAATGCAACTTCAAGGCACTTTCGCATATAATGTTCTGTAATGCAACTTAGAGGGACTTTCGCATATAATGCACTGTAATGCAACTTAGAGGGACTTTCGCATATAATGCACTGTAATGCAACTTAAAGGGACTTTCGCATATAATGAACTGTAATGCAACTTAAAGGGACTTTCGCATAAAATGAACTGTAATGCAACTTAAAGGGACTTTCGCATATAACGTACTGTAATGCAACTTAGAGGGACTTTCGCATATAATGCACTGTAATGCAACTTCAAGGCACTTTCGCATAAAATGTTCTGTAATGCAACTTAGAGGGACTTTCGCATATAATGCACTGTAATGCAACTTAGAGGGACTTTCGCATATAATGTACTGTAATGCAACTTCAAGGCACTTTCGCATATAATGTACTGTAATGCAACTTAGAGGGACTTTCGCATATAATGTACTGTAATGCAACTTAAAGGGACTTTCGCATATAATAAACTGTAATGCAACTTAGAGGGACTTTCACATATAATAAACTGTAATGCAACTTAGAGGGACTTTCGCATATAATAAACTGTAATGCAACTTTAAGGGACTTTCGCATAAAATGCACTGTAATGCAAATTTAAGGGACGTCCGCATAAAATGAACTGTAATGCAACTTAAAGGGACTTTCGCATATAACGTACTGTAATGCAACTTAGAGGGACTTTCGCATATAATGCACTGTAATGCAACTTCAAGGCACTTTCGCATATAATGTTCTGTAATGCAACTTAGAGGGACTTTCGCATATAATGCACTGTAATGCAACTTAGAGGGACTTTCGCATATAATGTACTGTAATGCAACTTCAAGGCACTTTCGCATATAATGTACTGTAATGCAACTTAGAGGGACTTTCGCATATAATGTACTGTAATGCAACTTAAAGGGACTTTCGCATATAATAAACTGTAATGCAACTTAGAGGGACTTTCACATATAATAAACTGTAATGCAACTTAGAGGGACTTTCGCATATAATAAACTGTAATGCAACTTTAAGGGACTTTCGCATAAAATGCACTGTAATGCAAATTTAAGGGACGTCCGCATAAAATGAACTGTAATGCAACTTTAAGGGACTTTCGCATAAAATGCACTGTAATACAACTTAAATCAGTGTGATGAGGATTGATCGCAAGGGACCACAGCAAACAGAGGTGGTCGTAAGGCGTGAGAGTGAGTAAAGGTGGTAGCAAGGGATGACAACGAGCGGAGGTGGCCGCAAGGAACGAGAGCGAGCGGAGGTGGCCGCAAGGGACGAGAGTGAGCGGGGGCGGTTGCAAGGGACGAGTCCCCAAGGGCGAGGGCCTTCATCGCCGCTTGCGGCTTTAATTACATTTGATTTGCTGCTACCACTATTACTACAACTGCTATTAACGTAAGTCTTAGTACTGTACACCAAGATACTAGCATATAACTAAAAACACTCAAGTAAAAGTGAGGTATTTCCACTTGTGGGTTGTTACCATGATACCAGACGAGGGGGGAGTCCCGCTCATGATAACGGTCTGTGCGCTTGTCGACAGGTCGTTGCTTCCTGAATCTCCTCTCTCTGACGGGGCTGCCGCAGTAGTAGTGTTGACGTGTGGCTGCTTTGAAGAGACAGCTGCTTCCCCGTATTACCCCTGTCGTACTCGTGAGTGCTGCTCGTCGCCTGCGAGGGAAGTGAATGAGCCGCTGTCCAGGTCACACTTGCGTTCGTGCCAAGTGTCGGGGATGATTGGGGTTTTCCTGGATCTTGATGCGACGCCGCTCGAGCACATGTGTTGAGAACGAGATGTAGAAGATGTGTTAGTACGCGCAGCAAACACCTATTATTGCGCATCAAAAGGTCAAAGCAGTAGTGTCTGTAGCAATGTTAAAGCTGTGTGAAGTCAATGAAGCGACACACTTTGTTGTGAGGAGGGACAAAGTCATGGTTCTCTGGGGCATGGTCTTCTGTGGGGGAGTAGTGGACGTCTGTGCAGAAGCAACGTGTTTGTGTAGAGTTATGAAACAAGTATACAGAACATTCCTTCCCGCTCCCAAGTTTATTGCAGCACGAATGACATTTGTTGTGCATCGGATGAAATTGGATGCGATCTGGCTGTTCGGATCAAAATTGCGAAGGAAGAGTTTGAATGTGGATCAGATTTAAGAAAGCATTATGAAAATGTCAGATCAGTGTTCACACTGTTATGACATCCAAAGCTTCCAATAAACAAATCTGACAAAAAAAAGGTAAATGTTTGTGGTAAAGAAAGTGATAAAATATCCTTCCTAAATATCAGCTTATCTGGTCTGACAATATTTGCCTCACACAGTGCTGCAAATCTCCTTTATTCACCTCATTCCGGTGCCGCCATGAATTGTGCCCGCCCCTTCACTCCTATTAGTTTACATAGGACAGAAGAAGTCAAAAGAAAATCAGTTTCTACACAAACACAAAGCCGTCTTTAGGCCCCGCAGAGAAACAGTGCAGTGTCGACTTGACATTGAACATTTTCCCTCATTCTCACGCTCTACTGGAAGAGTCATGACAACGGAAGTGCCGATCCGTGGCAAAAAGCGGGTGGGGCGGAATAAGGTGAATAGAGTTGATCAGGTTGTTGATGTTATTAGCAAGTTCCAGTTCCGGCCAATATCCAGTAACTTCACACAACCATTGAAGAGGAGCGGACCAACATTCAGGCCACAATCAACAACCTGATCAACTAAGGAGATGTGCTGCACTGCGTGAGGCAAATGGAGGCCAAACCAGAGAGTGACTGGTATTTTGACCTCACTCAGGCCCCTCCAATAAAGGCAGGGCATGCTTATTTGTACCGCGCATTTCGTACACAAGGCAACTCAATGCAAACTCAAAGCAGAGAGCACTTTCATTGTAGACGGCACTCTGAAATATTCATGCTTCTAATCTGCATGTTGATATGCTACACCTGAGAAAGGGATGGATTCTCTGACAATGGAGAAGTGCTCACTAACACTGACTTAGACAGATTTGTGAACAAGATTTGGGAGAAATTGGGTCCATTGTGCAAATGGTAAAAGTTTCATGTCTTTGAGTTCAGCGCATGAAAAATGAGAACAAAAACAAAAGTGTTGCATTTAAGGCCCTGCCCAAGCGAAATCAAGCGAAGTCAAGCTGAGGACCAAATGCAAAGACATTTTATCAATCCAGTGTATCGTCCATACGAGCCCGGCGTTTTGGGGGTCTGTAAACAAACATTTTCCAAACTAGGTCCCAGAGTGGAACGATCTCAAAACGCCGTTTACGTGGCTCCGTTGTTAAGAAGTCTCTGAAACTTTTACTAAAACAATGACATCACAGCTCCAGAGTGGTGTCTGTGATCCATAATCTACTGACCTTATAATGAGTTTTCCTCAGGGATCTATGATGGTTTTACTCCGCTCCTCTTTGCTCCACTACAGTCCACAAGCCACAGGTGACAAGTAGAACAACAAGACCGAGTCAGTCTGTGTTTTTGCACTGACAGTAAAAGTCACTGACAGGTTTTTCTGCTTTAGTTCCGTTACTTCTGAAGAATAAACTCTCCTCCCCGTCTCTTCTGTAGATCCTAAATCCTTGAATCAGTTTCATTTTCACTGTTTACATTGCACAAAGGTTTACTGCTCACGTGCCCTCTACATCTTCTTCTATTATCTGTGTTAGCGTCACAGCGCCTCACACAGGCCTGGAAGATGAATTGCGCCGTTTTCACAGACCTGAGTCGACCCATGTGCACCCATTTAGACGCACACATTTACTGAGCTGGCTTCATGCTTACAAAGAAAGTATGTTAAAGTATGTACTGCAAACTTCGAATGGGACTACTTGTGGGCGTTCCCAGAGAGGCTACCTGGAGGCAACAGGTCAAACAAGGAGGCGTGGCCCAGGTAAAGGGGAAGGGAAGCTAGTTATGGGAATGACAAGTCTTCACTACTATTACCCTTTCCTGGCAGACTATAAACGTATTTCACATATATATATATATATATATATATATATATATATATATATATATCACACAACAGTAAAATCACAGCAGATTGTCCAGTAGAAGTGAATAACAGGCACTTGAAGCTAGTGTTAGCATGTAGCATGAAGCTAACGTTAGCCCTATTGTTAGCATTTTTCGTTATTTATGTATTTATGGGCTGTTGAACCACTTTAAAACGACAAAGACGACAAAGATAACTTTTTTTTTTTTACTAAGAATACTTTACACTTCCACGCACACAATGTTTCTTCCGCTGATTGGCCAGAGTTTGTCGTGTCAGAGCAGCCACATGGCAATCTTCACAACAGCAGGTTTTTAGATTCACGTTGCCTTCGCTGCGACGCTGCGAGGGCCGAGTGTGAGAGAGTGTCAGCTGAGAGGGTAAAAGCTACATTACTCTGCACTGTGATGACAGGGATTTCCATTACGCTGGGCCCGATGTGACAAAGACGTTTAGAAGTGAGAAGTTGTGCAAAATGTTCTGGTTTGTGTTGAAAAAAATGCTCAGTAATTTAACGGTTTCCCGACCTGTCCATATAGAAACGTAGCACCGATGTAATGTGTATTTAAGTGTCGGTTATCAATTACTGCACAGATTTCGGAAAAGTTGTTCTAATCTTCTATACAAGCATCGTTTTTTCAGGCAATCTGGTGATTTCCCGCTCCCAGAAAAGTCACAAGTCAGGTCTGGCGATACAAACACCCAAAATGAAATACATGTTTCCTTTTTACTGGGTGCAGTGTTTCACAGTATGGCTTTAGGAGGTAAATGTTGCGCAGTTTGGCTTGTCCTTGTCCTTCACAGTTCGTCACCTCTAGACTCCAGTCCCAGTGTTGGTTAAAGTTAAACCCGCTGGAGCCTGGAGTCTGTCTGTCTAAAGTACACACACACACTCGCTCATATATGTACATACGCACACACATTTCCATCAGTCAGAGGCTCCTGTCTGTTATTCTGTTATCAGCCTGTCTCTCTGCCCTCTCCGCTGTCGACTGCGGCCCGCGGCCCACAGGCTTTACTGATAAAAAAGGGAGTGAGTGAGAGAGACGGAGAGAGCGAGAGGAAAGAAAGTGGGAAAAGATCTGGGCTGTGAACACGCCTCCTCAGCAACAGCATGTAGAACCCTTCCCCAGCTATTTATTTGACAGCAATAGGCCTCATATTCACGGTTTAACATCCAGATGAAATCAGGCGGTGTTTGTTGAGTTAAAAGTAAACAAAGTGATCACACTCGCGGTGATACATATCGCGATGAACATAGAAAACAGAGGTCCTGTTTTAGTTTTTAATCTTGTCTGAAGCCTGTGCCCTCCCATCAGCACGAGGCTGCCACTCACAGACGGAGCAGGAACAGGGGCGGAGCGGACACAGGCAGTAGAGGGACTGGGGCCCCACTGGGAAACACAATCACAGGATATTTACATACACTGCGTTCCAAATTATTATGCAAATGACATTTTTCTAAGATTTTCTAAATTGTCAACTCAAATGAGAGTCAGCATATTTTTTAAGTCTTTAACTGGTAGAGGATCATTTAAATGTGGTGGAAAAAAATTCCTAGTGATAACAGTATTTTTTTCAAAAATAAATATAGTAAAAACCTCAAAATCCACTGTTCCAAGTTATTATGCAACTCATCGTTTCAATACATTTTAAAGCTTGTAGTTAACTGAAAATGGTCATTTGTTGTATTTGTAGCATTAGGAGGTCATATTTACTGAAATCAAAAGCTATTTCAATCAAAAAAATATTAACAGGTCAAGTTATATTTTAACATAGGAGCCCTTGTGTGATAGCAGCTTTAAAATGCTTAAATCCATTAAAATTGTAAGTTTTTGGACAGTTTCTGCTTGGATTTGTTTGCAGGATGTTAGAATAGCCTCCCAGAGCTGCCGTTTGGATGAAAACTGCCTCCCACCCTCATAGAAGTTTTTTTTGTTGAGGCTCCAAATGTTCTCAACAGGGTTGAGGTCAGGGAAAGAGGGGGTCCACATCATGAGTTTCTCTCCTTTTTTGCCCATAGCAGCCAGTGATGCAGAGGTTTGCTTTACAGTATGACATGGTGCGTTGTCATGCATGAAGAGGATTTTGTTCGGGAAAGCACAGCTCTTCTTTTTGTAGCATAGAAGACAGTTGTCAGTCAGAAACTCCACATATTTTTCAAAGGTCATTTTCACACCTTCAGGGAGCCTAAAAGGGCCTAATGGGGCCGACCAGCTCTCTCCCCATGATTCTGGCCCAAAACATGACTCCGCCACCTCTTTACTGACGTCACAGCCTTGTTGGGACATTGTGGTCATTCACCAACCATTCACTACTCCATTGAGTTGACCATCCAGGGCTACACGGCGCTCATCAGTGAACAAGACTGTTTGAAAATGAGTCCTCATGTATTTTTGAGCCACTGCAGCCGTTTCTGTTCATCAGCATTCAATTAACATTTTAGGGGAGGCCCGGATAGAAGGTTTATGCACAATTGCAGCCTCTGGAGGGTCCTACACCTTGATGTTTGGGGGACTCCAGAGGCACCAGCAGCTTCAAATACCTGTATGCTGCTTTGTGGCATCTGTTCTCCTAATGTGATGTGTTTTTTTTTGGCAGAAACCGTCCATATTGTGCCATTATCTGCACAAAACGGAGTGTGCTCTGAATCATCCACAAATCTCTTATCAGTACGATGATTACATTTAATCTTTCATGAAATATCAAAGGTTTTCATACCTAGACCAAGGCATTCAACTATCTCACGCTTTTCATCAGCAGACAGACCCTTTTTCTTTCCCATATTGCTTAAAAATGATGATCTGCATAATAAAGTGGAACACCCTTTTCAGCAGTTTTTCCCTTAACTGGGCTTAACCCGACAACTAATCATCCCAGGTCTCTGAGATTAATGTCAGTGATTCATAGAGCCCCAAGACACGATACCATCCATGAGTTTCATTATTTTATTTTATTTTTTTACCTTTTTGACACAAAAATCCAATTTGCATAATAATTTGGAACGCAGTGTAAATGCATATTATTAAACCAATACCAGCATTGAACAGCAATCCAGAAATAAGTACAGTTTTCTTGAAATAAGTTAATTTGCTGTTGAGTTGGTAAGTAAAATAATAAAGCATCGCATTCCACTTTAGAAAATTAATGCATGTACTAAATTGATTATATGCAAATTAGATACTTACATAATAAGTGAAATAAGATACTTTTTCCTTATTAATTTTTGATTTTCTCACTGTGTAATAACCCTTGTGAAAATTAAATATAGTGATCTAAACTGCACAAATTGCACTAAATCTGTGCAATAAAAAAATAATCTCCTGGGGGAGGAACCCCCGCCAAAAGGCCCTGTGCTCTGCCACAACCACAGCTCTCATCATCACAGCATCTTAAGTACGTGAAGACATGTGTAAGTTCAACTTAAATGTTGTTTTAAGGAGACCCTCCATTCCCTCGCTGCAAACATGCCCAGTTGCTATCCCCAGGTGAGCGAGTGTTCATTTTCCAACTGGGGAAAACGTCTCCCCCACCTTCCGAGGACCACATGAACGTGGCTTTGCACTGCGACTCCCGGGTAGATTGTGAATGTCCCAAATGACTCATGAGCCCCCACTGTGACTGACATGCTCACACGTCATGACCCGAGCATTGTGATGTGCTGTTCATGATCCAACCGTCTCTTTCTTACAGCCCTTTGAGTTCGATCTCAAATGTGAAAAGAGTTGGGGGGGGGGGGGGGGGGGGTAAATTAACAGTAAATTAACGTGATATTTTCGAAGACTAACACACCAAAGTTTAGCTTTTGAGCTTTTAAGCAGTCTTTAATTAATGATGAAAGACCTTTTCTGATGTTAAACCAACTGAGAACTGTGACATCACATCTCAGGAAAACAAGCTCCCCAGTCCACGAGAATGGCACAAATGCTTTAATCCGGGTGTACACTGCGCAATTTTTGCTGTCTGCCACGGACAATCACTCGTCGTGGGAAAATCTTCGGTCAAAGATCAAAATCGTAGGTCGTTGGTCGTACAGTGAGACAGATTTAAAATAGAACCGTCGTACAATCAAAGACAAGCTGCGAATGACAACACCGGTCGCAGAGTGAGCCTCCTCTCGCTGCAACGATGATCTCTGTCAAGCTTTTCGTCGACACATCAGCACCTGCCAACAGAGTCACAGGCATCAGAGGACAGGCATGAGCGGGTCTGACTCTACATTTTACAGGACTTTCCCTGCACTTTTCAGCCACAATAAACCCTGCTGGCACGTGACACTTGCCTGAGCTTAAACACACATCTCCTGAAGCCTGAAACTGCTCCGACAGAACTTTGGTCACAGCTACACATGTCTATTTGAACAACCGCACAGTGGAGACGAGAGCAGCTCATGATTTATCTAAAAATCTTCTAAGACAAAAACCTACACCAGGCATTATGAAGGGATTTCAACGTTAGCCCTACATTTCAAACATTCCATCTTAAACTTTTGACTTTTTACAGCACAGTATCTATACATAAAATTGCTAATAACTCTAACCTACGACTAAGAACATACAATAGCGCTGCTGTTGGCTGGCTATCCCCCATGTTCTGTGTAATAAGCCAGTTAAGTAAGTATGCAGTCTGCTTTCCCTCCACCCCGGTGACTGCGCCAGGGCACTCGAGCCGCGCCAACCCTCTCGAGGCTAAGGGCAGGTGGGCTACTTTGTCTGTGCAGAGCCTGTACCTCTGGAGTGGGTCCCCTGTGAGCAACCCAACCTCTTCCGCATCTACTCCCCCCCCCCTTCCACTCCTCTTCCCCCAACGAACGCCGCAGGTAAGTGGGGTAATCTCGTGGCCCATCGCCCCCTCTCCCCTGGATACATGAAATTCAACCCCCTACACACACACACACACTCGCACAATCTCAACAAGAACTACATCTCTCTCTCTCTCTTCCTCCCTATCTAATCGCAGTCCATTAGCCGCCCCATTAAAATTCTTTTGTCCAATTTGGAAGGAATGCTACCCTCGTGGAAAAACAGAATGGAGCCACAATGGGGTCTTTTGAAACGGAGTTGGATTTTTATTACGCAGCGCGGCGGAGGAGTGCCACCCACCTCCGGGCAGGTCGCGGCCACTCCCACATACGCGCAACGGGTGAGTGTATATACACTGACGCACACGCGAGTGAGCTTATGGGCCGGTGCTGTAGCTGCTTTTATGGAGAGGGCACGATGCGGAAGAATGCAGATGCTTGTCAAACACAGTGCTCCAACCTCAGGCCTGTTACACAAGCGAGAGGGGCCATGCTCTATCGGGACAACATCAATTCTGCAAGAAATGAAATAATATTGATTGAATTTGTCATTGTTGTCCTTTTTTGCCTGCAACATGTTTAATGTTGGGGGGATTAAGCTAATTCCAATCTAAAGCAGCCATTAGGAAGATTTATTGACATGTATTAGTTTTGGCGATCAGACCCCGGCGGGAGACATCGATGCATGAAAGTCAGTATGGATGAACAGCTTGGAGTTACGGATGTCTCCCCCAGAGCCAGGATTGCCTGGCCTGCCAGACACTCCTCCTTTCTGTTCAAAAGAAGAACCGTCTGGACAGCTCCTCGCAGCCGATCATTTCACGATTTTACCCACATCGGTCCAATCACGCACCGAGAGGCGGGACTTCATTCCCCCAGTAGGCGGAAGCCGTCACCACACTCTACCAAAACAATAGAGATGGCGTGCATGGCGAGCGATACGATGTTTTCTTCTGCTCTTTTGTCTGTTTGAAATCATGAAAAAAAAAGAAATGTAATCCCTAAAACCGGAGCAAGAAACAGCGTTCAAAGCGCTCCTCGTAAATAACGACGTTTTTGGAAAGGCAACGTATCTAGCGTTGCTCTGATTGGTTGATGCCGTCTGTCAATCACGGCCACCGGGAAATCATTGAGATCATGCTTACTTCCAGACTATATGTCTTTGAAATATCTATAAAAGAGCATGTAGTTTGGCAGGCCAGGCAAGAGCCAGGACACTCATGGTGGTATAGGAGACCCGTGAAGATTAAGCAGGGAGAAGCCGTGGATGGAAGAGGTGGAGATGGGGCGGAGGTGGGTCGCACCGCAGCTGGGAAGCGAACAAACCATGAGTGCTGGGGCCTAAAAGCGGGACCGATGGGCGATGATAGGCTGCTACGGTGGTGCGGCTTTTACGCTGATGGCTGAGGTGGAGGTGTGGCCCTCACGGAAGCGATCATTGGCTGGAGGTAGGTGATGCTGCCATTAGTCTACCAGGTTGAATTAACGCCTAGGCTTCATTTTTTGGCCAATTTTTTTGATACGCCAAAATAGGACATTTCGACTCTGACTTGTTTGGACCCAATGGGCCTCGCAGGACCCAAGCAAAAACACTTTTAGACTTTGTTGGACCCGCTTCATTAAAAGGACTATGATGAGGAATTTGGTATAAAATGACTGGATGAGAATTATAGTAAAAAAGCATTATTGGGATAGAAACAAGTCTTTAATTGCCCGTGGAATTGATTCAGACCTGCTCTTTAGCAAACGTTGATATAGTCGTCACCAGAACACAGTGTCAGGGCAAAAATATCAAACATATCATGGTGATTCAAGCACCGCCCTCTTTCTGACAATGGGCCGACATTAGGAGAGTTTTCTAGCAATCGTGTTGTTTATGAGGCATGTAACGTCAGTGTCACAGTCAGGCTTAGTGTATTTGTATTATAGTTATTTAAGTTATATTATGAGTTGCTGGAGCTTCGAGCCTCCCTATGCACATTACATCACCGGTTTCACTCACCGTTGTAGGCTCAGGGGAAGCAGCAGCGTCTTGTCAAGTCTTTGTTTACAGAGCATCCGTCGGTAAAATGCCGTGCACAAATAAAAAACATTTTGGTCCAAAGGAGTTCCCCACACACAAGCTCCAAATTTTTTCGTCTTGCTCCATGGCCTGGAAACTTGGAAATGGGCCTTCACTTGACATCCAAAGAAACATTTTCCTTGTAGAGATGAGTAAATGTTTGTATAACTGCAGCAGAAATATGTCTGAGAGTGTTTGTTTTCTGCAGAGTTAGAGCACTGTTCGAGCAGGTCTGTGCTCTTCCTGGGTACGCAGGGTTGGGGCGGGCACGTAAGTTAGGTGCAAACGGCAATTTCCAGAGCGCAGAATGCACAAAGGCAGGGCAGGATTTCTCAAACATGTGTAAATTGCTCCATAAAACCACTCAAATTACCCGAACTCCACAAGAAACCCACCATAACCAGCTTAAAAGCTCACAAGCTCACATTTTTTGCGTAATACGTGCAACATGCTGAACTTTTTGCTGGCTAACATGCTTTTCTGAAAGGGAAAGGCCCAGAGAGCATTCACCAACATCGGTTCAATCCGCTCCACCATATGAAGGTACACACTGGTTGATCTCACTGATTGAATTTTGCGAGCGCTCTGTGGTGTCACTGTTTACCATGAGCTGAATGAGGCTGTGGAGGTGAGCAGCCAAAGTCAGACTCGGATAATCAGGCCCTGTCAATCATTACACACTGTTGACTTTGCCTCTTTCAGGTGAAACACACGGAGCGTGAGAAGCAACATCATAACTTCTCTTTATCGTCTTCAGCGCCATAGTTCAAGATTATTTGTACACCATTTCATAAAGCTTGACTTAGGTTAAAAGTCACTGAAAAATGGAATGACGGGTTCAAAAGTGTTTTATAGCTCACTTTGGGGATTGTTCTGGGACATTTTGTAAACCCAATACAATTTAATATATTGCTGACAAAAGAGCAGAAGAAAACAGTGTATTGGTCGCCGCGCCGCCATCTTTAATGTTTTGGAAGAGTGCGTGGTGGTGACAGGTGACGGCTTCCGTCTCTTGGTGCGTGATTGGATCGATGTGGGTCAAATCGTGAAGTGATTGGCTGCGAGCAGCTGCCCAGACGGTTCTTCTTTTGAACAGAAAGGAGGAGTGTCTGGCAGGCCAGGCAATGTTTCCACTGTGACTTGATATTGTTACTAAACATAAAGTTTATCGTCCTACTTCTTCTGCCATAATAGGGGTGTGACAATAAATACATTTTGTGATGTATCCCAGTCAATAGAGGCCAATAGAGAATACAGTCTGGGACCATTTGAAAGAAAAAAAAAGGGAAACAATGCACATTAAAAAGTACAGCACAAAAAAATATGCAGCATGTAGCTGTTTGTAATGTAACAATGTAAAAAGTAAAAGGCTGAAAATTGCACGTTTCTTTAACAGTAGTGATATACAGTAGGTTATTTTTAAGTAAGTAAGTGCTTTATTTGTCATTGCACAACCGTACAACAAAATTAAGTTCCTTGTCCTCCTGGGCAGCTCCCTCCGGTCCACAACAGTCTTCACCATCTTCTGGGAAGAGCTTAGCAGTTCATCTGTTTTATTCTCGAGTGAACGTCCATTAGCCAGAACACTAGTAGGGATAGAAGGCATGTGTGGCTTAGATGTGAGCGTTGCCCGGATACCTCCTCCTTTGTCCCTTCCTTGATCGCGTCTCAAGTAAAAGTCTTTATACAGTAAGACTTTTTACTTGAGACTTGTGATCTGACGTGTTGCTTCTGTTTCTCTCGTTTTTTCTGAAGTCTTCCACCACCGCTGCTAGAGCCTCTCTCTAAAGTGGACGGGGACAGTGTCATGTGATATTGACAGAGCTGAAGAGGAGCTTGAGTGTCCCGGGCGGGTAAGTGCAGTTTTGGCACAGAGGAGTCACCACTGTGTTTAAGAACTGGAGAGCACAGGAAGAAGCAAACAGTCATCAAAGAACATGTAGTTTATTTTCATAAAAGATATAGACTAAATTGAATTACTCGATGGGACTTTGGATATGCTGCAATTCCTGGAAATTCAACTCTAAGCTTTTGATCAACGTTTGGCATGAGATTTAAAAAACATGGAAGTTGTAGATTGTATGACTCCCTTCAGCTCATTTGGATCGTCACATGTGTTTGGATACAAGGTAAACTTTGCTGTGCACTTATATTCAGAGGCTTTTACTTCTCCAGAAGCCAGACAGCCCTATATGTATATTTCTCCCGTATATGCTTTATTGCATGAGTCATTGGACCCAGACAGTCACAGATGCTGCGCTGGTTAAGCCAGAGCCTCAGCCGACACTGGCTCCACCTCCGCCTGCACCGCCACCGGCAGCAGCATGATCCTCAGCCAGAGACACAGAGCGAGAGGGGAGGGCCTGCAATCACAGGACAAGATGCTTGGAACATTTTTATTTATAATTATTTACATCTTTTTTTTTTGTACCATACATGCAGCGACAGCTCTCTGTTTAGTTGGGCATCATTTCTTCAGTAATGTAACATGTTTTCATTGCAAACTTACCAATTAGGTAATTATTGAAAAAATAACAATCATGATTATTTTAGTCATCACTGAAATCACAATTATTTGTTGCCTTTAAAAAAAAAGTCCATCTTTATTTTATTTATTTATTTATTAAATAAAAAAAACTTTGCTGAATGTTTTCTGTTTTCCGGACAGTCATAAAAGTACAAATGATTTCAAGTACACCTCGATTAAGGAGAGGTCTGTGTCTCACACCTGCCCCCTGCTGGCCAGCCCTCACACCTGCGCAAGTAAACTGAGCAGCGCGGCCTGATGACATCATCACACAGCGCTGTTTGTTTCTATGTCAGGCAAAAGCATGAGCCGTGGCGCGTGAAATGTGAAGGGAAAATTATCCCAGCGGCCTGAAGTCTGCTTTGCAAAAAAAAAAAAAAGTCTATTAAAAAAATATATGTTTTTTTTAGATAGATGTCTTCACAGCTGAAATGGTCTTTTATTCATAATATGTCAGAAAATTAGAAGAAAACCCCCCCACAAAAACACGGGCAACGTCACTCATCTGATCAGCAAAACAAATACAGCCTGGAGGCGGAGGGGAAAATGTCAGCGTTTCCTGGCTGGACATACAGACCTCATTTTGAGTTGATCTCGTCTAAAGCAACAATTATTGTGGTTCGTTGCTGGTTATGTGCGTGAAGTTGTCATCTGAAACAACTCCACGTTGATTATTTTGAAAGGGCAGCACAGACACTGACTTGGAAGTGGGGCTATAAGTAATTAGATTACTGGATTAGCTGGATTACTTTAACAGAGCAATCTGCCCAAGAGTGAATGTTGTAGTGAACGTTGCGAATGAAGGTTTTCTAATAGAGTTCCATCTTTTATGTAGTCACTCCGCATTCACCAAAAGGAAACAAAACCCCAAATTTCAGCACTAATGCGATGTTTGGTCTTTTACCTGCTTCTGATGTGGCCATTGCGGCTGTGACACTTTTTGCAGCAGCTGTCACTTCAATATTTGCCATTTGGATTTCTCATTTTCGTCCCGACGCACGGCGCTGGTGGCGGCTTGCTGCTGAATGTTTTCCTCCATCTGTGCGAGTGTCTATCTGAATATGTTTATGGCAGGCAGGCGCGTGGGCAGCTGTCAGTCGCCGCGGACAGCTCTGTTTTTGCTCTGAATCCCATTATTTTCCAATGACTTACTTTCTTTCGCTGCGTGCGGTTTTGGGCTCGGGGCTGCGCGGCTCGGGCCCAAGTGCGATTTTCAATCGACAAAAGCCGGTGCGGGGCAAAGTGAACAAAGGCGGTCACGACTTTGCAGGATGCTCCAAGCTGAACAAAAGATGGATCATCATTTGTTTCTCTACTATACTTCATATTTTTCTGTTTTAGATTGCGCGTTGTTGATCTGTGTTCTTCATGGGTCATTAATTTACTCGCTGCTGTTAGCTAAATGTGAAAGCTTCTCTTGATGTGTCATTCCCTTTACTTCAAATAAATAAAAATTTATTGTTAGTTATTTTGAGATAATGTTTAAAGCAACTGAATAGTCCTTTTCCCACACATACGAATAACCATATATGTTATATTGTTGTTTTGATGTCATTTTTATGTTCAAAAGTAATGCACTTGTCTATTCTTTCAGTTTCTTGTAAATCAGTTACTTGTGTGGATCACATTAATAATTACATTTTAGCATTAAAGATGAGCATCTACAGGTTAAGCACTGCAAAAACATAAACATTTAACATCGACATAAATGATTTTGATACATTTTACCACATTTACCCATTGGTTGTCATATACATTTGCTAAACACTGTATTTTACTGTAATTTGATCATCCTTTGTTCATCCTTGTCTTAGTAGGCTACTTATTATTGTGATATTAGGGGCTTTCGTGATGATACAATACATATCACAATACATAGATACAGATGGCATGTTTGGAATTGCCCGTTTCTTGTCACCTGGGGACACAAAGATAACCAACATTACTTTAAAGGAACAGGCCACTGTTTTTCCATACTGAGATATGTTCTTACCTGAGCTTAGACGAGTTGATACGTACCTGTCTGGTCTTTGTGTGTGTCCGTGGAAGAGCGTGGTAGCTTCCAACTTCACCCCTGTTTGAAGCTATAGGAATACACTGTGAGAAACCAAATGCTAACAACATCTTTGATTGTTTTGTGTGACTGAGCTCACGCACAAAGACCAGAGAGGTATGTATCAACTCGTCTAAGCTCAGGTTAGAACATATCTCAGTATGGAAAAACGGTGAATGATGATGTACGTTTCTGCTAAATAAAGATACAAAGACATGGCAATGAGCAAAGTGGTTCAACAGCTCACAAATACTTCACAAACGGACTATGCTAACCTGTTAGGTTCATGCTCTGTTAGCTGTTGAGTGTCGTTTTTCGCTTCTACTGAACAATTTACCGTACAAAAAAAAATAAAACATCAGATTTTGGCTTGACTTTATTGGTGTGTGATAAATATGTTTATGTTCCGCCAGAAAACTACTTAAAAAGTGAAAAACTGTCTGTATCTACAGGGGCCGATACAATACATGTTGCGATACAATGCACTAGGTATTGTGTTTTATAAAGAGCTGGTATACTTTATCCTGAATGGTATTGGCAAGAAAATACAAGATGAGTTTCCAAAAGTTGGGAACTAAATGTAAATCAGTCTCTACTCTACAAAACATTTTGCTCTAAAAAATAAATCCTCTGCTCTAAAAAATAAATACATAAATGAGTTCATTGGGGATCAGCCCTATGGAGGAAATACTCTGCGAAAGCCTCATAGTAGCTGAGGCTTCAGTCTCTGAGTAAAATGAATGCATGCATGCAGTAAGCAAAGAAAGAAGTGTAATTGCAGCTGGGGAAGGGTGCTGGCAGGTGGAGTGTGGATGTAATTCTGAGCACTCTCGACATTTGGACAGCTCTCTCCTCCTCTGCGCAACTCAATAAGCTCTGGCTGCCATCGCTGTGCAGCGGTGGGAGGCCCAGAACAACCATTCCCACAGGAGAGCAGGGTTCTTCTGCTGTTTCAACCCCCATCTCGCCATCACTACATCCCTGCACTTCAGCTGCCATGGCGGAGGAATAAATAATCAACACATTTCTCTGGTTTGGGTTTGATTTGACAATTGTCTGGCTTTCTGCTGAGTAAACGATGCTTTGATTTAAGTGTTGTTTTTGCCAGATGTGACATTACTCACACTTCAATCATTTCTTTTATCTTATTTGGGAAAATACAGTGCCCAAAAGGAGTAAGAAGATGGAAAGAAGTGAGTTGTGTTGACGTGCATTGTCTGTCCAAATAACTGAGGATTTTGGAACCGTTTCCACCTCTGATGTGTTTACTTACCTATTTCTTTAGGTACCCTTAACTCCAGCAGGGAAGGCAATCTGATTTGTATAGGCACTTTTCACAGTTGCATTTCTTTCCCCGGAGCAGTACTGTGAGCACTGAGTTTGTCTATGGTCTGAAGACACCCATCCATCCGTGTCTCATCCTATTGACCGTTTTGAATGTCCTCTATGTAGTTATCCCAATGAAACTCGATATAACTTTAAAACATTGACTTATTTATTGGAGATCTTCTAATTTCCCCACAAGTTCTCCAAACTGGAAAGACATTAATAGCGTGACGACACATGAAAAGGGCTCATTTCATGACCCAAGTCACCCAAAGAACTTCACAAGGGACACATCTTCACCCCATACTAACCCAGCACCGGCCACTCCCTCACAATCTCCCATCCAGGTAGGAATTGAAGAAGCGACGCAGGAATGAAAACAAAACAAACAAACTCTGGAATACTCACAGACATGTTGCTTTTCTGTGTTGGCGACGCTAACCCGTCAGACGCCCGCGCGTTATTGATTAAGCAAAGCATTCTTCTTTTATTACATCAATTAATCACAAATTAATTTCCGACGCAACAATGAGCGCCAGATGCTCGCCGCGCGCCGCAAGCCGGGGAGTTCGGCTGGAGATGTTTCTCAATCCCAAATGTGTGGTCTGTAAACAGCTCATAAATCCATGCGATGTTTGTTATTTACTCTGTCATGGAAAAGACATTGGTTTGGAATTGTTTTATTGCAAACAGGAAACTCGGTTCACCCGCAGAGCTACAGGAAGTTTATGAAGATTTCTAACATGACTAACCATGATCCGATTACTGTAATGAAGTTAAAGATTGGTTGGGTTTCCTCACAGTCGCCGCTTTGTTGGAGTTGGAAGCTTGGGCTTGAAGTTTTTGGACTTTATTTCTCTCTCCTCGCCTCTCACACCGCTAGTCCGTGTCTTTGCCTTGATTTGCAAAGACAACGACACATAGTTTCGCTGCTCATCGCAAGTGGAAGTCTAAAAAGTTCAATAGTGCATCACGGATGGTTACTGAAGCCTTTCTGTGTGGATCTTGCATGTTGTTCTGGTACCTCCGTAGGGTTCCTTGCGGTTCTCCTGTTTTGTCCTGTGGTGGAACCTGTCAGGAGCAAAGGGCAATCACAGTGACCCAGGTCTAAGGTCAGGAATTTCTATCTGTAGTCTCATTGCTTTAGGGCGGTAGATGCAAACTGTGGTACCTGCTTGGGTCTTCTAGTGGGAGTCTCACTGTCATCTGCAATTTTAGACTTCGTTCATTTTAACTTTTCAGAAAATGTAATTCTAGTTTACAGCCAGTTTATTATAGACCTGGTTTAATCCCGACTTGATGTTGATCCAGGCCTGGCGTTCATTACAGTACAAGGGCAAATATTTGAGGAGCTGTTTACGCAGCAGTAGTCTCCAGGAAAACGCAGCAATCACGTCCTCTCTCGATCTGCTTTTACGCAAAAACAATGAGGTGTCAACAAAACCCTGCTTGGAAAATTGCGTCCTGAGTTGACAGAGGAATACTAATAGTTCACATTCCTGAAAACTTTTGGATGACTTTCTTCCAAGTTATATTATCCAAAGTATAATTGTGAGAGACACCTACTGGAACATCCATAAGACAAACCACTAAGACACGGAGAATCACCCCAGACCAGCGGTTCCCTACCTCTTCTCCTTGAAGCCCACCTTCTTTGTGCCCAAGACCGTTTTGTTGTGAGCGAGGCGACACATTAACCACATCACCACAATGAATCCAATGCCGACAAGCCAGACTTAAGTCCACAATAATTTACCTCATGAAAGTATTCCAAAGGCCTTACCCGTTACACTGTCTCCACATATGGCTGCAGGCCTGGGCTTCCTCTCCCCGATGCCTGCTGCTTCCACCCCCAACTCCTCACTCCTCTCTTTGTTCAGTCATTAGCTCCTTTTTCTTCAGCCTCTGTTCTGCGAAATACTGTGAAATTCTGTGAAATCACCTTATCTCCGCAGGACCCAGTGCTTCCTGTGGGGACCTTCCCTTTAAAGTCCTAAGCCAGGTGTGAGCAGATATACGCGTATGGGGGTTTGAGTTCAGCTGTGGTCAGTGAATCGGGCAAAGTACACTCATCAAATATAGTTATCTGTGTATCCATGGTGTGGCTCTGATACTGTTACTCTGATACTTAGATGGAGCACCAAACTGTCCTCGACATTTTTACCGTCCTGCGCTCTAAGGGTGTCCATCGATCTGCTTGCATGCCATCAGCTGAACATGCAAGCTTGTTTCAGAGACCGTCATTTCTTCTACTGCCAGTTTCTCATTCCTTACTGTTTTTTCTTTGCATAGACATTATTTGAAAAATGTTTAAACCGTAAGTATCAAAGCTGCAGTGTCTAAAGGAAAGTTTTAAAGCTACTTTTTCATGCCAAACCTACAATACAGCATAAAAGGCTAGAGTTTGGGCTAGTTAGGGTTAGGCTAGTTTCCCGCTATCACTTCGTCTCTGTCAACAACTGTAACTCCCACACTTCCCCCTTCACCCACGGGGTCCCCCAAGGCTCCGTGCACGGCCCCCTCCTCTTCACCATTTACATGCTTCCCCTCGGTCAGATCATCCGCCACCACGGACTCCACTTCCACTGCTACGCCGACGATACTCAACTCTACATCTCCACCAAATCCATCACCCCGGTTATCCTCTCCACTATCACCGACTGCATCTCCGATATCAAAACCTGGATGGATCTCAAACACAACAGCAATAAAACAGAACTCCTTATCACCGGCCCCAAATCTCTCCTCCCCTCTGTCCAGAACTTTACCCAACAGCTGAAAACCTCATCCACCGTTTCATCACTTCCAGATTCGACTACTGCAATAGCCTCCTCTATGGGCTTCCCACCACTCATCTCCAAAAAGTGCAATACATCCAGAACTCTGCTGCCCCGCCTCCTCACCCACACCCGGTCCAGAGAACACATCACCTTCCGTCCTCCAGCAGCTCCACTGGCTCCCTGTTCAATATCGTAATCAATACAAGCTCCTCCTCACCTACAAATCACCCACCCTAACCCACAGCCCATTAGAAACTCGGTCTCACTATCAACCTTCAAATCAGCACTATATATTTGACAGTGAAGATGTCATCCTCTTGTGTTTTTCTAGCACAGAGTGACTCCAATGTCCTGTCCCATATTTTTGGACATGACAACAGTACGGTAGTCTCCGTAACTCTCAACTGTGTGTATATTTCCATCTAATTTCAGACCCCCGTGTGCCTTTTCGAGCCTGGTCCGCTGACACCTCCTGCTGTGGAGTCTCAAAAACGGAGGCGTTTCTGCAGACTGAGGGAAATAAAGTCCACTCACCCACAGAGCAGGTGGGTCTGAACACAGGTACAGAGGGATCCTGGCAGTTGCAATGTGGTTTTTAGTCACCAAAGACACAGCAAAAGTAACGTGAAGGGGAGTTTAAATGATCCTGGAAGGCATATAGGCTAATGTTTATGTGGGTGGAATTATAATAGTTGGGAGTTCTTTTCATTTAATTTTTCTTTATTTCTACAAGGAAGGCCCAATGAGAGTGTGAGCCTCTACAAGACGACAACAATAACTAAAAGCTTTTACGATTTCAGTTAAAACAAGCATCATTTTGTTTGTGCATATCTACTTTAGTAATATAAATGTATAAGCTTCATTGAAGAAGTCTTTGTACTTCCACTTGTGTAGTGTGAGTCATAAGATACACTAAGCATGTGACTTTATGTTGTAGCTACTTGAGTTAAGATACTCAGGAAGACGCCCAACAAGTTCCTTAAAAAATGAATAAATAAATAAATGTTTCTCCTATTAGACAATGAAGACCAATCAACTTAGTAATTTCTAAACATAATTTGTCCTTCCACCTTTATGCTGACGATGTCCAGATCTATTTACCGGTACTCCCCAACACTGCCTCTGCTCTCGAATCACTCCATAGCTGCCTTTTGGACATTAAACAATGGCTTGCCCAGAACTTTCTCCACCTGAACGAAGCTAAATCTGAATTTGTTCTTTTTGGTTCCGGGGATGTCCTTCAATTTCATTCCAGGGTCATGGGTCCAGTTCGCGATGCAGTTAGGAACCTGGGAGTCATCTTTGACCGAGTGTTGAATTTTAAACAACAAATAAATGCCGTGGTCAAAGCCAGTTTTTTCCAGCTGCGCCTTTTGGGCAAAGTTAAACCCTTTCTCTCGCGCCAAGACCTTTTTTAATATTGTTTTATCTTTCTGTGAAGCACTTTGGTCTTCCTTGTGTTGTTGTAAGGTGCTATACAAATAAACTTTGATTGATTGATTGAATGAGTAATATACTACACTGTGTATTTGTCACCAGTAATATGATGAATTGCAGAATGTAGTGTGTGTGCATAGTGAGCAGACAAACTGTGAGCTTGAACAATTTCTTCTTTCAATGGTTTACATGATTTGTTCCCACAGTCAAATGATCATTTAGATTTAAAGGTGTATTATGCCCAAATATCAAGGTTTGTTTTTTTTCCGTTTCTTTTGAATAAAAAGTTCCTGTAAAGACCAACAAAGTACTTTTGCATTATTTTCACTATAGCTATTGTATTGAGGTTTTATTTTGGTAACTATAGAAACCGGAAGCGTAACAACGGAAGTTAGCTTGCACGGAGAAAAAAGCGAAAGAAAAAGTCGGAAAAGGGTTCACGGTAAAAACGGAAAAACTACGGAAAAAGCAATCAAAAATACAAGATTTATCTTCAGTCAATTGGGAAAAAGGTTTGTAAATTTAGAGAAATATTTTTGATTGCTTTTTCCGTTTTTACCGCGAACCCTTTTCCGACTTTTTCTTTCGTCTTTTTCTCCGTGCAAGCTAACTTCCGTTGTTACGCTTCCGGTTTCTATAGTTACCAAAATAAAACCTCGATACAATAGCTTATAGTGAAAATAATGCAAAAGTACTTTGTTGGTCTTTACAGTTCCATAATGCACCTTTAAGGCTATGGGATAATATATTTGTAACGTCACTTTGATTGAAGTAAACTTGAGTGAACCATTCTTCAAAAATTCGTAACAAAGCCTTAGCCACAATTCATGTTTTGCACCCTGTTCCCAAAGAGACAATGTTGTTCCCCACTTAAACTAAATGGGGGTCCTTCCCCAGAAAATTCGAAAGAAATTGATCTTCTGTAAAATCTTGAGTACTTTTAGAGCATCTTAACTGGTGACGTCTACACTCTCTGTTTGTCAGTCTTTCGTCGTCGATAAAAGTGCCTGTCGCGTTACAAATGCGAACTCCCTTTCTTCTCTCCTTTCACTTTAACTCCCACTTGCTCCGACCTCCGGGGACCATTCCGCCCCCGGGATCTCCACATGTGTCCGGGGGGTGGGGGGGTGTGGGGGGTGGGCCTGATTTGGGGTCATCGGCTGAGACAAAGGCCCCCGCTGTGGAGGGAGGAGGAGGTTTGCTTAGCAGACAATCATGTACTTCCTGCAGAGGTGTGATGGATGGACCGCGGAGGGCAGGACAGTTTCCAAATCAATCTCCGGTTGGTGACACAGGCCTGCTCACTGTTTCGAGTTGGAAATGTTCGTTACTTCTTAAAAAGACACCCACGCTTGCTGTTCACACTGGTATTGATTGGGTGGGATTATGTGGGTTATTGGTGTAGAGAGTATTTTTTGTATTTCTTGCACTCCACCTATACAATCCACATTAAAACTGTACGTTGCTTCTCTGTTTAACACTCATTTGTATCATTTGACATGGATCATAAGAATAGATTTTTTTTTTTTCCGAAATCTGACGATTAGTGTGTGTAAATGCCCCCGTGAAACTTTCCAGCAGCTCCTGACGCGGCTGCAGTGTCACTGATTTGTGAGTCGGCGGGTGTGATTGGCAGACAATGCAGATGTGTGGGCAAGCGGTGGCATCTGGAGAAGAGTGAGTGGGCCCGGGCTGCAGGGGGGCCAACACGGAGCCCCTCCTTTATTATAAGGCAAACTGCACTGCTTTGACGGGACGATAAAGGAAATCCGTCAGAGCGGAGTCAATCCAAGACAAAATTGCGGTTCAAACATAGAGTCGCTCACTGTTTGCAAGTGACTGTAGTTAATGATGCAGTATGTGCTATTTGGAAATCTTTATGAACAGACATATTTGTAAAGCATTGGTTTATTATTTGTCTATTATTGGTTCATGGTTTACCCTAAAATATCCCGGGTCCCTGGTTTGATCCCTGGGTCAAATTGGGCCTTTCTATGTGGATCCTTGAGCCATCATCTGTACTCCGCCGTTGAAGTAACGTTGTGCCTCTTACAAAAAGAAGACTTTTATCAACTATGTCTCCCATTTGTGTTGCTGTTGTTGTGCACTGGGTCTTTGTGACTCCCACGTAGATCTTCTTCATCGTCATCTTCTTCTTCGTCTCCTTTGTCGTTCTCTTGGTCATCTTCTGCTTCTTTGTGATCTTCTTCTTCCTCGTCTACTACATCTTATTTGTTGCCTTCTTCGTTGTTGTCTTCTATGTCTCTCCCTCTTCTTTGTCGTCTAATTCTTCATCATCGTCTTATTTGTGGTCTTCTTTATCTCCTTTGTCGTTGTCTTGGTCTTCTTCTTTGTGGTCTTCTTCTTCTTCTTTATGGTCTTCTTCTTTGTGGTCTTCTTCTTCTTTATGGTCTTCTTCTTTGTGGTCTTCTTCTTCTTTATGGTCTTCTTCTTTGTGGTCTTCTTCTTCTTCATGGTCTTCTTCTTTGTGGTCTTTTTCTTCTTCTTTATGGTCTTCTTCTTTGTGGTCTTCTTCTTCTTTATGGTCTTCTTCTTTGTGGTCTTCTTCTTCTTTATGGTCTTCTTCTTCTTTGTGGTCTTCTTCTTCTTTATGGTCTACTTCTTCTTTGTGGTCTTCTCCTTCCTCGTCTACTTCATCTTATTTGTTGTCTTTTTCGTTGTTGTCTTCTGTGTCTCTCCCTCTTCTTTGTCGTCTACTTCTTCGTGGTCTTCTTATTTGTTGTCTTCTTTTTCTCCTTTGTCGTTGTCTTGGTCATCTTCTTCTTCTTTGTGGTCTTTTTCTTCTTCTTTAGGGTCTTCTTCTTTGTGGTCTTCTTCTTCTTTATGGTCTTCTTCTTCTTTATGGTCTTCTTCTTCTTTATGGTCTTCTTCTTCTTTATGGTCTTCTTCTTCCTTGTCTACTTTGTCAGCTTCTTCCTCATCTTCTTCCTTGTCGTCTTCTTCGTCATTGTGTTGTATGTCTTCTTTGTCTTCTTCGTCTCCCTCTTCGTCGTCTTCTGCTTCTTTGTTGTCTTCTCTTCTTCATCTTCTTCTTCCTTGTCTTCTTTTTCATCATCTACTCTGTCATCTTCTTCATCATTGTCATTGTGTCCGTCGTCATCTTGCTCGTCTTATTTGTTGTCTTCTCCGTCATCTTCTTATCCTTCGTCATCTTCCTCGTCATCGTCTTCTTTTACAGTATGAATTATTACGACAGTAATAGTATGAATATTTTAAACATGCATTTAATTATAGATTCCGTTATTATTTTTGTGTATTTGTAAACACTACAATTTTCCCTGCAACTGTTTCTACATACGCTTTAACATTTTAGTTAAAGCGCTCTCTACAGTCACCAGTAGGCATTGTCTGTTTCAAATGGAGAGAGGAAAAAAAACAACAAGCTTTCATTTTTGTTAGGGAACGGCATGCTAACAAACCGATGGCGCCGTTTGACCTCAGAACGGCTCAGAATGGGCCCAGTGTTGGATTACGAGTTTAATAAATGCGGCGGACACTTCCTGGTTTTATCCCACTGCGCAACAAATTGGGTGAAATGTTCTGCAGTGTGCATTTAGCTCCCTACTGCAATCAAACCACACTTATGTATCATTACCTCAAAGAATGTACAGGTGATAATGAAATCCCCAAAGGGCATCGCAATGTTACTTTGAGTGTTTTCTCATAATAACAATATCCCCGCACTAATTGCAGGTTAAAACCCGATAACACAGATCCCCATTGTCTCCGCACAATGTAACTTAATGCAAGGGAGTCGAGCCCTGGAGCCGGTAAGATAATAATGACTTGCCCAAGGACACGCGGGCAGCAGGGAGGGTGGTAGTTTTCCGGTTCGATGGATGAAAAAAAAAGCGTCCACAGAAAACAGATGCCTGCGCTGGATGTTATAATGGCCGCTGTTGTGACACCGCGGAGGGGAGGTTGCTGAGGCAGAACGGGATGACCCACCTGCCCACACACGGACCTCCTCTCCTGGGTGCGGAGGCGAGGTGAGGGGGCGGGGGGTGGGCGGAATATAGGCTTTTAAGTGTTTTGGCAATGCGGGATCATATTACTGAGATGGAAGCAGCAGTGGGAATAACAAGACAAAAATGCGAAGAGATGCTCAATGAAAACAGTACTACGTGAGATTTGGCGTGAGCAGATAATTTTAAAAGGGTTTATGCAAGATTGTTTTTTTTGTATTATAATGTTTCGCATTATAATGTTCTCTGGTGAAAAACATACTAGAAATTCCCTGTTGTTTTTTTTCAAATGTTACTTTCTTTGGTTGTTTCTTCTTCTATTGCTGAAGTGCCCCAATCTGCATTTACCAGATTGTGTTAGAGATTAAACCCAGAAGTGTCTATTAAAGGAACAGGCCACCATTTTTACACACTGAGATATGTTCTTGCCTGAGCTTAGACGAGTTGATGCGTACCTGTCTGGTCTTTGTGAGTGCCCTCAGTCACGCAAAACGACTAAAGATGTTGTTAGCATTTGGCCTCTCGCAGTATATTCCTATAGCTCCAAACGGGGTGAAGTTAGAAGCGACCAAGCTCTTCCAGGGGCACAAAGACGAGACAGGTATGTATCAACTTTTCTAAGCTCAGGTAAGAACATATCACAGCATGGAAGAACGGTGGCCTGTTCCTTTAAAGGCACGCTGCGTAACATTTTGGACTATACTGTACCATCAACACAAAACATGCTCTCAATGACCAGCTCAACACAGAAAATGCTCTTTTTGCAGTGGATAATGAAAGAATGGATTTGGATGAGAACCTAACCTGTTTAATTCTCAATTCTACTGACTTTAGTCGACATCTCCAAGGAAACGAGCTGGAGACGCACCCACTCCCGGTAAAGTTATAGTCATGTTTTAGCAGAGGTGAGCCTCTCAGAGCAAAAGCACATGTTTGTATGAGGTATTTTTCAATGGTGAAAATATCTATCAAAAAAAAAAAAAAATGCTTGTATTTCAATTTTGTTTATTGGGTGAAATCTTACGGGGTGTGGCTTTAAGTCCAAGAAATAAACACCAGAATCATTCTGATCCGCCGTGCGCTCAAATTTGGCTCCATAGCATACACCTGGCTGAAAATGAGAGCTTGTGTTTTCTGATTACGACAGACATTTCCCGTCGAACAATTTCATTTCCATAAGCAATGCTGATTTATGAGGCATTCCTGAGCAATTATGCATGATAGGGCTAAAGAATAAAAACAAGTTTGCGTGATAATAATAAAAAAGTTACACTTGGTCTTCAAACATTCTGAAAACTGTGTCTTTGTCAGAAAGTAGAAACAACTGTCTGGGGAGAAAATGTGGTATTGTGCAAATCCCAAACTGAATAAACTCTTCACATTCTTCCATTGTTCCAATTCCCGCTCTTAAACATCCGCTTGGTTGTCGGCGCAGCAGAGAAAGCCCTGAGCTCGCCCCCTCCTGCTGTGACGGACCCCCGCTGCCTCGCAGGAGCAACAGAAGAAGACCTGCGTGGGAGTCACAAAGACCTGGTGCTCCCTGAACCAAACCCCAAACAGGACCCGCTCGACCCCCATCACCAACACCAACAATAACAGCCAGGCTTTGTCAGGGAGTGAGGCATGAAGTCTTCCTTCAGGTTTATTACTATTTCAGGTTTGCGGCCTCTTAGCAGTCTAAACATGTAAACTTCTACCTGCAGGCCTAATCATCACAGTGATTCAACGTTCCTCCAGAGATCTGTGCGGGAGATTGTAAATTCAGCAGTGATTCTCGTGTGTTTTTGAAGTAGCACCTACAGAGACTGCATTTAAACTCATCGTTGACCGTTAACTGAACTTCAAAAGCAACACTGACCGCATCTTCAAGAACAACAACATCTGTACTTCCTCCAGCTGCAGGTCGACAGGTCAGTTCTTCAGATATTTCATAGCAGTTCTGTCCGGTCCACGCTCACTTTTGGTCTCCTGGGATTGGTTTGGTTCCCTGAGTGAAGTGAGCAAAAACCTCCCTCAGTAAGATCATAAGGCTGAGGGAGAAGATCGTTGGAGCCCCGCAGGCACCTCTGAAAACAACATTCAAGGACGTGGCATTGAAAAAGGGCCGGCTTATTTCATCCGACTCCACTCACAACCTCCATGACCAGTGTCAGCTGCTTCCGTCTAGCGGGAGGTTCTCTTCCCTGGTTCTGAAAACCAAACGGACCACGTCTTCAGACTCTTAAATGGACATTAGAGAACAGCGTGGCATGGGCTTCAGGTCTTTTAACTTAACTTAACTAACTAACTATTCATTCATTCATTTATTATCATAATTTTAAATCTTTTACTTGTATAGTTGGTATGGATGTGTGAGCGTACCAGGCCACAAATGAAGTTTGTTCAACATTATGAAAGGTTTTCATACCACGGGCATTTGCTGATATTTAATTCATAGCTTGAGTCATTGAGCTTTGAACGCCAAAAACCAAGGCAAAATTGGAAGTTTTACAGATCTTTTCCCCGTGTGAAAGAATGGGTAGAGAAGTCTGCTTTGGAATAAGGCACTGATGGCTTTGCGTGTGAACAGCCTCGTTTGTTTGTATGTGTAATGTTGTTGTAATTGAATGATTGTTTAGACTATTTAAATGGACTTGTGAAACAGGTCTCTCTTGCACATGAGACGCTGAGTCTCACGAGATCACCTGCATAAACAAAGGATCCATAAAAATGAAATACTTCCTAGTTTATTCAAAGACGAAATAATTATATCTGTTGACAAAAATGAGTGATGTGACGTTCATGTCCTATCTACCCATCTATCTATCTATCTATCTATCTATCTATCTATCTATCTATAGATAGATCCATCTATCTACCCATCCATCTACCCATCTACCCATCTATCCATCTATCTATCTATCTATCTATCTATCTATCTATCTATCTATCTATCTATCTATCTATCTATCTATCTATCTATCTATCTATCTCGTTTATGTATGACATAACTACATTTAATCGTATTCTTTCTCTCCATCCTTCTTCTCGGCTTCTGTGACTGCATTGCCCCCGTGTCGCCGTAAACACCCCCTAACCCCCATGTAATTTCTCAATAAACAGCAGGTGACAATAAACCAATAGACTTTTCCACCACAATCCGGTTAAGTGCAATCGCATGTAATGTTCAGGAGGTCATGCTCTGTCATAATCCAATATCTGGAGTGCAGGACGACCGATGAACCGCTGGTGTCCGCTGGGTGGCGCCCTCGCACCGGCACGCTCCCCCTCCATCCCCTTCCTCCCTCCCTCCCTCCCTCCATCCCTCCCTACCCCTATGGCTGCCTGGCTGCGTGAGTGTGGCTGAGACATGCAGGATCAGCACCGCGCGGCGTGACTTTTGGAGCGCGCGCAGAGGACAAAAGTGACGCGTATGGTTTCATTGTTTTTGGGAGGGAGAAAAACGCAGGCCTCATGTGCGCGCGTCGAAAACGGCCAGGACAAGGGCAGAGATGGGTAGAGGGGGGGGTTTGTTTAGCCACTAGGGTTTGGGTTCTGTGACATAATATGAAGATTGTGTTCTATGTTGAGATTTTGGGAGGGATTTGGTCGGGTTGATCGCAATTTTAGACGGCCAGAATTAAAGCAACAATTATAAAAAGGGGGAAAAGGAAAGTCCATTTGAAACATTTCCCCCATTAACGTAAACAAAACAGATGCAAGGTTTTGACCTCTTACCCCCTGAACTGGTGGCATTTTCGACAGTTCGGCTTTCCCAAATCTAAAAGCTTCCTTATAGGACAGCAATTTGAAAGCTAAGACCGACAAAAGTGATCATAACTTTTTTGTTGTCACATTTTCGCCGCGTTTTTTGTCACTTTTTTATTTTTTACACATTTTTGTCTGTTTTCGTCTCTTTTTTGTCATGTTTTCATCACTTTTTTGTTGTTTTGACGTTTTTAGATTTGGGTAAAGCCAAGCAGAAGAAATTGTGCTCGGTTCAGGTGGGGGTTAAGAGGTTCATTTAGTTTAGTATGTGGTCCGTTTACGCACAGAGAGACCAAAATCGCCACAAAAAAAAATGTCAGGTTTATTTTGTTGACATATATTTTGGAGATCTCATGTAGTCTTTCAGTTACTGTACTTTTTATTGGAGAACAACACATTTTGTTGTTTGAAAGTGCCAAGAATGAAAATAAACAGCCTTGAAGGTTGAAGCTACAATTTCCCCTGGGCCTGTATCCTGGAAAGTTGATTATAAGACCTCTTATTGGACAGATCCGTCAGTTCCTTTGTTTCCAGGTGAAAGTGTGAGTGAGTGAACTGGCCCAAAACTTGGGGGAAAAAACATGAAACTGAATTCCCCCTGCAGTGTCTCCCTCAGCGTATGATTACGCAGAACCCCCGTGCGCGCGCTCCTGCCACTAACTTGTTTATTGTAATAGGGGGGGTTGTTAACGATTACTACTCTATCCCCCCTCCCCTCCGCCCCCTCCTCTGCCTCCTCACCAGTGCGTTTCCTATATGGAAGTCGCACTCCGCTATACCACACACGCTCGCTCCGCTGTTTAGTCCCCGCCTCCACAGCTCCACAGCGCGCAGTGCTCTGTGCGTCTCGGTCCGCTCGCCTCAGAGCAATATTCCACTGGGAAGGGACGGACGCACACGCACGCACGACGAGAGAGAGCGAGAGAGAGAGAGAGAGAGAGGGAATGAGAGAGAGGGACCTGTAAGAGGAAAAAGAACAAGCGACGAGAGACAAAAAACCGGGGACTTAAAAAAGGGAAACGTCGGACGCAAATGGCACTCATGGATTCTAGGATTGCGTTCGCCGTTCTGGTTTTGGGGATTTTTACGCTTGTGTCTCCGGCGCGGATATACCCCCCGAATGAAGGTAGGCAAAGGGCAAAGCGGGACGGACTCAAAACTGCTCCGGGACTTCATATTGTTTGGGGGGGGGGGTGGAAATGGGAACGCGCCGCAGTGGTCGACGTTTACGCACCGCGGAAAAAGCGAACTCTGAGTGAAATGGTGAAAAAAAAACAAAAAAACGAAAGCCAGGATCGGTGTTGGGAATGATTTCTTTTGGAGCACGGAGCTTGCACGGCTGCTGCTGCTGCATTGTGAACGTTTGCGCGTCAAAATAGTCGACGCTTTAATGCGACAAGCGGTGGGAATGCTTGGAAACTTTCAGTCCCCGTTCCCAAAGCGGACGTTCTTTTAAAATAACGTCGAAGCGCGAGCTGCTCATTTGGAATAAGCCGAAAGTAGCGCCGCGTCCAAAGACACCAGGCGCGTTTGCAGGCGCAGCCGTCAGTGAAAGTGGCGACACTGACCGATAAGCTCTGCGCAAAATCTGTCTTTTACGCATTCGGCCAGTCGTCTAATGGGGGGGAAAAAACCGACTGTGCCACCGACCTACTGAGCTTCTGACCTTGTAAAATCAACGTATATATAAAAAAGTTGCATTCTGCATACTGTGTCTGGCTTTCTCGTTTTGTCAGGAAAGGCTTTGGCAATAATCGAAATATTGCGTAAAACTGTAAAACAGCGAAGAGCACAGTACTCAGAACAAGCGCACAAGTCGCTTTGGGACAGCAGCAGCAGGCTCGACGGGTCCCCGAGACGCAGACGCTATTCCCCCCCCCCATTTTATTTATTTATTTACTTATTTTGCGCGGAGAGAGAAAGAGAGCTCCGGTGCGCGCGAGGCCAACCATAAGCAACAACACGAAACGGGGTCGAAATCTTAAAACAACCCCATGTTTAATGCATGATTTTGGGGTGGGGTGGGGGGGAAATCGCCCCGCGGGCTGCGATCCCGGGGTAAAACGATCTTAAAACAACAGCCAAAGCGTGCCAAAAGAGGAAGAAGAAGGGGAAAAAAAAAAAAGGCTTCGGGGACTTTGTTTACATAATTAATCGCTTACATATTGCGTCTCACCGGGCGCTAATTGTTTCTTAATGAAATATTTAACATCTTGGTTCTTCAGATCAATCAAAGCCGGGGCGAAATTGGCAATAAGTCGCGCGCGCGGATAGAGCAGTGCAAAGTCTGCGTGCCTTTTGTGTGTTTAGTTTGGGCACATTCTTACCTTGTGTTGCAATTTGCATGTTTGTTTTGTTTTGATTAACAAAGACTAAGACTATAGTAGGAATAACATGTTCATTAAAAAAAAAAGGCTTTCGATTTTCCTTTTTTGATGGTTGATTTAAATCCTGATGCACAACCAGCCCCGAAGCGCACCCTGCGTCGTCTTATTCTGTTTCCCCTCTTCCAGTTTTAGTTCTTTCTTTGACAATAGTTTTCCACTTTATTTGTCACGTTACGTCGAGGCCAGTCAGCCCCGGGATCGATATTTACGCGCACATCACCAATGCGCTTGGATGTACACATCAAACGCCGTGCCATTTTTTTTTTTTTTTTTTATCAAGGGCATCCCGTGCCACAGTGCGTCAGTCTGTGCGCAGACGCCCCGGCTAATTGATTTGATCACATCCAACATGTTACAGATCTGACGCCGTGCCAAAAGCAAAGACTGAGAGAGCGAGAGAGAGAGGGAAATCATCATCTACATATATATATAAAAAAAAAGACAAAAAAAAACAAACGCCAGGGAATTTCGTGTCAGCGCAGCCAAGGGAAAATCAATCCACCCTCACGGCTTAAGCTGGACAAATATTTACGTTCCAGTGATCTATAAATCTCGGTCGCGCAAAACTTCTCGTGTGTATTTTCCCACTCTGATTGATTGTAGTCATTTGTTTCGCGTTTTCTTGCTTTTACGCACGGATTTTCTCCCCCCCTGTTGAGGCGAATGAAAGACAGAATAAAGTTTAGAGACATCCCTTTGAAACTTTTGCTGCTGACTGAAATGCGAGGGTGAAAAAAACACATATTCCGAGTTCTTTTTTTGGTGTTTTTTGGGGGGGGGAAATACGGCATTTTTCTCTGTGAAAGTGACCACAGTTGGATATTCGATGCAATGTTTATTACAGAAGGGATCGGATGTCTTGGATTGGATGTCAAAAGTTGTTAATAGATCTGTTCTCATCTTGTCAATAAATCAGGCTAATTTGAAATCTATAAATCCTTGTTCACTTCAAGAACAGTGGCCCTATCCTTAAAGCCGGCGCTAATGTGATACTGGTAGACGTTGACCCTTTTGGAAGTTACAATTCGCCGTATAAATCTATGGAGGAAAGTTTATTCATGAGATCATCATGTCGATCCGGGCAGTTTCTTTCTACATGTTTCGAAGCCAATCCCGACTGAATTCTCCCGTGCAGTGTCTTGTTTTTGTGCCTGCTCACGTCTCTTCTCTCTTGCTTTCCAGTCACGTTACTGGACTCCAGATCGGTGCAGGGGGAGCTGGGATGGGTCGCCAACCCGACAGAAGGAGGGGTGAGTATATATATATATACACACACACACATACACACAGCAGAGGAGCGATATAGAATGCCCTCTTGTTACGTCCGCACGCTCCTCCATTGACCCCCCAAAAAAATGGATAGATATTATCACTTAAGTGGCACGGACCGCAGACCAAAGGTGGGGGCGAGCGCATGATACGCACAGCCCCCTCCGCCTTTGATGCGTTTCGCTCCGTCCGGGCCTCTGTGGGAATAGTTTGGTGATGACTTATTGATTGGTTGCGATGATACTCCTGGGGAAAATTACCGCCTGGTTATAGGATTGTGCGGAGTAGAATGGTCCACTTCGAGAGGCTTTTGTCTGGGGCCGGCAGAATATGTCCTGACTTGGACTTGGTTTAGACACAGCAGCGCAGGTTTAGCCCTTGATTTGGACCAATTACTGTTGAGTTACATCCCGTCCTGAACTGTCCTTTTGGTAATGTTGGGGGTTCGCGGCTTGAAACCTTCTCAGTGCCAAAAATGAAGTCGTCCCATTTGATCGATGCTTGAATCTAAAGGGCTCAATTGATAAAATACTGTATTTTTGTGCCTTTTACAATGTCGTTCCCCCTTCACAAACTTACCCTGAGTTGTGTTTTGACCCGCTCGCGCATCTTTGAGTAATCATTGAATCTTCTCCAGTGGCTATACTGAAAAACAAAAAGCTCCTCCTGAGGACCTTGATGTCCAGGGGAAGCTTTCTTCACCTCCCCATCCATTAAAGTGATAGTCTATAAGTTTACAAAGTGAGGAGAGATAGAGTGAAATTCAACCAGACAGCCCTTCTTCGTTTGCAAAATGAGGAGAGGAACAGATTTTTTTTAAAGTAAACGATTAAGCTCCCTCCCCCTCCTCCTGATTGGACCTGACAGGCCGGTTTACGGGAAAAGCTTGTCTCATTGGTCAACACAGGAGGATACCAGACTCTGATTAGTTGCTGAGATCCGGGAAGGAGGGACTTTACAAAAAACAATATATATATCATTTACTTTACACAAAAGGTGGTCAATTGTGCACATTTGATAAAATTTGTAAGACATTTAGACTTACTTATTATCACTTTAATGATCTCCAATCCTCCAAACACTTGGCACTGCTTAGGCGGCGGAGGGGAGCAACAGGGAGGGGCTTACGGGGGGAGATCACGTGGTATTCCTGCTTTATTTCCTAAATCGTCACTAAATGGAGTTACTGTGGTGCCGTGGATTTGTTAGAATGCTTTTTAGGGCAAAAAATGGAGGCTTGTATATTGCTTTTTAGCGTGTTTGATTAATCCTGCTGCCAGAGGACGGTGCTCCAACCAGTGCTTGTCTTGATTGTTTGTACGTCGGTCCCGCCTCATTCTTGCGTGTACTTCTACCATTACCGTTAGACGAAATCGAAGGCCAACCATTTTCTGCAGAGGTATTCGGTCCGAAACACAAAGTCTGTATTAATCCGCGCCATCGCATACCTGTAGCCAGCAGCACCTCTGTCCCCTGCCCCCCCCCCCCTCGAGCAGGGTCCTGTAATGGTCAAGATCCGCAGAGGCGATACTGCGGAGGGGCGTAGGGTTTCCTGAATAGAAGCCCGGGCTGAATCGGCCTTTGTGGAGAAACTTTATATCCCTTTCCACCATTGAAACGCGCAGAGGAGCGAGGGAGGACTTGGCAGAGGAGATGAATGGAGGGAGAGCGAGAGGGAGCGAAGGGGGTGCACCGCTCACTCGCCCCGGGAGTCGGGGACGAGGCCGTATATACGACCGAATCGGGGGTCTAAGGTATCAGGGAGCGAGGGGTTCAACAGCATTTGTACCAGAAAGTAGGCCATGGAAGCGCAGCTGGGAGTCCAGGGGGAAAAAGTGGTGTTGTCTTCAGCGGCGAGTCCCGGCTCTGACAGTTCGCTGAACGTCTCTCCCGCTCTTCACCGTCTTTCACCAGAGTCTGTCCTGTGTAATAAAACAATTTAAACACATACATACAAAAGATGTTGATGTTGGGGGAATGCGCATTGATTTTTTTCATTAATGTTCACAAAAGCCCCAAAATAGAACAATATTTTTAATGTGAGAATGTTGGTGTGTAATATATATATATATATATATATATATATATATATATATATATATATATATATATATATATATATATATATATATATATATATATATATATATATGCCTTCACCTGGAGGGTGAAGGCATCAGTGGTGCCCGTGGTCGTTGGGGCACTCGGGGCAGTGACCCCCAAACTGGAGGAGTGGCTCCAGCAGATCCCAGGAAATACATCAGACATCTCGGTCCAGAAAAGTGCAGTTCTAGGAACAGCAAAGATACTGCGCAGAACCCTCAAGCTCCCAGGCCGACGGTAGAGGACCCGAGCAGGAGGAAAAAGAGAGACCGCCCGCGGAGGGTGAGGAAGAGTTTTTTTTTATTTTTTTATATATACATATATATATATATATATATATATATATATATATATATATATATATATATATATCAAAGCAATAAGCATGACAAGAGTAAGGGCTGCACAATATTGAAGTAACTTGCGATATGCGATACCACAATGGAACATCGCGATTAGGGCTGAAAGATATATCGTTATCGATATCGTGATATGAACATTCCAGATAATAAAATCGAAAAAGCAAGATATAAATGATGTAGATTTTCATCAATAAAACTGCACTCTTTTGTACAATGATTTTATTTTTTTGAAAAATGCTTAGTTTTCATCCAACCCGTAGTTATATCGTATCGAATCAATATGGAGATATCTGGCATAAATATCGAGATATTGTAAGATTGTCCATATCGTTCAGCCCTAATCGCGATAACAATATTATTGCAATATTCCACCAAACATTTTCTACTTAATCACAAATTATAAGTAACTAGTTATTCAGCAAATTGCATCAAAACAAAAAAATAAATTAAAAAAGTACTACATCAGGACCAAAACAAGACAACAATTGAACTAAATTAGGAAATGCTGATGAATGACTTTAGTGATGTTGCGATATATTGTGGCTTCTCGCGATATGGATATCGCATCACCTAATATCGCAATACGATATTTTTTTGCGATATAGAATAGATTTTTATTGGCTCCCGGGGTAAAAATTCAGCTTTGGCTCACTGACACATAGACACACAAGACTCGGGACAATACAAACATGCCCAGTACAAAACAACATAAGAAAAGGAAAACCAAGCAGAAACAGATATTACAGCTCAGTGCTTTTCTGTGGCCACCGTGTTTAGGTTTCTGATTCATTCACAATTATATATTGTGCAGCCCTTGTGAGAATCTTATATGATTATACTATTTTTATTTCTACTTCATTTCTATTTTATGTTGAAGCAAAACAACATCATGTCGTCATTTCTAAGTTAATACATATTTTAAAGGAATAAACCTACCAGTCACTTTAATCAAGCTTCCATCAAAAGTCAAGGATGAAACTCATTTAGGAAAACCTTCACTAAAACTCACAATGTCTTGGGTTTGTTTTATCTTTGCCGTAATCGCTGTAGGGCCTCTGTGACTTCGCAATATTGCGTGTCCTCTAAACAGCGCATTAACATTCATTTGCAACGCTTGAAATATGCAGAAATGCTTAATCTTGATCTCGGGCTCTGTTAAGTGCAGCAGGCACACTTCGTAATGAACAAAGAATCAAAATCGTTTCTCTCTGAGCTCTTTGTTTAGCAGGAAAAGCCACTGTTGCTGATCCCTCGCCTCCTACAAATTCACCATCATTATCTTAAATCTGTCCCAACTGTGCAAACTCCTGCGCTCCGACCCGGGGGAGGAGACCAGGCTTCCCCCACTTTTTTTTTTTCCTTTTTGGCGAGCAGCTGTGTGTTTCGTCCCCCTCAGCCCGTGAACTTGGCTGGTGCTCAGATTCAGACGTTTTTTTTTTGGTTTTGTTATCATCGCACGTTTTGATTGACGGGGTCCTGGCACCGCGGCGTGGCTGAAGTCACCCTCTCATTACCGACCAATTGGCCCCCCGTTATTCTCCCGGCCCGAGCGGCTATCGCTATCGAAAAAGGTATACGCGCTTGGAGCCTTATCTCCGCGCCGTCCGCCCCATTTCCACAACAAAAGGGGAAGCGAGCGCATCAGCGGCAGACGGACGCCGGTCGGAATTGTACAGCTGCGGTTGTGCGCCGCGCGTTAGCTTAGCCGGGCCTCCTCCTGGGAAATAAGCTTTAAAGAAGATTTGTTTATGATAAGCCCGTCGAGTCAAATCTGGCAGCATGAAACGTCTCTCTCTCTCTCTCCTGCGACTCTTCAAATGTTTTTGTTCTGTATGTAGTTTGGCTATGATCTCACAGCTTTGTCGATTGGTTGTACAGATAGTCATAGTCGCCCACTTTGGAGGCTTTTAATCATATATAGTCTTACTTCACGCTTTGTTCTTTTACTTTTATGAAGTCCTGGTTTAGTCCTAGTATAGACCATTGTTTTTTGTCTGGTTTAAAGCTGGAATAATCCATAATCAGTGCTGGGTTAAAGCCCCTGCACCTGATTTTGATATTGTTTAAACAGTGGAAGAGAGAAGTTTAAATTGTTAGTTGTCCAAACTCAATTTTTCTAAGTTTCCCTAACACATAACAAACATCTCAGTGCTTCACAGGGATGGGTTTACAAACATTCCTCTTGAGCAAAGGGGAGTTTTACTGTCACAGTAATGCTACCAACAACTCGCCTGCTAAAAAGGCTTTAGGACAGGGGTAGGCAAGTTTGCTTGGTGGAGGGCCGAATTTCTTCATCGTCAAAACACTTAGGGCTGAACCCCGACCCTTATATACACTTACTTATATGGGTTATATATACTGGGTTATATATACTTACTTATATGGGTTATATATACTTACTTATATGGGTTATATATACTGGGTTATATATACTTACTTATATGGGTTGTATATACTGGGTTATATATACATACTTATATGGGTTATATATACTGGGTTGTATGTACTTACTTATATGGGTTATATATACTGGGTTATATACACTCACTTATATGGGTTATATATACTGAGTTATATATACTTACTTATATGGGTTGTATATACTGGGTTATATATACTTACTTATATGGGTTGTATATACTGGGTTATATATACATACTTATATGGGTTATATATACTGGGTTGTATATACTTACTTATATGGGTTATATATACTTACTTATATGGGTTATATATACTTACTTATATGGGTTTTATATACTGGGTTATATATACTTACTTATATGGGTAATATATACTTACTTATATGGGTTAAATATACTGGGTTATATATACTGGGTTATATATACTTACTTATATGGGGTATATATACTGGGTTATATATACTGGGTTATATATACTTACTTATATGGGTTATATATACTTACTTATATGGGTTATATATACTGGGTTATATATACTTACTTATATGGGTAATATATACTTACTTATATGGGTTATATATACTGGGTTGTATATACTGGGTTATATATACTTATATGGGTTTTCTGCTCAGAAATGTAAAGGAATTGACTGTATGTTTCACATTTTTTGAGTACTTTAACCTTTGCCCCCTCCTTAACGGAGCACATTTTCTCCAGTTCGGCTTCACCTAAATCTAAAGTTTACTTTTTACAGTCTATAGGCCAGGCCAGCCTCATTTGAAAACAAAGAACTTTTTCACATTTTTGTCGTTTTTTTTGTCGCTCTTTTGTTGCTTCTTTGTCACTTATTTGTGGCTTTTTTCGTTGCTTTTCTGTTGCGCTTTCATCCTGTTTTTTCGTTGCTATATTGCCACTTTTTTCAAGCCTTTAGATTCGGGTAAAGCCAAACTGGGGAAAATGTGCTCGGTTCAGGTGGGGGGATTGTGAGATTAACAGGCCTGATGTCTCTGATTTGTGTAAAGTTTTGTCTCAAAATCATCTTGTGGTGCCAAAGCCTTTATGCTGGAGGGCCAGATTTGGGCCCGCAGGCCTGACTTTGCCTACCCCTGGTACCCCAAATTCTGTGTTTACAATGTACTGAATGAGGATAAAACACATTTGATTCCATAAGGGAAGAATCAGTACAGGACCGTCTTCAGTTTTGTTCTTGTTGTGTCCCAGTTAGGAGCTGGTTTAATCCTGGTTCATGCCTGGTTTTCCAGATAGTTTTGTCTCCTTTCCGGGTCTCCAAATCCAGGCTTATGCTTGGCCTGGTTCAGTCCTCGTTTTGACCTAGTTAAAAGCGTATGTTAAGCGTAAAAAGCTTACTTTTTACACCTGGTTTAGTCTTTGATAAAACCTATAAGCTCTAGTTCAGACTTAATGAATCCATGTTTTGGTACAGTCCAATTTTAGATCTGCATTGTGTCCTATAGGGCTGATAAGTGTTGCGAATAAGTTCAGCCCCGCATAGTTTACAAATCTAATCTTAGCATGAAACATCTCTGCCTCTCTTTTATTACGTCTCCTTGTGTTGTTTCCTATACAGTACTCACTCCAGAGGCCTGTCAGTTCTTGTTTACTCTGCAGCTTTGTCAAAGTCTCTATTTAAAACAGAATGAAAAACTTCTGCCACTGCGAGCCTCTCAAGGCGCGCTCGTATGTGCTCTGTGGAAAGGGGGGGAACTTTATCATAAGTTATACAAACATCTGAGCAGGGTGAAAATAAGGGGCTGTGGCGGCACGAGTTCAGACTAACAGCATGTGTCCATCCCCTAACCTCTCCGTCCTCTCACTGAAGGAGAGGGAAAGGCGTTAGACCGGTGATTGTTAAGCTGGAGCTAGGATCATCTGAGAAAAAAAAAGGTTCAGATCAGGTAGAAACATGACAGTATATTTTACATTGATTATTCTTCTTACCTATCAAAGTTCAATGATTTTGAGAACAATATAAAACGACTTAAGAAAAAGGTCGGCAGCCACTGCGTTTGATGATGGCGAAGTCTTTTAGAAAGTGTTCAAAAAAGATGCATCAAAGGGAGTTCGCAAATGAGAATGAGGATTAGGCTATATTATTCATGAAAAAAATAAAATAAAAGCCTTTCAAATTAGAGAGAAATTAGATGCACGGTGCACAAAGGTCTTCCTGCTTTGACAATATAGACGAGGACAAAACAACTTCCATTCCACTGAAGCATTCTTCGTATTAGCATTCTTTTAGGAAAGTTTTCATTCTCATAATTAGGGTTAAGAATATTTTTGCATACTGCCGTTGAAGCCATTTTGAGCCATTCACTTCCTATTTGCACCATGTGGCACTGCTCATTTGCGTACCCTTTGAAAAGAGTCTCAGGGGCATTAATATGTCACAAAACGGCTCTAACAACTGAATCACACAAACTAAGGTGTGATTTAATTAAAACAAGTTGGTGTCTTTCTTTAATTACGTCTCTGAAAATTGGCGTAACCTCCTACTTGGATGTAACCCAGTTCAGAGAGTGCCGTCCTTGTGGGTAGCCCTGGTTTAGTGTAGCTACTTCTGACTTAGTCCTTGTATAGTCTTCACTTTGATCGTTTGTCCATCACATTCAAGCCAAACACTGGTGCTTTTGGAAAACGTCCTTGCTGACATTGCCTTGTGTTGTTTTTCCACAGTGGGAGGAAGTGAGCATCATGGACGAGAAAAACATCCCCATTCGGACCTACCAGGTGTGCAACGTCATGGAGCCCAACCAGAACAACTGGCTCCGCACCGACTGGATCCCCCGCGGAGGGGCCCAGCGCGTTTACATCGAGATCAAATTCACGCTGCGGGATTGCAACAGCCTGCCGGGCGTCATGGGCACGTGCAAGGAAACGTTCAACCTCTACTACTACGAATCCAACAATGACAAGGAGCGCTACATCCGGGAGAACCAGTTCGGAAAGATCGACACCATCGCCGCCGACGAGAGCTTCACCCAAGTCGACATCGGCGACCGCATCATGAAGCTCAACACGGAGGTCCGGGACGTGGGCGCCTTGACCAGGAAGGGCTTCTACTTGGCGTTCCAGGACGTCGGGGCGTGCATCGCGCTGGTTTCCGTGAGAGTGTTCTACAAGAAGTGCCCCCTGGCCGTGCGCAATTTGGCACAGTTCCCCGACACCATCACCGGAGTGGATACTTCGTCGCTCGTGGAAGTTCGCGGATCTTGTGTGGATAATTCGGAGGAGAAGGAGGTGCCCAAGATGTACTGCGGGGCGGACGGAGAGTGGCTGGTGCCCATCGGGAACTGCCTGTGCAATCCTGGGTACGAGGAGCGCAACTCGGAATGCCAAGGTAAGACGGGCTTTCTTTTTGGTCATTTTGAGGTTCGGGGTTGCATCTTGTAGCAAGGCAAATAATAAAGGTGAGAAAATATTGTTTATTAGTAATAATGTGAGAATCATTGTTAGAAAGACATGCCAAATATTGAAAAAAAAATATTGAAATTCATGTTAATCTTTGGAAAAAAGATGGAAAAGCAGGTATGGACAAACTGTTTGACCCAAAGGCCACATTGGATTCATGCCATCCTTGAAACTAGCTACAGAAAAATGTTTGCAGTCTATGCATTACCTTTTTTAAGTGTTGTCCAACCTTTTTAACCATTCCATCAAAATGAGTTGTGGTTGTTCTCTAAGTAAGCGTCGGCTGTTGGTTGCACTTGGGTGTTTTGCAGGCCAGATTGAATTGCTCGGGCGGGCCACACCTGGACCCTGGACCTTAGACTGTCCACTTCTGATCTGAATTCCAGTTTTTTGCACTTTTTATTGTCTCGCCAGTTCTGTTTTTACCGAGATGTTCACATGTAAAACCTTCCATCTTGTTTCTGAGATTTACAAAAATATCGCTTGATTATCACGGTTGTTCGCCCGGGTCTTGTCACAAGTCACACACGCAACTCGAAACAAATGAAATATTATTTTGTCCTAGGTGTGGATGTGGTTTTGTTTGAGTCATAGCTTGTTAAAAATGCATTATGTTAGCTCAGCTGTGTTCCTTTGCTGGTACGCCGAGCTCTTTTGCGTACATTTGTGTGAGTCTTTTTGCCTTTTAAGTCAAGCCTGGGCTTTGTTCGGATTTCGACCTTGTCCTGCTGTAAGAACTCCTTTTCTTCCGGCTCATTTTAGACACAGTTTTCTGACCCTGATCCACTATGACTGTTCATTTAAACCCCCATTTAGACCTTTACCCGTCTCTCTTGGCGCTTCTCCTCTGTCACGTTTTGTCCTTGACTCCATCGCTTCTCTCTCCTCTTCCTATTCCTCCTCCTCCTCCTCCTCCCGAAACTCATTCCTTTCCCAGCTTCTACCTGGGCGATAAAAGCCGCGATGATTGTAAATAGAGTAATTAGCAGGCCCAACGGGAGGTGTTGTGCAACGGGGCGCATCCCTGGAGAATTCTGTGACACTTTTCCCAATAGTCACCCCGCTTGCCTGCCTATCCTCCCCGCATGCTACTGTGTCTTTTTTCTCCCCCCCGTGAGAGACATAAAACCGGGAGATAGACAGCCTTATAGAGGACTGAAAGCGAGAGAGGAGGGAATGGGTTTATCATTCCAGGCAGGTTTTTAAGAGCGCCGAATGGAGGCTCGCGACTGGGGAGATCGAATTGTGGTGTTTTAGAAAACCACACAGGGTCAGCGCTAGAAATTAGAATTCCCATTTCGGCTCAGCACGGTAGCGTGCTAGTGGGTGTCGCGGTTTGATGAGGTTTTAGGGTCAGCGAACAGAGCAGCTTTCTGGATGTGTTAAATCGAAAAATGTGATTGAGTTGTCAGTGCAACTTAGACTGTAAGAAAAAAAGGATCTGTTCATTTCTTAATCACGCAATGTTTTACATCAGGAGTGTCAAACATACAGCCCGGCCCACGAGATGATTTAGTCTGGCCCTTGCCTTGTAGAGCATAAATTCCCGAGAATGTAAAAAAGAAAGTCTCTAGCCCATTCCTGTGCAGAGTTATGCATGTTTAAAGAATAACCAGAATGCTCATTCTAGCCACTAGGGGGCATTAAATGTAAAAAAAAAAGAAAAAAGGAAGGAGTTCCACACGTGTCCAGCAGAGGGCACTGTCATAATAAGAGCTCAGGATATGACCAACACATTATGTAGCCACGTGGTAAATGGACAGTCTGCCCCAGGGCGGCTGTGGCTTCAATAACAGCTTACCACCACCAAGTGTGGAGTACTTCTATGTAGTACTTTGGGGAACTTGTGACACAGGCTTGTAAAGTGCAATGCAAGTGTAAGCAGTTGTTCTTAATGAAGCTACAGTCAAGTTGGGGCTTTGACCAAATCACAGCTTATTATTATTCATTTCTTGGAAAAATGTTCTCTATTATATGCGGCCCGCGACCCGCCGTGGGAGCTGAGTTTTGGCCCGCGACCCAAAATGAGTTTGACACCCCTGCTTTACATACAAGGTGTTATGGAGTTGTGGTACTGACTATATTGGATAGTCAGAAACAATACAATTCTTAAGTTGTTTTGTCTGGTGTAAAGTCCCCTCAGGATTCCATGCTGGATCGCTCTTTCTGGAGTCACGCTTAACCACTAGGGGGCAGCATCGCAGCCCCATGACGCCCATTTTGCTTTTGTTCGTTGACGCTTGGTTACACCTTAAATAGACCTCATGCAAACTTGGTTTAGGCTTGTATTTAGTCTTTGTAGTGAAGTTGGTTTGTCGATTAGGCCTTGTTTTTAGTTTTGTCCTTGTTTCGTGACACATCCTATGAATTTCTCTGGTCTCATTTGACCTTTACGAGCCTTTGTTTGCTTTCTGCAGGCTCACCTTAGGCTTGGAATGCTGTAGTAAAAGGATTTGTTTAGAAAACTCCACGAGGAACCCAAGATATTATTAAATGTCATTATACAAAAGAGACAGAGGAAGCAAAAACCGGTTTTGTTGTGACTAGGGAACAATTGCTGAAACAAACAATGACAGAACTTTGTGAACAAACAGGATCAGAACAAGTTAAAAAGACAAACGGGCTCCATGGAATTCGCCGCATTGCATGAACGAGAGTGTGCGTTGGCGTTTTGAGAGCCCAAGAGGGAGACGAACTGGTGACTGCTGAAACGAAATGAAACAAACAATACTCCAGATATGTTTTTTTTTATGACGATCGGACGTAATAACAGGTTAAAAAGTTCAAAATAGTCCCCTTTTAATTTGAAACCCAAACATTTCATGGCGCAGCGCTCGGTCCAGAGACGTTCCCAACCGCCAGTTTATTGTTTAGCTAAATTGCCACCCGTTGTTGACATGAATGGTAGCGCGCCGCCGCTAACAAACGGAGTAGGCTGGACGCCGGGTGAATGAATGCTGTTGATTAGAAGGGGGCGGACCACCTCTAAGGCACATCATTTACGACGCGCTCTTTATCTCGGGGGATAATGGCATGACAAAAAAAAAAAAGTTCGACCGAGATTTAGAGCTAACGTCGAGCGGGCTACGGGTGGGCTCGCAAATGATTCCAAATGGACACAGATGTTAGGCAGAAAAGGAGAGAAAGGAGCACGTGTAAAAGATGGCTTGGCTTTAGACCCTTCAAACATTGAACTTTGAATCGATGGCCAAATGCTCTAACACGTGAGCCAATAGAATGGAGTCTTTACTATACTTTCATGGTTGGATGTGCAATGCATTGAAATAGAGATGACAGTACAGAGTATGCATCCTTATCTTTCTAGGACTAAGGGTCAAAACAAGTAATAATAATGAAGACTTGATACTCATTTGTCTTCTGTTGCCATGCTGTGACATCATATTAGTTTAGTTTATTTGTTTATTTGAGCAGTTGAAATTCTCCTCAAAAGAAGTGGGCGAAGCAAAAGCTTATAAACGCCCACCCTGAATATGCCGACCCTCTATAGGTCGACTAATGTACACAGGTCGCAAGACTGTTGCACGTACTGCAGTGATAAAAGGCAAGGCAAGTTTATTTGTAGAGCACAATTCATACACAAGGCAATTCAAAGTGCTTCACAGTTGCATAAAATTACAAGAAAACAAATAAAATCAATAAAAAACATCAGCATAGAATTAATCAATTACAGTAAAAGGCAAGAGTGCAGATAAAATGCTTTCAGTCATATGCACGGGCAAAAAGAACTGTTTTCCGACTGGATTTGAACATTGTCAGAGTTGAGGCCTGTCTCACATCGTCGTGAAGACTGTTCCAGATTTTAGCTGCATGAAACTGAAACGCAGCCTCACCATGTTTAGTCCTGACTCTGGGAACCACCAGGAGACCCCTCCCGGAAGTTCTCAGGGCCCGAGATGGTTCATACGGCTGTAACATGTCAGAGATGGACTTTGGTGCTAAACCATGAAAAGACTTGTAGAAAGGCAGAGCAGTCTATTCTCTGAGTGACAGGAAGCCAGTGCAGAGACCGGAGCACTGGACTAATATGGTCGTATTTCCTGGTTCGGCCAGTTAGCGGTCCGTTACAGTAGTCTAACCTGCTGGAGACAAATGCATGGATCAGTCTCTCTAAGTCTGGTTTTGACACTGTTCCTCTGATCTTAGCCATGTTTTTCAGATGGTAAAAAGCTGCTGATGTTATTACTTTGATGTGGCTGTTTACGTTCAGGTCTGAGTCCATGATGACTCCTAGATTTCAAACCTGATTTGTTAGTTTTAGAGAGAGAGACTCAAGGTGACTGATAACACTTTGTCTTTGTGCCTGTGGGCCAAAAACAATGATCTCAGTTTTGTCTGAATTTAACTGGAGAAAGTGGTTTTGCATCCACAATCTGATCTGTTGGATGCAGTGACAGAGAGTCTCTACAGGCCCACGTTCACCAGCCGTCAGTGACACGTAGATCTGAGTGTCATCTGCATAGTTGTGGTACGACACACTGTTGCTGTTTACTAGCTGACCCAATGGAAGCATAAATTGAATAAGAGGGGTCCCAAGAATGACCCCTGGGGAACTCCACAGGTCATGGCAGAGACACAGTTGCCAATTTCGACAAAGTGCGTCCTGTCCTCGAGGTAAGACAGGATGTCCTGCCCTACCTTGAGGACAGGAGGTAGGACAGGACGTCTGGTCCTATCCTACCTCCTGTCCTCGAGGTACGTCTGGTCCTGTCCTACAGGAAGAGCAACATGTTTTTGCTCTTAAAGGTTCTCTACCTGCTTTTTTTATTCATCACAAACGATGAAAGAGGAACTTGTTGTGACTTTCCTACCATTCTTGATCTCACAATGGAGAAATGCACTTAAATCAGCTCTCAAGAAACACTCACAGTGTGCAAAAAAGACAGGAATAGTGCAGGAAATGTGCAATCAATTAAATAGTAAATAGAGGTATCTTATATAAAAATACAAATTTAAAAAAAGTACTAATAATAAAAATTCTTTCAGTCCTAGCGCAGGTAGTTGATGAAGTGACACTGATATAGAGATTATTGCACATTTTGCATAGCAGTTATTGCGTGTTGTACAGTCTCGCAGCGTCGAGTTTATAGCCACGTTTCACAAATTTTCAGGGTCACTGTCACAGAAATGCTAGAAAACAAGCCTGAAACTTCATGGGATTGATACAAAATCCTGTGAGTGTTTTTAACCACAAACGTCGACAAAATACTAGAAGAACATAATCATAATTTTCTTGGGCTTGGGCCATACATTGAAAGCCGGTCATGGAGCTAAAGCTGTTGAGACCATTGCTCTATAGTAGTGCACACTTTTTCAATATATTTCTGTAGTTTTTGATTTGCTTTAGCCCCAAACAAATGTCTCCCGCTTCTCTAGTCGCAAATGTCTTAACAAAGTTGTTGATTTGCAGAAAGCAGTGGCTCTTTTCACCTTCAACTTTACTTTCGTGTACATCGTCTCAGAACTGGCACTGGATCTTTACAACTACCGTGAAGCCCTCCCTTGTTTCTAAATGAGAGCCCGCTGAAGTCATGCCGTATATTACCGCTCTGAAATGGACCCCTTATCTGGTCTCTTTAATTTCACTTTAAGTAAATAAGTCGTCCGCGCCGTATAAAGAGGCTCTTTGGACGTCTTGATGTGAGATGACTAATGCTGCCCGGTAATGCCCGCCAGCCGACAGCGTGCGCGGGCGGTGCTGCCTTTCCGAGCCAATAGAAGCATTTAGCGAGCGCGTATCGCGGCATCAACCTGAGGCTTGTTTAACTTTACTGTGCCAAGCCATTTGAGCTCATTTACTCAGAGCTGCAGACGCGCTGTTTAGGATTCGTCTTTGAAACAGTCAGCTGGGGTTTGGATAAAAGGGAGGCGACAAACACTGCAAAGACTGTTTTAAAGCACTTTTGTATATCTTGCTTTTTTTTGTTTGTTAAAGTGATAGTCTGTGAGTTTGCAAAGCGAGGAGAGATAGAGTGAAATCTGAACGTAAACAATCAAATTCCTCCTCTCTTCAACTAGAAACCACTTCTTAGTTTGAAAAATGAGGAGAGCAGGAACACAATTTCTTAAAAGTAAATGATCAAGCTCCTCCCCCTCCCTCCTGATTGGACCTGACAGGCTGGTTCACTGGTAAAGCTCGTATCATTGGTCGCGCAGGAGGCTGCTAGACTAGAGAATAGTTGCAGAGATCCGGGAAGGAGAGTCTTTACAAAAAATACTGACTTACTTTACATCAAAATTCAAGACCAGGTGGACAATTTTATACATTTTGCTAAATTTGTAAAACATTTCCACTTCCAGACTATCACTTAAAAGTGGACATACAGGCAAAATTAAGTTCTTTAATAATCGTCTTATTGAACAGGATAGTATTTCAATGTGATGGTAGGCGATTTGTTAGCATGCCACATCCTAGCCCCACAAATGTCTGCCATCATGATGTGCTTCAAAGGGGCGTTTTATTTTATTAAGACACCTAAAAGACAGGTACAATCCCTTTAAAACTACTTGCCATTTTCCTTCGTACAAGCCATTGCAAGCCATTTTCATCTGAGCAGATCATATCTGTCGACACGCGGTCAGCTTCGCGGGGTCAGACTTGTCGCTGCGGGTCGAGGCGCTGTCAGTCGAGAGCACAGACGGGCCGGTTAGCCCAGTCAAGTCACAGAGGCGCGTCTGAAAAGAGGACGGCTAACGTTGTGTCACTCTGGCAGACACGCATTGTTGCATTGTAGCGGCTGAAAAGGCTTGCCGCACGAAGATCCCAGGTTCAATTCCAGAAACTGGGGCCCACGTCTGGGCATTACGGTGTCCCTCACAAAGCCTAAAACCTGTTGTGTATTGAAGCTCAGGTCGACAATATGCGTAAGAATTGTCCAGATTGCACCTTATTTTGAGAAGAGAATCTGGAAATAGCAGCCGATTCGGGCCATATGTGCTGACAAAGCGAGTTTATCCCTAACCTCGTGTCAAACACAGGCTTGTATTGGAGAGCGCCCGCTGAGTGGCTGCACTCGTCCGCGGGACGTGCGGGGTGACGGGGGCAGCGAGGCCTCTGGTTCCCAGCTTTAGATGAATAGACTCTCCTCCATCTTTGTTCGGGGCAGCGGTCTAGGGAGAGAGAGGGGAGGAGAGCGGTTTAGCAAAATGAACTTCGATTGCGTCTGTTACTATGACGACAACTACTACTACTACTATACTACTGGGGAAGAAAAAAATACTTTGTCTTACTTTTTTTTTTAACTGATATAGAACATTTTTGCAAGGACATACATTTTTCCGAATCAGGTCAGGATTTTGTGCCAAGTCAATTTTCCACTAAATCTGCTCAAATAAAATTATATTGGGGGTTGCAAAATTTTAACATTCAGCTTAAAGCGATACTCTGTAAGTTTGCAAAGTGAGGAAAAAACTACATTCGAAAGTAGACGATCAAATTCCTCCCTTCTTTGACCAGAAAGCCCTTCTTCGTTTGCAAAATGAGGAAAACGGAAACAGAATTTTCAAAAGCAAACGATCAAGCTCCTCCCCCTCCCTCCTGATTGGACCTGGACCGGCTGGTTGACAGGAAAATCTCGTCTCATTGGTCGACGCGGGAGGATACTTGTCTCTGATGCTGAGATTTGGGAAGGAGGGACTTTACAAAAAATAATATATTACTTACTTACTTTACATCCAAATGCATAAGCAGGCGGTCGATTCTTCACATTTTATATATTTGTAATACATTTAGACTTCCAGACAATCACTTCAATCTTCTATTAAACATATTTCATACAATTAAACGTTCCAGAGTTGATCGGCAGTGACTTTGACAAGCAAGCACGTAAGGCGGACAGCTGCTTTTATGATGTAAAAAAGTAATCTGAGTACTCTAAAGTACTTCAAACGTACACATCACCCCCAGCTCAGAGTGTGAGAGCCCATGAAATCATCTGCAGTAACACATGTCGTCTGTGTCCCACTGGTTTACAAAGCAGGCTGCGTCAAAGTTGTTTAAAATGGAAAGCCCCTATTCATCATTGCTTGGGGGGGCAGCCGTGGAGCCGGTCGTATTTCGGAGGGGCACACTCTGTCCCGGGGCCGAGGTCAGGGGGGATCACCCTCTTTGGGCATCCATCTCGGCGTGGTGCGCGACACCACCGCGGCGCAGGATGGATGAAGACGTCAGGGGATTTGACAGCTGCGGACGGAGGGTGGGGGGGTAGGTTTGGAGCAGAGCGTCTCCGGGGGTGAAGGAGGTGGCTAAGGTTAGGTTGGGCCAAGGGTGTCCCCGGGAGCGCCCACCCGGGGTGAAAGGGGTAACCGGGGCACCGGAGGGGACGCTGTCTGGTTGTCTCTTTGCGTTCGGGGGGCCGCTAACTGCCCTCGCCGCGGGGCTCCGCTTGGGGGGTCAGGGCGGCCCCTCACGCTCCTCATCTGTTCGTGGGGCAGAGGGGAGCTCATGAGGTCGGTGTGTGGATGATGGGAGAACAGCCAGCTCAATTAGTAGTCGAAGTAGTGGCTGAAATTGTAAAACAGTATCTTCTATATTTGTCGCTACAATTTTGAAAATGTTTGTATCACGTATTACTTTTTCAAAAATGTATGAGTTACACTACTTGTGACGTCATGTGAGAGAGACAAAGACTGTAATTAAAAGTTTTCCAAAATGAATTGAAACTTTCGGAACGGTCACAGTCCCGGGTAGTCGGTCGGGGCAGCGGCTGTAATTCATGCTTCGTTATCGGAGGCGCTGAAATGCTTTTCCTGCCCGGGCCGCCGTCCTGCCACACTGTTTGTTCCCCCTCCGCACTCAACACCTCCTCCGTGTCTCCTATGCCTCCTCGTTTCCTTTCCTACCCCCCCCCCCCCCCCCTTCCTTCTGCTCCTGCTCCTAAAACAGGAAGCGGCTCGCGGCAGACCGTGATGGGGCCGCGATGCATTGCTTCCGCCGAGCGCCTGTGCCACGACTTTTTGCATTCTGCCCCGAAATAACGCCGGCGCAGCCACAACGGCCCCCGCCGCACGGAAAATAGATGCGTTCCGCTTCTGCGTGTGCGCGGGCAAAAGACGAAAAAAGCACGGGAAAATCGGCGGAAAGGAAAAAAATAAAATAAAAAAATAAAAAAAGAGGTAGGATTTGACGGATGGAGAGTTGTTTTGTAAAGACGCGAGTTTCGTCTGGATCTCTTTGTTAGTTCCACTGTGAGGATCATTTTCGAGCTGTAACAGGTGCCTTTGAGGGGGGGTGTGTGTGTGTGGGGGGGGGCTTTTGGCAGTGAAGCGCAGTGGGCCTTTGTTGCTTTTAAGTAGAAACTCAAAAGGATGAAAGGCCCAGTGCGCAATTTCTTTGGTAGCAGAGCGAAATTCATTTTGTCCCAAGCGCAATTGGGGGGGCGTACTGAATTGACATACGGGATTTGTTTATTTTTCGACGAGCTTCGTGATTGCAATTAGTTTGTGATTGGAAAATTGAAATTCAGTTTCGCTTTGCACGTTGTGAACCGGTCAAGGGGTGTTTACGCTTGAGGTGAACCGAACGGCTACACCAATACGAGACTCACCAGCAACATTTATGTGGAGGTCTAAAAGTACATTTTTGTGCAAAATAAAAGGGGATGGGTAACACTAGTGCAACCTTTTGGCTAGAATCATGATATTGATGCAACTTAAAAAAATACTTAAAAAATGCCCTAAAACTTGAAAATAAATAGCCATAATAGTAATTGCTGTGTACGTAACACTGATCTATCAATTAAAAATAAGCAGAAAAAACTAAAATGTCTGTCATGTCAATTCATTTGATTTAAAACATTATAGTTTTAAAAGGGGACATTTTTAGAGCTTTTGTCATGCTACAGTGTTGTTTTCTCATCAAACACAGACCTGGAGTTGTGTTTTCGAGCCGCTAGCGCATCTTTGAGTAATCTCCAGATCTTCTCCTGTGACTGACTACCATGAAGTATATTTTTGTTTATATATTTTTAAGTGTATGGCAGTGTGTGTTTCAGATTATACCAACCAAAAAGCAGAACACCCGCTCTTTAAAGGAACAGGCCGCCATTTTTACTGAGATATGTTCTTGCCTGAGCTTAGACGAGTTGATTCGTACCTGTCTGGTTTTTGTGCGTGTGCTCAGTCACGCAAAAAAACGACCGAAGATGTTGTTAGCATTTGGCCTCTCCTAATGTATTCCTATAGCTCCAAACGGGGGCAAAGTTGGAAGCTACACCACGCTCGTCACCGGGCACTCACAAAGACCAATACAGGTACACACATCAACTCGTCTAAGCTCAGGTAAGAACATATCACAGTATGGAAGAACTGTGTGCCCTCAGTGACGCAAAATGACCAAAGATGTTGTCAGCATTTGGCCTCTCCCAGTATATTCCTATAGCTCTAAACGGGGTGAAGTTGGAAGCTACCACGCTCTTCCTGTTCCTTTAAAGAATTAGTACGTGGTACGTGAACCACTGATGGAACCTGAGCTTCTTGAGAAGAAACACAGAATCTACACCCAGTTTAGACAAAAGTTAGTTAAAGTTCAATCGACTTAAAACCTTTTTTGGCTTTGTTTGGTCAGGATTTGATCTTGATCCAGGACTGGTGGTTCTTGGAAGGTCAAATATATTATAATGTGGTACTTTAAGGCTTGAATATTTCATTAGATCAGGGTTTAGTAACTGCCATTTCTTACCCCTTTTCATTCCGTTTGTGCAGGTGAGCGATCAAAACAGCTCTTATACCACAGTTTATTCATATTACAGCAGTATTTCATTTCGACAGGCCTTTGCAGATGTTTCCTCATTTTGTGCATTGATAAACCCATTGCTTTTAAGTCTTATGCGCAGTAATAAACACTTCTCTTGACTAGTAAACCTTCTAACTTTACCTTGTCGTGCGACTCGTCATTTTCCACCCAATATGCAAACCGCTTGACTCATTTGCACATCTGTTTCCACTTTCCAGGCAAATGTTTAGCACAAAAATCGCGTCTTCAGCCCCTTCCGCGAAATGAGTTTTGCTTCCGATGGGCGTTGACATGTTGCGATCGATGTGCTCCAAAGTGTGTGATGTCAAGATGTCAGTAAAGTGCGCTCAAAAAGAAGGGGGGGGGGTAGAAAATGAGAAGTGCCTCTCTCTTGCTGAGTCGCTCTGCCTCATCCTTTTTTTTTTGAAAAGCATCCCGTCTTTGAAGCCCGCGTTGGGAAGAGGGCGCCATTAAAGCAGTCAGCAAGCAAATTAGCATGTCAAAAGGACCCTCCGAATCAATACCCGCAGCTCTCCTCCAACTCCTACCCCGCGCTCCTATCGCCCCCTCTGGGCTTTATCCGTCCGACGCTTCACTCTCCTCCACTCTTCCAATCTCCATCTCGTTCCTTATACGGTTCTTTTTTTTTTTTCCATCTCGAGATGGACGGATGTATAGGCAGGGAAGGACAGAGGAGATATCTGCGGGGAGAAGAGGAGTGGGCAACGAGGGGCTTTTGCGGAGCTTTGAGGGCCAAAAGAGTCTAAAGATGAGGGAAGAGGGAGGGAAGGTCGGGGGGAAAACGACACACACAAAAAATGTGAAGGAGGAAGTGGAGTGTGAAGAGAGTTAGTTCCAGTCTGGCAACGCTTTCCTTTCGTACCTCATCAGAGGTTTATAAAAGTGCCGAAATCATTTAAAAGATAGCGCTTCGAGCATTCAATATTTAGGAGATACTCAATCAATACAAATTTTCATTTGGCTGTTGGAGTGGCTTCTTACCACTTTCCACCATTTGTGCCCGGGAATGGAACAGACAGACGAAATCAGTGATTGAATGGAACGATTAATTCTACCGACAATATATGAAAATCGCACTTTATCGCAGAAGAAGTATTCGTCGGTACTGGATTTGTGAATTGGAACCGGTTTAGCCACTTGTACAAGGTGCCACATCAGTTTAAATGTCATCTGGTTAGGGCGAAATCTCTTCAAACAACCCCGTGCAGACGACCACTTGAAACATTTTCTTCCCCCGCAATGGAAAACTGTACAAAACTGTTGAATTGTCACACTAAAAGAAGTACATGTAATAGGTATGTTATGTGTTAATCCTCGAAATTGAAAATGCATGTTGCTGTTAACAGATTTTTGAGTGACAGTGCAGGATTTTAGCGGCAGTTGTGGTGTTTAACTTAATAGCTTCTCTGAATTTTAAATACCCAGATAAACGTGATATGGTCTAATTCCATATCTCATTTAAAAATATGTCTATATATCTTAAATATCGATATATCGCCCAGCCCTATCAAATATCTTTTTTTTTTCATATCGTGTAGACTATCGGTGCAATGTTTATGGCTCTCTAACAAGCTCATAGCATGTGGAGGGGAGATTTGGTCCCATGGTCCAAACATATACCTGGCTGTCTCTTAAACCTTTTTATTACCGTTCCAATCTTTGTGCACAATCCGAGTTTCGGAGACAAAGAAAAAGGGCCCGTTCGCTCCGACAAGCCTCCGACTGTTTAACAAAGGCTTCCTGATTGCGAGCGCGGTGGGTTTGTTTTATCTGTGCGGGCTGATTGCTATCTCCAGCTCGCTCCGTTATAGGTGGTCGTTCCTGCCACTTTCTTCTTTTTTTTTTTTTTTTCTCGGATCATCCCATTTTCTCCGGGGGGCAGAGTTCAGCGGGCGAATCAAAGCCTATACTCCGTTTCAATCTCTCCGGGTTATGACAAAAGAGGCACGGTTATAAATAAAGGATAGCAATGTAATCTGATGGGACATGACGTGGGGGGCATTTTAATTAGTCGATAGATGACCCCTTTGTATGATTGAAGGGGGAAATTGTTCATAAAATATACAAAGACAATGGATGAGGGATTGAATGTGATATGAGCAATATTATTTGACATGGGGCTTTTAGGATCGTTGACAATGTGGTGATAAGAAGGGCTTGTTTGCAGTCACCTAAGCTATAGAACAAGACAAAATGAAGGAAATTGTATCATATTCCTTTATCATTTTTTTTTTTTTGTGATCATTTTTTTTTATTGAAGTGTTACATTGCATTGGCATTTTGCACTTTTTTGCATGTGTTACACTTTCATTTTTTCCCCACTTTTTTCCCCCCCCGCATCCCCATTTCCCTTATGATGGGCTCAAAACTGTGTAAAAAGCAATACCCAAAAAATGAAAAAATAGACAAATAAATAGAAAATAAAACAGAAAATAAAACAAAAAATAAAAAATAAATCATTTTTTTAACAGTATATATTATTTTAAAGAAAAAAAACGACAATATTTTAAATGTTCTTAAAAATTGCAACAGTATTTTAATGAAAAACATATTTAAAAAAAAAACACACACACAATGCCATTTTCTAGCCTTTGCCCAATCCATGAATCTTGATAATAACCAAGTGAGGACAAAGCATTTGTATATATTTTAATAAAAATATTAACTTCGATAAAGAAATTGTAACAAATTCCTTGCAGATTCAATTAAAGTCAATGAAGGTCAAGTATGTCCATTATCACCACTTTTATTTTCATTTCGCTAAACTTACGTATTCAACTTCAATCTGTCAAAGTTCAAATATTATGCTGTCAGATGGTTTAAACCAAACAAATTAAAAGCAGAAGGGGCAGTAAAAGAGCAAGTGCGGACAGTGGGTGTGTATTAAGTGGAATGAACAAGATTTGTAGTAAGTAATATAGTCGTATGTGCTGGAGACTTGTCAGTGCCGGCGGAACAGAAGAAGCCGTCCTGTCGCGGGCTGGTTGATGAATGGCAGCGATGTGAGAGGTGAGGAGGGATCTCGGGACGGCGCACGCTGATGGTTTTTTGAACAAGACTCAGAATGTTCGTGTCACAACCTCTGACAGCTGCAACTGAAACCTCTATAAATATCCCGTCAACCTGCGCAGGACGTTTTAAAGTGCCCCAATTTTACTGCCGTCCCGGGGGCTTCTACTAGAACCTTTATTTAGCGGATTAGATTACTTTTAGATTAGATTAGAACAATAGGCAGACATCCTTGTATGTCAAACGGTATAGAGTGTCTTCTTATGTTGACACCAAGGACACGTTACAACAGCATTTCACGAGTTATTGCAGAACTGCGCAAACCTTTGGACCCATAAAGTTAATTATTTATCGAATATAAGTAAATTGTAGCAATCTATTTTAATTAGTATGTTTACTGTGAATTTGAGAGCTTGATAAGGCTGCACAACACTGATACTATATAAACTACTAACTAAATTAATTAAAGAATTTCAGAACATGAGGTCTAAACTACAGAGTTAGCAGGTTTAATGCAAGATAAATCCCCTTCAAGAAAGATTATTGTTGGACATTATTGCACAAATAACAGGACTGATTTCAAAACTGCAACCAGTAAAATTGTAATTTATTAACCAGGTTAAACTAGAACCTAACCACTTTTCAAAGAGCAACGAATGCAGTACTTAAGAGCTGCATGTGGCCGTAAACAAGTTTTTAATGTCATCTTTATTTATTTGATTGGCACAGCGAACATTAATGAGCAATGGCAAATGCACCGCGGGCTTTGAAACAGGAACTATCTGTTGCATAGAAATAGGATAATTGTGCAAAGATTTTGGCAAACAAGTCACAGAGATATTTTGGGATCAGCCGTGCTTGAAATACCAGCCTGCGCCGCCAAGAATGAGCCATCACCTTAAGCAGTGAAAGCAACCGCAAAGATCCACTCCGATAATGGGGGGGGGGGAACTCGAAAGAATGCCGGTGATGAATGGGATGAAGTCAGGCAAATCTTTCCAAACATTCGCAGCATCCCGAGGAGCAACATCCCACGTACCGACTTCAAAGCTATAGCTACCCTTTTTGTAGGTCTTTTTTGGTTTGTTTTTGTAGCCCTATCGTCGCCGTGCCCGCGCGTCTGTCCGCGCTTCGACGCTAAAGCCGTTAGCGTCATTAGCCACGTTAGCGAAATACATTAACCTCCAGCTCGTGTTACAACAACCCAGTGGCCCCTAGAAGTCAACCAGCCCCGGGGTAAAAGGGAGGGCAGCGTGCATTACCCCGAAAAGTGAAAACGAGACGCCATCCACTCCAGGCAAACGGACACGTTTAAGGGAGTATGGCGTGGATACACAGATGAAAATGTTTTTAGTAATAAAGAATAATCACTTGTTTTTTATTCCTAATTTGAAGTGAAAATTAAGAATGTCTATAGCACCAGAGCAATTAATATTAACTTTTGGTCTTGTAAAAAGTAATAAAAAATTGTGTAGAAAAGTCTATCTCTCATTCTTCTGGAATTTGACAAAAATATATATTTTTTTAAATTCTGTTTGACCAGGGGGAAATAAAAGTAAATTCTGGTTTCATTAAAAAAAAAATGCAAATGTGTCTTTTTATGAAATGTATGTAAACATATGACTCACTGTAATAAGATGTTGACACCTTCAACATGATTTCCACCTTTAAAAACTACTCAGCTGAGACCTCATTGCAGAGACATCACAAACCCCGTCGGCAGTGACCTCAATCTGTTTGGGGAAAGTGAGAGAGAGAGAGACAGAGACGGAGTGAGGGGCGACCGAGGGCTCGGTGACATCACCAGAGGTCAAAAGTGAGGCGCAGTGTCAGTCAGGCCAGCAGAGCGGCACCGGGCTGTTCAGAAGCTGCTGACCCAAGACGGATTTTCTGTGTACTTTATATCCGGGGACAAGTTGTCAAATCATATGTAGTTCCTGCATTATAGGCATTAATGAGGCCCAAAAAAGGCCATTGAGTTACACTGTTGTTCAGAAATGGGTTTGAGGTTTAAGCTCTTTTTGGAGCATGGTGGAGGTCATTGCATGTTGGAGATTGTTTTCTGCTGTGATGTTACTTTAATAACTGAAATGAAAATTAAGTTATACCTGGAGAGATGTAGAAATGTATTGTTTTTTCTTTCATTTCAAGACTCTTCACACTCTTTACCGCCATTTGATTACTGCTTTGCACACTTTTGACATTTTCTCATGGATGTAGTCACCAGGAATGGTTTCGACTTCAGACAAAACCATTTCAAGTGACGAACTTATGAAGCTCATTGAGAAAATGCCAATAATAAAGTGTGGCGGTTTTGAAGAATTTAAAATAAGAAACATATTTAATTAATTTCATTGTGTTTTCCACTTAGTCCCATGTGTTCATTCATTTATAGAATCACACAATGTAAATAGTGCTGAAAGTAAAAAATAATAAAAATAATTTCCAAGCTTTTGACTCGTATTGTATGTGGTAAAAAAAAAATGAAATGAATCGTGAGTAAAGCAATGACCGACTTGTGGTCTTTTTGATTGGCGTGTCCAACATATCAATACATGTCATAGTTACTTGTATCATAAATAGGAAACCAAAAGGAAGAAACTCAACCAAACATTTATATGAATAAGGAAAAAACACACTAGCCCGAATTTGCAATATAAAAATGTACTTAAAAAGGGCACAATAAATAGAAGGAATATCAAAGAAAGTGCCTTGAGTTGCCTATTGTCATGTAATAGTGATAAAAGAAAAGTCTAAAAAATAAAGTACACCTTGCCAATTTCATTGCGCCGAGAAAGTGTTCGGGAAGCAGCGTTTAAAAGTATATACCGCTCAAACCCGTGTTCACAATGGTGGAGTCCGGTCCTCTTACAATGGAAGGTGTTCTGAGGCCCCAGACAGGCTGTCGACTGGAGCCGTACCTAAACAAACAACCTAAAAATACTGCCATTTTCTGCCGCGGCTTGACCCCCGGTGACCTCCGCTTATTACTCACGCTGCGTCTCTGGTAAAAAGAAGAAGAAGGAGAAAAAAAAAAGACGACAGCTTTGACGTTAAACTGTGCCCCGAGACCTCAGACAAATCGGTAATTTTGGATTTGTGTTGCAGTGCCTTAAGTGTCCACAGATGTTGAGCACTCAGGACTGCGGTGATGATGTTTCTGCCTGTTGTGTGCGTGTGGTTTATGTATTTATTTTGTATCATTTACATTTTACTGCTGGTGTGGTGTTTTAATTGCCTCTGCGAATGCTTTTTCTACTGCTGCTGCTACAACTTTTGGGCTGTCGCAAGTAGGAGCTTTTATTGCATGGGCGTAGTTAGCGCCAAAGCAACCATACAACATAGAACTATACAACATAGAACTATACAACATAGAACTATACAACATAGAACTATACAACATAGAACTATACAACATAGAACTATACAACATAGAACTATACAACATAGAACTATACAACATAGAACTATACGACATAGAACTATACGACATAGAACTATACAACATAGAACTATACAACATAGAACTATACAACATAGAACTATACAACATAGAACTATACAACATAGAACTATATGACATAGAACTATACAACATAGAACTATACAACATAGAACTATACAACATAGAACTATACAACATAGAACTATACCACATAGAACTATATGACATAGAACTATACAACATAGAACTATACAACATAGAACTATACAACATAGAACTATATGACATAGAACTATACAACATAGAACTATACAACATAGAACTATACAACATAGAACTATACAACATAGAACTATACCACATAGAACTATATGACATAGAACTATACAACATAGAACTATACAACATAGAACTATATGACATAGAACTATACAACATAGAACTATACAACATAGAACTATACAACATAGAACTATACAACATAGAACTATATTACATAGAACTATACGACATAGAACTGTACGACATAGAACTATACAACATAGAACTATACAACATAGAACTATACGACATAGAACTATATGACATAGAACTACATGACATAGAGCTTTTTAGTCGCCAGCTCCTAAACGGACTTAAGTGTGTCAGCCCCTTTATCAATGTAAATGTTCGGAACCGCCTTGAGCCCCAACCAAGGGGGACCTCAACTTTTTGGTCTTTTTTGCCTTAAGAGTGATTTTTTTTCAATTTGATTTTTTTTCTGTGAATGTATTGAAACCATAGCGTTCCAAATACTGGCCAAGGTCCCTGTGTAGTTTTGAAAAATCAATCGGACTGCACTGGAACAACACAAAAATAGATCTAAACAAATTGCTATTGTGTATAAGCTCCTTTTCCTAAACACATCAGTTCAATTACATCAAAATGCAAGACATGTTGGCAGTACTTTTACATTTTTTTCTGAGGGAGGACCCCCGTAGCCCCCAGTTACTTACATGGTTCTGATCCTGCACCTAGGCATGCATGATTTGTAGGTTTTGCGTGGCATTGTAGTAAAGTGTGGGTGATTTCGACCTGCATTTTTGTCTTAAAGGGACTATACAGAGTTTAAAAATGTTTAAATGAAGTATTTTCCTCCCCCATACATGTTCCAGCCATGTCCTCATGTGTAGAATGAGCTCAGACCTGTTCACCACAACTGCCTCTAAAATCCTGCACTGTCACTCAAAAAGTTGTTACTTCGGGACCAAAGTGCTGTCATGCACGAGCTTAATATAGAAGGTGCAGTTACTCGTATGACCTGAGGTGGCAGTAGTGAGTATAAAATGGCCAACTTGCATCTAGTCCCTTTAAAAAAAGAAGAAGGGCAAACACGGCCATATCCAGTGTTCGCCTAGAGCCTCCAAATTGCTAAAACCACAGTGACCAAAGCTTTATGTTGACATCTGAACAACAATTTAAAGGTGCATTATGCAACTTTTTTTGTGGATTTTTTTGGTTTTGTTTCTTGTGCGTACCTCATAGTGACCCAGCAGCTGTATGAACGGTCAGTATGTTGCCTTTACTTTCCGTCACAGTCGTCTCTAGGATGCTCCAGAGTCAAGTGTTTGGAAGGTTTTCACTGCTGACGGAGCCTCTCACCAGAAAACCTACAAAACAATTGATCCTGGAGCGTTGCAGAGACCCCCGGGATGGGAAGTAAAGGCGCCTTGCTGACCACTCATACAGCTGTTGCATTATGCACCTTTAAACATTGTGTTTCTCGCTCCTTATCTTCAAAATGCTCATGTTGTACATTTGTTGGAAATCTCTGAATTTTCACATTATTTTATGTTTATGTCTCTTACTAAACAGAATATACTCATTGATCACTACTTTTTACTTGTACTTCATTAAAAGTTTCGTAACATTGCAGATCTCGGCAAATTTACTCAACGTTACCTACAACGCCCTTTAGGATCCACCTCGCGTACAACAATGCCAAGTTACTGCGCGTTCTGCATGAACCAGTGCAGCAAAGGGCCACGTCGGTAAACAGAATCTCTGTTGTTTTGTATTTGCCCCCCCCCCCCACCATAAGTCTCCTGGGGCTCACCGCGTCATATCTGCAGCAAGGTGTTTCCACCCCTCATTGTTTACAATATAAAAAGCTTCATTTCAATTCGATTACTGGGAGGCAGTGCGGAGAGAGCGGGAGACGCGGGTATGCTAATAGTGTTGTGCTAAGGGGAAACACATCGCAAAACAATCAGCGGCGCTAAACAGCGGAGGGGGAGCGGGGAGGATGGGAAGTGAGCGCAGGCGGAGAATAGGTGCGGAGGAAGGGGAAGCCATGGGGAAGTTGTCTCAATAGGAACCTCATGTCCAAATGTGTAAACACGGCGAAGCCATGTGAACCCAAACGCACAACAAATCAAAGCAACAAAGCGACAATTACCAAATCTATCACGGATCTGGTTTATCGCAAAGGCGGAATTGTCATTTTGCTGAAATGAATGGGATGAAGTGTGGTTTGTTCAGGCCCAGGTGCAAAATGAAGAACAAAGGGGGTCAGAAAATGATGAGTTGTACGTCTGTGACCTTTGGTGCTCAAGTATAATTGCTTCAAAGGAGTATTGTGAAAATGGAAGAAGAAAGGAAAAAGTACTGTTGCAGAGTCAATGACAATACAAGCAAACATAAGAACGCTATCAAAACGTAATCGTATTATAAAATAAAGTGGCGAGTGCATTTTCCCTTATTATTGCCATGCACGAGCTTGATGGAGAAGCTGCAGTTACACGTACGACCTGGGGTGGCAGTGGTGAGCATAAAATGGCCAACTTGCAGCAGCCCCTTTAAAAATATGAATTAACACTGAATTCATCACAAACAAATCATCAGATAAGTGTGACTCACACTTAATATGTACTTAAAGGGACTAGATGCAAGTGGGCCATTTTATGCTCACTACTGCCACCTCAGGTTTTATATGTAACTGCAGCTTCTTTATTAAGCCTGTGCACAACACCTTTTTGAGTGACAGTGCAGGATTTCAGAGGCAGTTGTGGTGAACAGGTCTGAGCTCATTCTACACATTGGGACATGGCTGGAACATGTAGGGGGAGGAAAATACTTCATTTTTACAATTTTATTTGTTTATAGTCCTTGAACTATAGTTAATGATTTGTTCATGATGAATTCAGGTGTTAGGTGTCAGATGTTAATTCATATTTTGTTAAGGCTGAACAAGGTGTTGGTTTTATAAAGTGTTACATGAGTTTGTTCTTAAAGAATATTTGACCTTGATTTGAGTAAGTATAATTATCTACCAATTGGAATAAGTATTTTGCACTTAAAAAAGGAAAACACATGTTTTTGCTCCTACAATGAGATTAAATATTTCAAATAGAATAGAAAAAGCAATCCATTGGAAGATGTTTTTATTCTTGATTTTAGTATTTCTTTAAGGGAATATTTACGCTAAAAGTAATACAATGTTTGTAACATTATAGACAGATTGATACATGAACTCATCTCAAATGACTAAAGAGGCCGGTGACGGTAGAAGCTAAAATAGGAATCTACCAATCATTTTATACAAAGGCGGTTCCGAGTTTTTTACATGTCAATTTTCGAAATAAGTTAGTGAACCCCTGAGCTACAGAGAAACAAGTGACACAAGTTGAGGAAGAATGCGCTTCTTCCAATTACCTTTAACAAACTCGAAGTAAAAAAAAAAATGCTACCACAAACAGGGTCTTTGAAGAGTTGCAAATCTTTATCCAGCTTGTTATTGTGGACGACGGCCTCGACTCGCCTTGCCCTGCCTTCTGTCGCAAGATTAAAGGGCGCTGGAAAACCGTATTGAAAACGACTGTGTAATTACGCTACCTTCTCTCATAACACACGCAATTACACAGAGGCACTTCTTTGTCCCGTTCGCCTTTAATATCTGCTCCTCATGACCTGCTCCTACAGGTGTGTAACCCCCGGGTGCATGTGGCAACATTATTACCGCATGACATCATCCTCTCACAGGCCTATCACAACCTCCATATCGAGTGGCATATTTGGAGAGCCGTACCGTGTGAGCCCTGAGCTGCGGGGCGTGTGCTTCATTGAATTAAACATGAAATGAAAAACAAGAGAGCTCCTTAAAAGCGTTGTGTAACTTGTTTCGTTTTAAGGAGGGTCCCTCTCTGCTCTCTGATTTACTGCGACTGGGCGGAATACCTTAGATTACTGCGATATTAGCCATTGTGCTGGTATTGCCTCCTGAAAGCCAAAATGAATGGGATTATAGAGGAAGTGGAGGTCTACGTGTCAGCTGGAGCGTTTTAGCGGTGGGGCTGAAGGAAGTCTTCTCAATCACAATGTTACCTGTTCAGATGTGGCATTATAGCTGTTGTGTTACGGTGGATTTGTGTTTGTTTTGGTAATAAAAGCAATGAATGTGGTCTTTTCTGCACCTTCTGCACTATGCTTAGAGGAGTTGATGCGTAGCTGTCTGGTCTTTGTGCGTGCGCTCAGTCACGCAAATGTTGTTAGCATGTAGCCTCTCCCAGCGCAAATATAGCTCCAAACTGAGGTACCTATGCTGGGAGAGGCTAAATGCTAACAGCAGTTATTAGCATGTAGCCTCTCAGAGCATAAATATAGCTCCAAACTGAGGCACCTATGCTGGGAGAGGCTAAATGCTAACAGCAGTTATTAGCATGTAGCCTCTCAGAGCATAAATATAGCTCCAAACTGAGGTACCTAAGCTGGGAGAGGCTAAATGCTAACAGCAGTTATTAGCATGTAGCCTCTCAGAGCATAAATATAGCTCCAAACTGAGGTACCTATGCTGGGAGAGGCTAAATGCTAACAGCAGTTATTAGCATGTAGCCTCTCAGAGCATAAATATAGCTCCAAACTGAGGTACCTAAGCTGGGAGAGGCTAAATGCTAACAGCAGTTATTAGCATGTAGCCTCTCAGAGCATAAATATAGCTCCAAACTGAGGTACCTATGCTGGGAGAGGCTAAATGCTAACAGCAGTTATTAGCATGTAGCCTCTCAGAGCATAAATATAGCTCCAAACTGAGGTACCTATGCTGGGAGAGGCTAAATGCTAGCAGCATCTTTGGTATTTTTGCATGACTGAGGGCACGCACAGAGACCAGACAGGTACGCATCAACTCGTCTAAGCTAAGATAAGAACATATCTCAGTCTGGAAAAACCTATTATTTTAAAGGTACACTGTGTAACATTTTGGACTATACTGTTGCTGGCAAAACAAAACATGCTCCTAATGACCAGCTCAGCACAGAACATGCTGTTATTGCAGTGGGTAAAAAACAAATGGATTTGGATGATAAACTAACCTGTTTAAATCTCAAATTTTACTGCCTTTAATCACATCTCCATGGAGACGGGTTGGAGATGTGCCCACTTCTGGTAAAGTTTACAGTCATATCTTAGGAGGGATGAGCCTCATCAATGCTTGTTTGTACATTCATGAGGTATTTTTCAATGATGAAAATATCTGTCATAAAATAGATGCTTGTTTTGCAATTTTATTTATTGGGTAAAATTCTACGCAGTGTGGCTTTAAGCACTAACTGAATATGTACATAAAAATGCTAATAACGCTTTGATAAGTATAATAGACAGCTCAAACTGCGAATCTACTCAATGCTGCTTCACTCAGCGACTGCAAAAGTTTACTCCCAAAGGAAATGCAGTGAATAGTTTTCCTCTCCGAAGGTGAAGTGTCCACGGCAGGCACACATATTCTCTGCGATCCTCTGACAGCTCCTCCGAGTGTTTCTGTCCTGCCCATTAGACGAGTTAGTTTGTAGCTGATTTTATTGTTAAATTCACCCGATCCTCTTTTCTGGCTTCCTGTTTGTTTGCCCGAGTGTTTCCCTGGGTTTGATCTGAAAGGTGCTGCAGCGTCCAGATTCTTTTACATCTCTCCATAGATGTTCTGGAGATGAATAAATAACTTTGTTCTATTACCTAATTTTGTCAAGAGGGTCCAGTGGGCGCTTCCTGCTGCACCATTCCATGCGGTATAATAGGATTGGTGCACCACGCCATTATGTGAGATCGACCTTTATTAAACCTTTATTATGCAAAATTGACTTTTTTCAAGCTTTACATCATGTTATTATGTCATTCCCTCATTAAAAACATGCCTGAAGTGTT